>NW_027271458.1:0-380000 GCF_040938485.1 Diadema antillarum
CTGAGCAAATATACACTGTAAGAGAAAATAATTGTGACATTAGAAAAAAATTCTTAAGTATTTTATTGTTTTTTTAATTTCTTATGTATTTCATTGTTTTTTCGACTTTATGTTTTTCATAGTTTTTTTAATGAAACTTGTCCGCGACATTGTTCCGAACAAGAAAATATGTTATTAATTGATTTTGATCAATAAAACCCAAAAATAACCTTGCTTTTATGAAATTTGCCTGTTAGCACATTTTGCATTGAAATTGTAAACGAATTCACGTTTTTGAGCAAGTTTTGGTCTGACATGCACGTACATATTTATGCCCAACTTCGGAACCGCGTGCCCGGGCAATGCAAATTTGGTTTCAAAAGATGCGGGAGACTCGAAAGAAAAAAGTCATGAAACATCGCGGCAATAGCTTTTCGCGTTAGCGATACATCGCGCGGAACGTTGAAGGGGGGGGGGCCTCGGAGGCCCCCCCCCCCCCCCCCCCCCCCCGCCTAGATAGGGTTAAATGTATGATCATATTACCACTGTTTTACAGGAATGTCACAAATTATACAGGTATTGTTTAATAGAAAGGTACAAGAGTGGATTGCATAAGAAACCGGTATTCTACAACTGATTGTACATGAGGACTAAAAGGTGAAAAAGATCAAACTAGCCAATCTTGAGGGGTTTTTTTCATATTTCTGAAAGAGCAATTTCTTCTACATTATTCTAAAGTTTGGAATCATAAATTTAAAGGGAAATTGCATTTTTAGCAGTTTTTCTAGAACACTATTTTGTAGAATAGAGGGATTAGGTATGTCTTAGAGGCCATTTGTCATTTCTTAAAGAACCCTTTTACACACTCTTCGCTTTCAACTGTAGTAACTTTTGAAAGGATACTGCTACCACTGTTCTGAAAGTTGGTTTAAACGTAAAAATGTGGTAATAGAGCATGCTGATCCCTTCATTGTTGCTGCTATGGTGTTCCACATCATGTTTTTTGGTCCCATTCATTGCGCAGCTGGCATGGCCTGTTAACCCGTTGAGGACAGGCTGATTTTGCTACAACACGCATTTCACATAGACCCCTGCCCCAGTAAACTCGGGACTCATCCTCAAAGGGTCAAGATTACGCGCTTAAATGGACCCTCTAATTTGGAGCCTCTTTTCTCAGTACAGACTTCTCCAGAGTGTGTGCTTTCTTTCCAATTTTTAGATCTAGGTTTAGGAGAGTCCATTTCAATGAGGTCAAAAATCATTTGAAAGTTAAAATTCTGCTCTTCCAGAATCTGCGGTCAACTAAAAATCCATGTTTGGCCACATCTTGTTGGTTTTGTGATGCAGGGCCACATACATTTGTACCACTAAAATGCTTTATTTCTATGACGTGCACTGTGCATTACTTGTAAAAAAAATAACCTAGAGCCATCTATATGACTTTATGATATGCCTTTGCACTTTTCCATGTCAAATGAAGAAATATACAGTTTATTGTATCTTTACCATCACCGTTTCGCCTGAAGGAGCTTTTACCCTCAACTCTGTTCCTTTACATTATGAGGTAGTATACAAGGTAATTTTAACAATCAGTGAAACCATCTTATCAAACCACATGATGTATGTACACTGTATTATTTCTAAAGCCTTCAAATTTCCAAGAGTTTTTGCATAAGGAGTCATTCACTACCAAGCAGTACTTGTGTCAATGAAATTATACCATGGTTGCATTATTTCACTGAGCACTGGTGATGATTACGCACCTGTGCTGGACTCAAAAAGACACATGAACCAGTAATCCCAGTAAGGATAATACAAGTCCTTTTTCCCTCAGAATGACTATTAGGAACTGCATTTTGAATAAAATTCGTCTAAAACTGAACTACCCAGTAAACACAACCATGGTCTCAGGACTACAGGGACATCTATTTCTCTTCTGAACTCTTTGATAATAGTGCACGAGAAGCTTACAGTAAAAATGATAGAAAGCATCATTTTCTCTTGGATTTCAATAAAACACTTTAAGGAGAAACTTGACGATATTGATGTGGGATCAATCATACTCGATAGCAGTGGCAGGACAGTTGAAGAGTGTTATCGCAAAACGAGCTAACTCCTTTCTTCTTGAGATATTTGTGATTAAAGCTGCTAAAAACAAAATAGAATTATAAGAAAATACAGCATAATTTTAATCATAACTTCTAGAATATTCCTTGTTATGTCACAAGTGAGGTATTACTGGAAAGGTTTGATTTTGCTCTATCTGATAATGGACTTACTTTGAAATGTTTCAAAATGGCGCTTAGCTCATTTTGCAATAAAACTTGTCAGTTGTAAAGGCTATGATACATTGGGACCCCTTCCCCCCCCCCCCCCAGCCCCCACCTACTCACCTCTGGTGTCTAACCGTGGGGGCGGGGGCTCTGTGTGGAGTCTCTTCTCCCTCTCCCTCTCAAGCTTTCTCTCTAAGTGCCGGAGGTCATCGCTGGACATCTGCCGGCTGATGTCTGCACTCGGCCCACTCTTGCCGGCGGGTGGATGAGAGCTGCTGGGAGGAGGTTCTTGGTTTGAGTAGTGAGTGTTGCTTGAGCTGAGCATTATGGAAAGAATAATATATGAGGGATAAGGATACAAACAAATCCAGAAATGCTATTCAAAAACAGAACAGGACACATTCTAATAACCTATATTCAGTTCATAGCAGTTTTTGTATGATATCATTCGCAAAATTACTGAGTAATTGGAGAAGAGTAAATGCTACATAGACAAAAAAATAGATACAATGCAGATGTCTCTATTTAGGTGTTTACTATAAAAAGAACAGACAAAAAAAAATATCTGCTATGTGACTGTGAACCTTTTGATAAACTGTATCAATGTGATTTTGAGACACAAGTGGCAAATTGATTTTTAGTTTGTCAACTGTGTGTACTGTGAATAAATTCTTACATAGTATGTAACATGTTTACCTTGATTTAATTCTTTGGGAGCAAGACACCTAAAAGAAGACAAATTCTCCAGCACTGCCAGATTTCAACAACATTTACATGTAAATCTCAAAGAATCTCAAACAATTTAAACAGTGAACACAAAATAGGGCAAGGAATTGAAATGTATTAGCAAGATCAATAACTTGAATAGCCAGTTATTGTCAAATGATTGATAAGACGCCGATGGATAACAACATGTAGAAATAAAGGCCAAAACCATTCCAAACAACATTATAAATTCAAAATGGCAATATGGCAAGTACATAAAACAAAGCAACAAATTCTTGAAGGCAAATTCATGTCAATTATGACTTGAAAATGGTATGCACAATAAAGAAAACAGAACAAACAAAGCATTTTAATAGCATGCTTGTTGTCAAATGGATGAGCAACAAAATCTAAAATGTCATCATGAAGCCTACAAAACTTGAACACTTGGTTAAACTCTAGAGAAAATGTTACACATGACAGTATAAACAGAGAGTATTGTACACAGAAGCCATATTGCGACTGCTCTGTAGAGTACAAACCTGTTCTTTCCTTTCCTCTTCCACCTCTTATCCTTTGACAAAGCTTCTTGATATTGTGAGTCGAGAACATCCATATACCATTTCTGGTTCAGAATGGGTAAGCGTATACTCATTGTGGAAAGAGTAGGCATTATTTTTCTGCTAGTAATACTGCCATCAAAGTAGGTGTGAACAGTCTACAAAACAGTCAGGGGAGTAACCCACAAAGAGGTGAAAGCAATCTGCTATCAAATACAGTTCCTTCTTCATCTCGAGTCGTAGCAAAACGCGATGACTCCACAGCCACTGACAGAACAGCAAGTGTCATGCAACCTGGATAATTCACTAAGGAAGAAAACTTCACACAGGCACTGCATTTCTCCTTGACAAGCACAAGTCCGGCAAAGCTGCTTTGTGCTTTCCATTATCCACTGCAGTAACTTCCCCTGCTTAGCATACTGGTACTTATGCTGTATGTTAGAAAGATAACTGATACAACTGCCAGACAAAACTCAGACTCTGAACTCTGGTAAGTACAAAGCTGCACACTATGTGTGTCCTACTTTTTTCCCTACTTTTTTCATTTAACTATACACACTGATAAAACTTAATCTTCTTTTTTTTTCTAATCTGCTCATTCAAAAAAATGGTGTTAATGGCCCTTTAATCTGTTGTGATATCATTATGAAGAGGGTTGAACTTTGAAACATGGCATCAACACACTATCCACTCAAGTTGAATGTGCTCAAGTTAATGTTTAGATGGATAGATGTGGGCAAACAAGAAGTAAATTAACTCATTCATGGAGTAAACTTTGGAACACATGAAGAGCTATGATGGAAGAAACTCTCAAGCGCATCTACACTGCCATTCTATGGACATTGCCAAATCAAAGAGGTTGAAAGAGACCGTGTCCCTTGCCAAATCATCATCAGATTCATAGCGTATCTACTGAAATAAAGGGCAGTTGTGACACAATTTTTAAGATTGGTAAATGATGTCATGGTTGTCTTCCGTCTCTAGATCCTGTGTCTCATTACAATACTGTCCAGTAGCTTCAGCACATTTTAGCAATCGTTTGAACATCAAAAATATAAACATTGCAATTTACTAGAAACTAGATATGAACTATGTGACCCTTGAACAGCAAAGGCAGTGGTCAAGAGGTTACGAAGAAGAGCCATTAACATTTGCATTATTCTGCCTGCAGTATAGAAGTTGTGTAAAAATTCAGTTTGCATTTCTATTATCCGGTCAACAAATTAAACCCATGAGTGTTCAACTTTCACTCCTGTAGACACTGCATGGTGGCTTGGAGTGTTTTACGCACTAGCTAGTATGTCTACCCTTCGTGGTATATATAACAAGTATATCAACTGTACCATTCTAAAAAATTTGATAACTTCTCGACATTATGTAGTAATCTGAATGCCATCCATCAACATTGCAGTGGAAAACAACTACATAAACTCTTCAAGGAAGATTTTCCTGACGGCAGTTTTAATGGCATGACATCTGCACTTAGCTTGTGCCCAATTTGATGGCAATTAATAAATGTTCTAACACAGATGATCTGTGATCAATGATGAAAAGAACACACTCGATTACAAGTCTGTCTACAAAGATAGATGGCCACCAACTACAATTACTGGTATCACTATTAAGAATGTCGATCTGCACTTTCTAAGGAACTCAGGGGAGGGTTGGCTTTGGTAATGTTCTTTTCAAATGCTCATCAACGCACGTCTTTAATCCCCCATGAATGCAATGCAAAAAAGACCTACCCTGTACATTCTTTATGGCTCACAATGAGCTCCTATTATCTTTACAGCAAACCCTATTCACAGCTGAAATCAATACTCTCTTGGGCGATGCTCTCCAAACCATACAACAACGTACAGCCTTTGCAGTTACCATGATACAAGCCTGACTGGCAACAGAAAGATGTTGAGGGTAACACCAGCACAACCATCACTTCAGACACAGAATGATGCTACGAAATGATGCTCCACAAACTTCAATCCATGATGCCTTGGGAGAAGCAGAACACCAGGCAGCCATCACAGCTAGGCATCACAAGCAACCATCACACTCCAGCGACATCCAATCTACTTGGCAGCGAATATAACTGTGGATTATGCACCACCGCTTCATTTTCGCTGTTCCCCCGTTAAAACTGTGTATTCACCTTGCTGCCTCCTATTGAATCTGCTTCTCACGATCTTGTTTGTTCGGGATAAGCCTCACAAGCTGAATACACTTTCTATTATTCATGAAGCCCAGTAACCTACAAAACACAAGGTGGAGTGAAAAGCATGGATAATGAAAGAGCCCTCTTATGAATATTCATTAGCTTCAATGGCAACGTGTGATAAACCCACAAGACTGTTCCATTGACAGTAGTGGGTGAGAGATATTGACATTCACTATCAGTTCTCACAATGCTAAATTTTATCTTCAGTTCTGGAACAAAGTATACATGGTTCAAGCATCAGATATCTTTCATTATATCAAATTTTGCAATCTTAAAGTGTTTGCATTAAATAAAGGTCTGTCACTGCTGATACCCACTTTCCAGTCTAATCAAAATGTCTGCTATCCTCATCTGCTCTACTTCTTGTCTACAATGTATGTCCATGTACTAGTCATTTTTACCTCTAGAGACTTGCCTCACTGATGGGGAATTTAAGCAAAATAAAGGTGGATTCAGTGATAGAATAGAAATATACAGGAACATCTTCGTGAAGTTTGGTGGAAGTCAGACAATCCATTTGAAAGTGTAAATACAGATGATGTACGAACATGAATATCATTTTCCGTGGATGAGAAGGCAGCAACAGTTTGTGCTGTCACCTGTTTAATAGTTAAGTATCACTCAATGTGATTATTTACCGCCATCGAAAACTGAGGGAGTTGGCTCAACCGGCAATAAAAAGTTTGTATGCTTTTTAGTGCAAAAATAAACAATTTATGTTATTATCATACATTTCTATACATCCCCATACTTAACCTCACAGTAAGTTGTTGGCCAAATTGGGGCCCCGAGTCTAACAGTGATATACTGTAGCATGGTGTGGCAAAAGGGTTTTAGGGGACTAGGCACTCTTTTTTCACTGGCTGTTTCTTTCTAGACATATGTACCAATCATCCATGCTAATAAGTAGAGGATAAGGGGATTTAATTGGAAACCCCTGTTCATTTACAATAAGTTTCAAGACATCTGTGCCAAAAGGTGAAGAAAACAGTCCTGTGTGCCTACAAAATTGACAAACAATGTGCACTATTATGCAACACTTAAAACTGACACAGATCTGACTGATTCACGTCATTAACTTTTCAGGAATTGCTAAGATTAATTTACTGGTCTAACATGACCGCTACAACAAAAACAACAACAACAACAACAACAACAACAACACAATATTATTGGGGTCCAGTTGAAAAAACAGAACATGCCAACAAGTACATTTTATGTCCACACCAGTTAAAAAGTAGAAAAATTTGGTATCTAATTCTGGTCCGACATGGACAGGTCCGACCAGTAGAAAAAATGGGTTAGTGTGCAGCCTTGATTAGAGGTTAATATAAGATATAAAACAGTCTGCAATTCGCACAATTGTCCCATAGTACAGGTCTCTATTCACATTTTGACTCTGCTGACAAGCATTCACAGCTACTATGGCAATCAAACAGTTGTTTCTTATGGTTAAATGTTGACTTTTTCTTTTTTTTCCTCTCTCTCTTGAACATATAGCACAGGCACATTGTTACAGTGTACATTGTAGCTAGACAAGGTCCAAGGTACTAGCATGTATCCCACAAGTACCAAAGTTCAATATTTCATGTCAGTATGTGGATAGCAATGCATTGATTAAGTTACAGTTAAATCAATTGTGTAACATTCACTTGGTATCACATTTTGAAACACAGGGTAAGTTGAGTAATAAATTCAAACCTCAAAGGTGACGACAGGCATGGAACTGAAAAAGTATTAAAGAGGTCTCTGGGCAGCATTCATTCTACAGTGAAATACGCACTGGATAGTATTTGGGACAGGAATTCAAGTGAATGCAAATTATGTACCTGGTACAAAAAAAAAAAAAAAAAATTGGTGCACATCATTCAGGGTGGTAATTCAAACTTCACAGAAATTATGCATGTGGGATCGGAGTGTGAATTGTGTCACAAAATATCACTGACAGCACACCGGTGTTTTTCTTACTGTGACTTGACACATGACCTTGTACTATCTTTTTCCCACACGAAATATTATGTGTGCTGCAGCACACGCAGTGCTTACATTGTACCTCAGATCGAGGTGTACATTATATTGGGCCTGAAAATTTGATGCCACCGTATTATGCGAATTATGAGAACAGTGTCAGTCTCATGGGATGACCTCATCAAACTTTGATAAGCAGTTTTCCTGTTACAAGTTTTAATTTCTTCATATCATGTGTAGACCATGAAAACATTTCTTCTCATGGGATAATCCTCTGCCAGTCCCATACTTTCAGATCAATGTTTATTGAACCTCATATAAATGGGTCATTCCATGGGGTTGGGTCTTCTCTAGATTTTCATGTTGTATAGGGAATAAAAGTCATACATCTGAAAAATTTATCAAATAATTGTCCGTGGTTTGCAGTTATTCTTGGAGAGAAATGTGTGAAGAATTATTTGATGAAAAAAAAATAAGCCTGTGTACAAATGTATTTTGTCTATGACTGTTTCACTAATGATGTCCCATGGTTTTTTGTGGTTTATGTTGTGACATAAATATATGCCATTTTCATGGCAATGTAAAACAGGAATATATATACAACCTTTCAGCATTATGCCTATCATAATTAAGAGAGGCAAGGTGACTTCTACAAAGACTATAAGGCACATGAACATTTGTAACAAAATAAGAACACCAGAGCATCTTCAAGCAACCTCATACCTATGTACAAATGATGTCCATGGCAATTTTTGTTGTAACATAGGTATAGCATGGTTTTACATACACTTCCAATCATAATATGATTAGAAACTTTATTTCTATAATGAGATTTATATTTCAGGAGTATTCTTATCCCACAATTAGCAGCAAAATCTTCCAAATAAACGAGAAAATACGGAACATATCACTGTACTTCAGTGCGATGTCCGGCCTCTTTGTGTAACGTAGGTAAGGAAAGACGCGTCTTGCGATAAAAAGAAGAGCTACTAACTTCAGCAATCATATTCATGTCACTGGCAGTCCTCCCCCAATGGCAGAAAAACTACTCACAGCCAATATACACCTACCTGGACAGCGCAAGATCTGTTTTTCTGCCGTTGTCCATGTAACGTAGGTACAGGAGTTTTAATGTTTCTGATGTCAATTGGTAAGCTTTTACGCTATTTTACGAAAATAATAACATTTGTCATATTCTGTAACTCTATTACAGGAAAAAAAATGACATCTAAACCTCTGAACTGGCCAAAAATACCGTGGATGATGATACTGTAGTCCCACATACTGAGATATTTGTTACAGGTTCATGTTCATAATTTTGATTGCCAAATTTTCCGTCCATGCCGGTCTCTGCAAAAGGAGCATATATTCCTCTCTTAGAAAACCATACAAAAGTATATCAGTGTATCTTCACTGCAATATAAAATTGTTTTACCTCCCGATTATTGTGAATTTTTGGACCCTTTTGTCATTAGGTATCTACCACGGTAGACGTGCTAGAGTTAGTATTAATCACTATACTAGTTGGAAAACGTAGATGTCCAGACTGCATCTGAACTAGAGAAATAGAGTTTGCCTTATTTTGCTGGTGATATTGAGGGAACTAGGAGCTGTGAAATTCTTTCTCTTTAACAGATTTACTTCGAAAATGTCAATGTTTTCCTTCCAAGATTTCACTGACCTGTTAGATGCTCTGATGAAGTTGTTAACATTTCACAAGGATTCACCATTTCCATTCCATGTTCACCCACTGTGAAGTCTCAAAGCTAAAATGCCAGTGTCCTATTCAGTTTGGGTGGGTAGTGGGTAGGAAAGGCTTCAATAAAATTATGAACCCCAATCAAAATTGGACTATTATTGCTCTACACTATCATTCAAAAAGAGGGCGACAATTTCGATGGGGGATGAATATAAAATAGGGCCTAGTATTGTTTTGGGAGTCTATTAAGGACCATAACCGTAAACGTAACCCTGACCCTAGCCCTAACCTTAGCTAGGACACTGGGGGCAGCGACCTGCCCTTCCTACAGTGTAGCTTGCATCTGAAAACAAGTTTTTAGCATAGAGTATGAAAATGATGTTTTCCTATGTTTTACATGCTATATTATTATTATTAATATTTACATCATTTTAAGCATAACCCATTTTTTTTTCAATTTTGGTGGGAGGTACACATGGAACTCTAGCTAATGGGTATGCCAAGAGGTAGAAATGTAAGCAAAATTGTTAAAATTATTTAATTCCATTCATAAACACACAGATACATCAACAGGAATATATAGTCAACCCCGACAAAAATTTTCTTTTAATTTTTTTATTCTATTTCTCTTTACACCTTTTGTTCAGTTTTTTGATGAATCTGCCATGGCTCCTCCTCTACCACCGCTACGTGTTAAACTACATGAAAGAGTGAAAAGGACACATCCACAGCACTCCATAAACAGAGAGGAAGCCGACAAAGCAACACCCAAGAAGAGCGAATAAGCCGACAAAGCAACACCCAAGAAGAGCGAATGTAACAAACTAGACAAGAAGAAAACTGCACAGAGGGAAAATGGACAGAAGAAAAACAAAAATCGAGGGCTAAATGGACATTGGACAAAAGAGCAGAAATTAATTTCAAACAAAGAACATGGAGAAGACAAGACGACTTGTCTGATTTCTCTTTATTAGTTTTCTTAGTTAGTTGACAACTAGTTGATGATGTTGTTAGTGTATATTAGGTCAAATTGTGTAAAGCTTTTACTTTCTTCTTCTTCTTCTGATTAAGTCTGCCTTCTTTCATATCAGAGTTACAAAGAATTGAAGTCTGTGTAACATACATGTACAACTGTAGGTATTGTTCCACAGGTGTGCAGTAGATATAATTCCAAAGAACTGTTACAATAGTGTTACTTGTGGGAACATACATAAAGTCTATATGTGTAGGTTTTAACATCTCACACCACAATAAAGGAAATCAGGTGATACAGCTGTATGTCGTAGTGTACCTATGTTACAAAGACATACTGTCCGTGTAACGTACACCGTAGGCGAGGTTGTTCTCTGAAAACCCCTGATTATAACAATAAAATCATGTTTTCACTTGAATACCCATACAAATCACTTGCTTCAATTGTGGTGCTTTTAAGAATATTGTCATTGTATCACTCTTGATGAAAAAGTTAAACCTTTGATTGAAATTGTTAATGGTTTGTAGAAAAAAAATATGTTAATAAAAGTGGCTTGCAGTTGACATCAGAACATACAATCTTACTAATAATGATCTCATGCACCTGTTAAATAACATGTTGATGTGCTATGGATGAAAAAAACGTGGATGTGTTCATTGTTATCATTTCTGAACACAAAATGATGAAGGATGTCAACAAATGAAGTCCGTGTAACATAGGTATTTTGCCATACCTGTTTACCCATGCTGACTGAAAGTGTGCGAAGTAATAAACAGATTTCTAGTGGAATATGTTGAAGAATGGGAGTAACAAATCAGGGGGGAAAAGGAAATTTCAATTTATCCAACTTGAATTTTCAACTTGTATGTCACAATTTCAGTCCCAACCCCATGGAATTACCCAAATGTCAAATGAACATACCTATCCAATGTTAAAAGAGCATTGACAGGTACAGGTAGAGTCCTAGTATGACACATAATTTAAATTATATACTCACAGGACTGGTACACTAGTGAGCACTCTTCTGCCATCCTCCATAGTGTAGTATACGACATGTTGGTGTCGAGCTCCTCCTGCACTCTGGGTGTCACGGTTGCGGTGTCGATATGCCAGACGAAACATTGTGATCTACTTTTATTACCAGCAGTAGCCTGGGCTGGATATCTCTTTTGTTTGACAGTTCGAGATAAACAAACTCTGGTCAAAGTCCACTGACCATGTTACCCAATTCTTCAGTTCCAGCAGAGTGCCACTTTTTAAATGAGCCTTGGACATGGGTGTCAATCAAGGTCAAGTCAAGGAATGTGTTGGTGTGGGAGAATTGCTTCTTGTTGACCATCACAGACCAAACCATCCATCTTCCTGATTGTTCCCTTTGATACTCACTTAAAGTGCAACCATCACTTAAAGTGCAATTATCACTTTCAACAGAGAAATGACTGAGTTATTAAATGGAAAAAGCACAGACTGCTGAATGTATTGCACAGCTCCGATGTCGATCACATATTTTTGCAATGGATCTATCAGTAAAAGCACAGTAGCAAAATGGCTCTCTCCACTGCTAATCCATGGTGTGAAGACTTGACAGGGGGCCTCAATAGATCTTGAAAGGATTGAAAGCAGGCCTGAGTCCTGAAAATCAGTCCTGATGAGGAGTACAATTGCACTTACAGATTCTAGACTATGCTCACACAGTGCACTTGTGCGACACAACGAGGCTATACATCCAGTATAAGAGTAATTCATTCTCAATTTCCAACTGGCAAGACTGGTGCATTCAAAATGCCTTGGGCTCTCCAGTTATTTCACAAGTTCAGACAGTGGAATGCAACCTCTGTGATCTCATGCACTTCAAGAGGCCTTGTAGACCGGCAGACGTCAGTGAAATCCAATGGTCTACACAGCCCCTGGCAGCCTTTGCCATCCATGTGGTGCTAAGCGTCAATCCAATACTAGAAGCAACCACCAATTGTTCCCTCAAATCCCTGAATTCAACTCCTGATGTGGGGGGAACTACTGCTGAGCCCCCCTAGGCCATGCCCGGGCGCATTGACACAAAGCGACATTTGGGATTCTATTGTGGTGGGGATAAAGGGTAATTCATAGAGGAGAGAACTGAAAAGAATGGACCATCGACACATTGGATTGTTCAGGCAAACAACAAACTGTATGCGCCACAATACACACACCTGTGGGAAGGTTGACACATTCCCACCTTTAAAAACAACTAACAAAGTTAAGGTGACTGAGTCCCAGATGCGATCAAATAGCCTTGCACTGTGACTTTCTATTCATATGCAAACCATGCATCTTGAACCAGTTAGGCTCACAGCCGTATTTGCCTTGAACAAGTTCTGAAATGACAGTTTGACTGAGTTTTCAAAAGCCGAGTGGTCCCATAAGCATATGAAAATAAAAGATGATAATAAAACAAACAAAAAAAGCACCCAAAAGTGCTCATGAAAGATATGTATTCACAATATTCAGTGGCAAAGTATGAAAGTCCACAGGAGTGGACAAAAGCTAGCCAGCACGTCACCAGAGGTTGGTAGAAGCCTAAATCTCCAATTGTGCGATGACCCGAACTGATGAAAGTTTGCTGCATCATTATAATTATGTAGATGTGGAAAAAACTAGACATTAGGGGTGGCCTCGGCCACTGAATATTGATGTTGGGCCACTAAATTTCCACGAAGGCAATTTTTTGGTGACGATGTTGCACAGTGAAAATTCAAAATGAATTGTTATATCACATGTGACCTTGCATCACAAAACAAACAGAAAGTCGCCAGACATGAAATTAATAGTTAAGAGCATATTCTGAGCAGACTTTTAACTCAAATCAAATGGACTTTTCCTATTAAACCTATCTAAATATTGGAAAGAAAACACACACTCAGGAAAAGTGTGAACTGAGAAAATAGGCTCTGAAGTACAGTGTCTAGATTCAAGAGCTTAATCGTTACCAAGCTGTGCTGGCTGTGCGATAAATGGGACAAAACACATGATGTAAACTACTTTGGCATAACAACAATGAAGAGATTATCAGATAAAACTGAAATTAAGCATGCCTTATCAACACACTCTGTCCATGATTAATGCCAACTTTCAAAGTAGTAGCACCATTCTTTCAAAAGTTACAAGAGTTGCGAGTGAAGAGTGTGTACAAGGTTTTTAAGAAATGAAAAGGGGACTCTAAAGACACACCTAATCACACTATTCTACCGAAAAGTGTTCGAGATAAACTGCTTAAAAAACACACTTTCCTGTTCATTTTATGATATCAAATTTTAGCATAATGTAGAAGAAGACAAGTTTGCTCTTTCAGAAAATGTAAAAAAGTCAAGATTGACCAAATTGACCTTTTTCATCTATTTTCAGTCTTCACACAAAATCAGTGCGTGCAACTTTTTGTTCATTTTGTGATGCACGGTCACATATTTCTTAAATTTTTTTTTTTTCATAGGGCCACCTAAATTTCATTTAGGGAGGTGGCCCTAAATTTCATTTAGGTGGCCCTACATGTATTTCTTTTTTGGGTCACATTCAAAGATTAAAATGGGATGAACTGGCAAATAGAGTAAAATAAAAATTAATGTCGAGCCCTGAACTGATGGTTAGAGGTCTAGTTGTTTGCAGGCATCTTTGATTTGCACACTACCACTGCAATGCTGTTCATGGTATTTTGAGAATTGTACATTAAACTTACTGTCTTTTTCAAAATCCAGCTACACCTTTACAAGTCTGTTGAAACAAACTTTACAAGGGCAGTTTAAAGGGTGTCTACAGTTCTGGTTGAGGAGAGGATTTAGCTGTTAATGTTTTGCGAGATTATTCAGAAACCACTCTACGAGATGTCAAAGAGCATGCAATTCTAAGGAGTATCAAAAGTTTACTTGATGAAAATCGGTTTTGAAATGGCTGAGATATCAACGACAAAAAAAGTGAAACAAAGAGATCCTAATAGAAGGCGTGGCCTGTCACCTTTTATCATTATCACTTTTTTGGATATCTCAGCCAATTGAAAACTAATTTTCATCAAAATCCTTCTTAAAATCACATGCTCTTTCACATTTCATAAGAGGTTTCTAATTAATGTTCAAAACATGAATCCCCACCTCAACCAGTACTGTACAGTCCCTTTTAAAAGGTTTGTGTTAAATTGATGAAAGGCCCTAGTTTTGGTTGAGATGGGGTTTCCTGTTTCCAACTTTTTTGTGTGTGAGATAATGAGAAACCTCTTTTGAAATATGAAAGCGCATGCAATTCTATGAGGAAGTCAAAGTTTCTTTGATGAAAATCGATTTTGAAATGACTGACTCAGTATATCCAAAACAGGGATATCCTTATAAAAGGTGGGACCGACCTTTTATTAGGAATGTTTTGCTTTAAATTTTCTTTTTCGTATAGTTATATGTCAGCCATTTCAAAACCGATTTTCATCAAATAAACTTTGAATTCCTAATAGATTTCTTTGCTAGAGTGACGCTTCATAATTGATTTTCAGTATCTTGCAAAAAGTTAAAAGCCCAATCCTCATCTCAACCAATACCATACCATCCCTTTTGGCTACAATTGCTGCATGTTAAGCACCGATGAATACAATATGAATTTCGCTGAAGCTATTTCAAACTATTGTTGCAAATCTCATGGGGTTTGCTGTGCGCTAACAGTACAAAGCAGGCATAAAATCACCTCACACTGTGTCTTTGAAAACAGGGAGATGCAATTATAAGCCAATTCATAAAGTAACATCCGTGGGTGGCCAAACAAGGAACCCGAGACGGGTGGGGGTTGCTATGGAAATGGTGAGTGATGAGAGAGAAATCACCTCCTACAATATGCATTGTGGTTTTCTTGCAAATCTCCTTCCTGTACATTTCACCCACAAAACACCATCACCTTCCTACACACCTGCTGGGAAGATTCCAGAGTGTGTTGTCATGGCAACATCAAAACAGTCTAATGCATGGGCTTGAATAGCCTGTGACTGAATCTGGAGGTATATGAAATGTGATCACCATTATAATAATTGCTGTTACACTATGAAGGATAGTAGAAGACACACTGTATGTCAATCATTGTACATGCAGTGTAATTGTTTGATATGAGTGTACAAATGCCCACTGAACATAAAACTGTGATGCCTTGTCTTCATGTCCATCAGATTCTCATAACTTTTAGACAGGCTTGCCCTGACAGTTGGTTCTACAGTGGATCGATGTCCAAACAGTACTTCACACAAAATTATTTTTTCCTAATGCTAGTATCAAAAAAGTCTGTTGACCATACCAGGTGTAAACACACATTAAATGTAAAACCAAAAAGGAGAGAAAAATAGCTGACACTCAAAGATATGGCGCATAATACATGTAACATTGCTCGATGACGAAGAATGCAGACATTCATATTTTTCATACAATGTGCATCACATGTAATGTATTCTACCCATTCTGCTACAGATGCTGACATCCAGTACAGGAACCTAAAACAACAGATTTTAATGACACTGCCACTGAGATGTAATAGCTCAATGAGATTACCACCCAATGTACTGCTCACACCCAGAACGAGGTGACACTGACTGGGTATTTCTTTCATCCTGGTGAAAAATGCCATTCAACACACATATACAAAATTGTACGACACTATCTGCTGGCACACATAACAATCCCTGCCAAGAGTACACTGTGCTACAATTTGTATTTGATAGCAAAGCATTTTTGCAGGGCTCAGCAGGAACAAAAAAAAAAAAAAAAAAACACCAAATAAACCGAAAAAATAGGGACATTTTCATCTCCCCCTGCCCCCCCCTTCTCTCTCTCTCCCTCCCTCACTCCTTCTTTACAAAAATGTTGGCTCTATGGGATATCTGTAAAGATATCGTCAACACCACAATACAGATCACTATCATTGTAAATTCCCACGAAAGAAAGAGAATGGATCTCAAAAATACATCATGTGACTGAAAAGATTTGTTTGGGTTGTTTATTCCCATGAAACTTACTTGTTTGAGTTCCAATCAGTGATTGTCGTCTTTGGGTAGGCAACTATCGGTAAAATGGATGCACTGCGGCGCAGGGAGTTGGCTGGGTTGTCAATGCTGTTCTTCAGCTGGTTGGAGTCCCGTGGACCCACGGGCGAATAGTTTCGGGTGAAGGTAATGCCCGAGTCCGCCACCTTCACAAGGTAGCCCTTGAAGTAGTTGCGACCGTTGCCGCTGGGATGGCGACTGTTGTTCATGTCTGCAAGTGCTACCATGTTGTGGCTCGAGTACCATCACCAGCCTCTCAGCATGTCCAGTCACTTTACCAATACAGCATTTACCAACATCTCTACCACGAGCCTTCTTGCCATTGTGAAGAGTGCATTCCTCGAAACCGTAGTAAGGTGGATTCTTAAAGTAGGGAGCAAGACATAAAACCCTGAAGGTAAAATGTGCATTATGTCAGGTCACTGGGGATTTGTAAGGTATCAGTATGCAAACAAAGGCTGTGGGAAGATCAGGAAGAAAGAAAAAAACAAACTTACAAGAAATGGAATACATCTCGGCAAAGGTGAGACTTCGCAGAAATGCAAACACCTTTATCCGCCCAAAGTCTGGGAGATCTTGGCAGCTTCTGTTGTCAAGGGCCTCAAGGATCTTCATATCATATTGAATTCAAGCTAAAGTCTGCCTGCCAGTGATAAGGTCATGATACCCACAACCTGAAAAATTCCACGCTACTTCGCAGGCACACTTTGCACAATGGGATCATTGACATTGGATAGGATGTATTGACACAGGAATGACTACAAATCTTATCAAGCTTGGCACACTCCCATATGCATATGGGCATAAAATAATGTAAACACACATTGAGGACTAAAACTTCAGCTACAGATTTCCTTTGCACACTTGTGGCATATGATGGATTTTAAACATGATGGATGATTCTATGTCTGAATGGAAGATGTTTACATGTTCTGAGGCATGTATGCCATATTTAACTGTTTACTTGTACAAAGGAAATAAGAAAACAGAGATAAAAGGTATAGACAGGCTGTGGGCTAATGGCGGGGGGGGGGGGGTCACAATTTTTGTTGCGTATGTTTTTTCCCCTTTTTACTCTTGTTTCAAAGCCAAAAGCGTTGGGGTTAATACACCCCAAGTACACACGAAAAAGGATGCCTTATTACAGTGTATTTATACTGTATACCAATACTGTGATTACTGTTTCATACAAATCATATAAAAAGTATGTAGTGTATCAAAAATGGGAATGTTTCAATGTCATCAACAAACAAACACAGTTTTTGTTTGTTTGTTTTTGTTTTTTTGCTATCAACCTATCGAGGAAGGGCTGACTTTGCCACAACACGCATTCCCATAGACCCCTGCCCGAGTTTACTCAGGACTTGTCTTCAATGGGTTAAATCACCAGTGTACCATGGACCTCCAAGCTCCATGAGTGTACTGAGGACTAAGGTACTTCATATCATGGAGGTACCTCCATGTTCATATTCACTGGGTAGGCATAGGACACAGTTCAATCTAATTCACAAGAGCAATAACAAAGTCAGGTGTACAGTACTTACGATTCACGGAGTCACTCACAACAAAGAGCAGGAGTGAAAAAAAGTAGCAGAAACTTATTGATCACTGACAAGTTGCTGAATACCCCTCTGATTGCTGCACTTATGAAGTTAGGGGCAAGAGGTTTATGTCCGTTACGGATAGTTGGTATGCCTAAAAGCTGAGGCCCCCTTTGACTCCAGGGATGGTAGTTGGTGTCACATTCCTACAGCACGTTCACCATTCCCACTGGAATAAGCATCAGCGCTCTCATGGTAATGCAACCAGACAGATTCAGGCTTTTCTGTGACAGCTACAGCATATTATCAGGCTATTCAGGGGAAAAGATGCCCATTCAACACACAGCTCAGTGCAGGAAGTGTTAGGCTGTTGGGCAAATAATAGATTTGAATGGTAAGTATTTTAAAAAAAAGAGGCCCTGGCTTCATGTCAGTGAAAAGGACCTAAGCAGAGCTCAATGCTGATTAGTATGCATGACTGGGAGCTTAGAATGGGTTGCCAACTGAGAAGCTCGTTCCACTGGAATAAACAGAGAGAGGATCTGAAGCGAGAAGACTCAGTGAGGAGAGAACACTGTCCTAACAAAGTAATTGTTTACTGGTATTTTGGGTGATACATGAGAGGGTATTGATTTTATACTTTGTATGCTTTGAGAAGGGGTGCATCTAGGGAACAATCCTCATTGTATTAGTTGTCAATACATGCTACGCTTTGCAAAGTCACAGTCTAAAACTGTGTTCAACACTGGAACAAACACGACATTTCTCAGTTTCATAAAACCACTTTGGTTTCAACATCTGCAGTGTTGATGCTATCATTGCTTACAGGCAATCTCCATCTTTCAAATACTAGCAAAAAACAAAAACAAAAACAAAAACGAATGTGACTATATAAAGATCAAATAAAAAGCTATGAAATCTGAAAAAAAAAAACAGTTTTAAGTCACTTCACCTATCCAGTCTTGTATGATGGAAAAAAAAAAGAAAGATGTATGACAAAATAGGCATTTGGCTTGAAAATCCACTTCCCTATTAAGGCGTTGCATCAAAATTATACAATGTACCTTGCAGGATCCTGCAGGATCCTGATTTTTAGCAGGATCCAAATGAGTACTGTTGATGTCAAAGAAATCCTAGCTGTAAATAAAAATGTATGGATAAAACTGTATCCTAAATCTGTTACAAAACATGGAAGGACCTGTCTAGCATTTAACAGACAATGATTTTGAAACAAAAATGCACACAAAAGCATTTCAAAGAAAAGAAGAATTATCAAAAGCCAGCACATAATTAATAAGCATTCAAGTAGTAGTTTAAACTTCAAAAATGTAGTTTTAATAGAAAAAAAAAACAACACTGCTAAAGGCAATGAGGTCAGCTGAAAAATAAGAATCCCTGGTATGTTAATAAAAGTTTAAAAGAAAAATCAAATCAACTGATGGGCAATTCCGCAGTTAGGTGGACATGACATGGATAAAAGAAATGTGCCTCTTTATCTTACTCTTTAATTTAGGTACCAACTAATGCCATGGATGTTCACCAATCATTAAGGTCTTTCAAATTCAGTAGATTTTATTTTTCGTATTTATTGATTTCGCGAGATCTAAAACCATCATTTAAAATGTACATGTGGGACTGGGGATGCTGAAATTCACTTAAATGCAAATTACAGTGGGTTCCTTTGAAATTTTTTCCTCAAAGTTTTGCTAATGGGTAAAAGATGAATACATTTAAATACTCCAGAAGTCATGTGACATTTTGTCAATTACAAAAGGGTGAAATGACCTGCGGAATTACTCCGGACAAATGTAACGTTACTAACCGTAACGTTACTAACCATGCTTTTGGGGGTCTAGCTAAAAAATAATTGGTCGAACTGCTCAAAAACTTTGTGTGAACATTTGTCATGATGCAATAATTAAAATTAATGCAACACTTTGTTTGAAGTAACTTGAATTTTTGCACACTTTTTGTTACAAGACATTGATTTTTTTGTCATGTCCTTTTTTCGTAACGTTACTAACCTGCCCTTTAAGCTGCCATAGCAATTCTAATATTTCATGGATTGTATTCATTCTTTTCTGTATCATAAACCTGGGAAGGATGAACATGTTTTTGACATAATTTTGACTTGAAATGAATAAATGGTAATTTAGTAGTAAAAACAAATATCTGAATTTGTTCAAATGTAACGTTACTAACCGCGGAATTGCCCTGATGCAAAATGAACATCAAAGAGTGCGCTTGTTGCATTTAGAAGAAAAATGTTCGGTACGGTACCAAAGAATCTGGGTGAGATTGAATAGTTTTCAAGAACAATTACAACTTAATCTTGCCTCTTACTAGACAAAACCACAAACAAAAACAACAACTATAAAGACAGTCTCATCTGTGGCACTGGTTTGTCTCGTTTTGAGAGATTACACAGTATATATCTCAAAGAGAATATTAAGACAGAGGGGTAGAATTGTGATAGCTTTCAAGGAAATATTATGGTCAATATGACCATGAAACCTGAAAATAGTAAATAACACTGCAAACACAAACACACACATGAACAAGAAGCTGAACATCCATTTGTATAACACAAAGAACTATAAGTGTAAACTTGACTGCAGAAAGAAACATGATATCAATATCAATGAAACACTGGCAACCAACTGTATCATTTTACCCATGATTCCTGCGATGCTCAAAGAAGCTAGTCCAGGTCAAATCAGGTTCGGCTATCTCAGGCTGGCTACCAAGGCCTAGCTCTGATAAAATATTACAATGAAATTAGCAAAGGTAATTTGCAAGGTATGGCAAACTAATTAACCAGTACAATGAACATATGGTATGTTGTAGCGGAAGACAACATAATAATGGCTACTAAACCCCAAAACTTATGAACAAGTAAATGATTCATACTCTTTGGAGTGGTACGTAAGATGAATACATTGACTGAGTAACAAGAAAGAGCTCTTTATAAACAGTGCAGTATATTATAGAGAAATACTAGCCATCAAACAAAGTAAGATAGTCACATTAAAATCATATTTTGAAACTGTTTTTTGGTTGTTAGATCTTCATTTACACGAATTTTCTTTATACTTCATTCGTACAATTTGAAGATAGAGTCTATAAAGATCTATTCTCATCTGTGGGAAGTACAGTCCTAACAATACATCTGCATATAAAATGCTGATTGGTGGTAAGAAAGGACACAATACAAGCTCCGACAGAAAGGCGGTTCATAAACACAGCAGTTCAAATGCCAAATACAGATCATCCCTCATATAGGGGTCTATTATTATTGTCGTCATGAATGCAGAGTCTCACTATATATCTAGATATCAGACATCTGTTTTAGAGTCTTGTTCTAATAAAGTCCATCCTGAAAATTTTATTGCTTATTGACAGCAAAGAGATATAATCATAATAATAATCAAGAGAAATAAATCAACCAAAGGTTTAATCACCAAGGGATGTGGCGATGGGTCTAACGTTAAGAATAAAATTCTTAGGAGCTAACACCGTTAGGATACCAACACAGCCTAACTAACGTTAAGTTTAGTTAGAATACTTGTAATTTAAGCGTTAGTATTTAGAGATGTATCCTATTCCTAGCTATTCAAAACTTTAGCATAAACAGACTCAGCTCAGTTTGACAGTAACCAACAGTGGCAACACTGCACACAGGTACTAGTCCAACGGTCCCTGACCAGTAAAAATCACTGTAACTTAGCATTCTAAAGACCAAACTTTTTCAGGAGTGGACCAGTAAAACTTTTTATTGTTATTCGGTTAGAGTCCAACGTTAACTACAAATTTGTACCAGAGTATTACGATAAATTACTCTATCGTTTAGAATCTAACCGTTAACTATCCAGCCAAATTCCAAGGGATTTTACGTCGGTTGCGAAGTTCCACAATTCATGACGGGCTGGACTGACTGGGGTTGAAAACAAAGAAGAACTTGACTCACTTGTTGAATTAAGGAAAGAAGATGCTTTCTGCTGATTAATGTGCAATCTCTTCCGTCGCTGTGCTGCTAGGACAAGGCTTGATGCGGAACATGCGACACCGAAGCAACTCTGATTGCAATGCGTGTGTCGACGGTGATGATTCGATGCAGCTATGTAGGACACTGTTGCCTGCCTGCCCGACGTGCCTCGGCGAATGCAGCTGGTTGGCTTCCGATAAAGGGTGCACAGTGAGGGTAACAACACTTGGGGTTGCTCCTGCAGATTCCAGCAGAGATCGACTTGTAGACTGTTCAGAATTTTCTTTTGGAACACTGAAATTCGACGATGACCACCAGTCCCCTTGCATACTTAGTTTTCCGTATAAAGAGCAAGAATATGGACGGATAAAGGACTATAATAGTTTGCAGACGACAGGCTGTTGGCTCGGCGCTTCGGCAAATAATTACAGCGGAATTATGCCCCCAGAATTGTAGTGCGCCAGCTATTGACCAACGATGTATAATCTTGATAAAAGCTGCATAATGCTGCAGCTAGTAGTACGGTCTGCTATGTCGAAATATTGGATCCCGTGAGATTTTCGTACCAAAATTGATTTTTTTAGCTAACTTTGTCAATTTTGGGGTGCTGAATCCAAAAAACTTTGGTTCCATTTTTTTCGACCACGTCTTCAGCTGCCATTTTGAATTTCAAAATGGCCGCCATAGCAAACTGTATTTTGACCCAGTTCTCATAATGTGAGCATCAATGAAGGTTCAAATTTGATGCAAAAAGCATGTTTATGATGTCAGACATTCTGATACACCATTTCCTGATATTGTAGAGTGTTTTGATACAATTTGAGGGCTGCCATCTTGAAATTCAAATGGCCGCCATAACTAACTGTGTTTTTACCTGTATCTCAGGTTGTAAGCATTATGGAAAGTATAAATATGAGGCAAAGAGCATGCTTATGATGTGACAAGTGACATGTGACATGATCTGATGTGACATGCTAATGTATACATTTCTGTTTTAACTGATGGATCATTTTGGTTAGCGGCCATCTTGAAATTCAAAATGGCCACCGTAGCATATGTAATTGGGCCTATATCTGGAGTCGTATGCAGTGTGTAAGGTTCTAACTAGGGGCAAAGAGCATGCGTATGCTATCAGACTTTCTGAAACATCTTTTTCTGTCCATTTTGATATTATACTAGTAGGTGGCCATCTTGAAATTCAAAATGGCCGCCATACCAGAATGCATATTTTGACCAATATTTCATGTTGTAAACAATACAGAAAGTTCACATTCCGGGCATAAACCGGGCTCATGATGTTGAACATTCAGATGCACTTTGATCCCCTCCGTAAAATTGCAGATCATTTTTGAGGCTGCCATTTTATCATTCAAAATGG
The DNA here is from genome assembly GCF_040938485.1 of Diadema antillarum. Classification (NCBI taxonomy): domain Eukaryota; kingdom Metazoa; phylum Echinodermata; class Echinoidea; order Diadematoida; family Diadematidae; genus Diadema; species Diadema antillarum. The sequence continues at coordinate 23,311 of NW_027271458.1, forward strand.
CTGCTTTTCAGCTAATATCTATGGTTACAAGCAACTTTTAGGCATATCAGTGTTTATGGAGGTGTACATTGTACATTCTTTTACAAACATACACGCACATAATCATACATTCTGTAATAATGGATTATTCGCATTGGCTGCCACTCTTGAAATTCAAGATGTGGATTTCGACCCATATTTGGTGCTGTAAGATCTTTACCCTGCAAACTCAAGCATGCTGGAGCACTTTCATGTAGGACCTACAAATAGGTGGAAGTCAATCACTTCAATAAATAGTATTATCATTGCATAGACGGGACTGTTTCCTTTAGGTACACTGCCACATTGAAATGCAAAATGGCTGCCATGGGAAACAATCCTTCAAGAGCATTGCATTTGGGCAAAACTTGTGAATGGGAAATCATGTGATTTTGGTGTCAAAGCAAATGACTTTCAAAAGTGCCTAAATAACTGCGTCTGAGTGACTAAATGCTCCCATTTAGATGATTTGGTTGTGGAGTTTAAATATACAATATTAGCCGTGTGGGTATACTCGAAAATTTATCGGAAATTTACTTAATTACTGTCTTCTAGGCTCGTTCCCTGCATGTGTTTTTGAAGTCACAGTATGAGGTACTTGTATAGGGCTGTACACAGTGGAGCATTGGTTCTAAATTCTTCCAGAAACAATGACTTTTGCATTTCTTGCCAAATGAACATGACAATGAATTCTGTGGCTACCATTGGTGTAGGTAGCTCAAAGCATTTAATTGCACAGTTTATGTATATCCGCTGGAAATAACGACAATGTACCATATTATATTCCCCTGAAGTAGAGGCACACATTAGGTTGTGAAGGTTTACAAGGTTTGTTCTCTGGATGTGTTGCATCAAGATTCTACGAGAGCAAATTGTCCAGGTTGAAGTCATCTACGCCCAACTTCTGGAAGGCATGGGCTGTCTCATTGCACATTCTGCATGATTCAAGGCTTAGAGAATTCTTGATCCATCTGCTCTTTTAGACATCCTCAAATTCTCAACTTCAGCCTTTGCCAAGAAAGGCATGACCAAGCAGACCTTTGTTTTTCGCAACAATTTGCAGAACATAATCTCTCAACAGTGTCAATTATACTTTATCATCTTCTTTTCCAGTGATGGAGCAGACAACGTGCGATGCAGTTGCAAAAGTAAAGATCCATTATGAGAATGAAAATGTCAGTGTCTATACGTAATAATCATCAATATCTCTGAAATTCTCTGTTGCTCTTGAAGTAGCATCTAATACATGCAATGGAATGAGGATATCAGCTTCCTCATTGTGACAGGTGACAGCTCCCATGGCATCTTTGATGAACCCTTTGTTTTTTTTTCCCTGTTCTGTGTCAGATGGAAGAGAAGGCCATAAAATTGTGAGATGAAGAGTGATTGTGGAATTACTTAGAACAGTAGAACTTATATAACTTCCGATAATTGTATCGTCCAGTAATGACTGGATAATGACAAGTCTATCAGATTGTTGTACTGGTAGAAGCGTTATAAGAAGGTTGTGGCCCTCTTAAGCTTACGACTTTTGATTCAATCTTACACAGTATATTTCAATTGCAAGAGCTGAATGTCTGGCCTTTCTCATATTATCCCAGACAGATCTTTTCTCATATTATCCCAGACGGGTTTTTTTTTTATTTTTTTTTATTTTATTTTATTTTATTTTTTATTTTATTTTTTTTTTTTGGGGGGGGGGGGTTAAATTCTTTCAGATACAAATTCTTAGTACAGAACATGAAAACTTTCTTTTTCATCCCTTTCTAGAATATCCTCCTTGAACGTTTCCGATATCTGATTGCCAAGCACCATATTCATAAGTTTCAATGCAGTGGCAATTTTTGAGATTGCCCTCGTGTGATGGTGTTCTAAATTGTTGAGGAATTCTGATGCATCCGAAGTGCCAAAGAACTACCGGTAAGCTATTATTGCTCCTTTGTAGTTTTAGAATCATTGGTGGTACATCAGTAAGCATCTTGGAAGTCTTGATAATTAAGGATGACCCACACAAGGGCAATCAGGTAAAATCTACTCATTGCCATTCCTTATTCATTTTGTGTTCTTATTCCAGAAATACATCCAGCAATTATGAGCTCCCTGATGAGTTGTTTCATTTTGTGGTCAACAAACACGCCTGTGAATGGGATGCCTGGTAGGGTGACTATGGCATTTTTTGCCATTGCGAGACTTTTCCTTGTTTGTCTTTATTCTCTCGAGGCAGTATCAAGTTTTTGAACCTCACCTTTAATCGCATCAATGCTTGCTTTTATGATGACTGGGATTAAAAATAACTATTAACGAGGTTCCATGACAACAAATAATGTCTTGCCTGAGAGTTAAAACAAATCACGTGTACGCGAACCACATACCCGCTTGGCTATTATGGGATGTGGGATGTAACGCTTACACGCTTGCCCACACTTATGGGAAGTGGTATGGGACCCTTCCCCTCCCCCCTCCCCCCCCCCCTTACGCAGTCTTTGCCCCTCAGGATGGCTTGATGACGTCATTGGAACCTCGTCCTTACAGTCTGAATTTATGGCGGCAATTTTGAATTAAGAGATGGCTGTCGTTCTGCGTGACCTGAAAATGAATTCGGTCTAACTAGGACAATTTTGGCAAATTCATCTATGGCTCTTACCACAGTATTACATTTATATGTTTTTCTTTGGCCACCATCTTGAATTTCAAGATGGTGGCCTATCTAATGAGCTACAATAGGAAACAGTTGTACTGGAACGTTAGATACCACAAGCATGTGCATTACTGAAAATTTGATGCTCCTACAATAATTGCAACATGAGATATGCGTAAAAACACTACGGCGGCCATTTTGAATTTCAAGATGGCAGCCTAGTAATTGTATCAAAACAATCCACAATATCAGAAAATGATATATCAGAGTGTCTGACATCACAACGATGCATTTTGCACCAAATATGAAGCTTCTACAATGCTCATTGTATGAGATATGGTTCAAAATACTGTTTGTTATGGTGGCCATTTTAAAATTCAAGATGGCAGCCTACAAATGGTATCAAAAAAATCCACAATATCAGAAAAAGATATACCAGAGTGTCTGACATCACAACCATGCATTTTGCGCCAAATTTGAAGCTTCTACAATGCTCACTTAATGAGATATGGATAAAAATACAGTTTGCTATGGCGGCCATTTTGAAATTCAAAATGGCGGCTGAAGACGTGATCAGAAAAAATGGAACCAAAGTTTTTTGGATTCAGCACCCCCAAATTGACAAAGTTAGCCAAAAAAATCAATTTTGGCACAAAAATCTCACGGGATTACATAGTAGCCTCTACTATAGCAGGAAGCAGCTGCTGCAGCTACGCGCGGGCTGTGTAAGAGTAGGACTGGACGTGTTAACGACATCTCTGTAACTTGTGTAGGGCCTACTCGTTGTGGTATTGAAAACGCATCATTTATTCTATTTCAGAAAATTAATTTGTCACCTGTTCCACGTGTCTTGGTTATTGTTTGCTGTATCATTCCAGAAGCGGATCTAGAGGGGGGGGGGGGGGGGGGGGGGTTGGAACCCCTCCCCCCCCCAAAAAAAAAAAGTGTGTTGTCAACTGGCCTTACATTGCAGGAAAATGCAACTATAGATTTTACAAATTTTCATGGGGGGGGGGGGGTTAATTTGGCAATGACCTCTGTACCAAAAATAGTGGTGTTTTAGATGCAAGAAAACGCCATTTCACACACAGATTTTCAAAAATTCTCCCTAGTATACTGTGGGAGGGGGGACACCCCCCTCCCACACCCTCCCCCCCCCCCTTTATAAAAAGCTAGATCCGCCCCTGCATTCTAACAGCTAACCATTAGAAAATTAGAACAAATCTAACCACTCCCCACCCAAAAAAGAAAACACTCAAAAAAGAAAACCGGAATGTTAGAAGCTACAAGAGAGGAACTAAGTAAACAAGGAGCTTCAATATCTGAATATTAGGCCATTGTGGATGTTGGAGTGATCGATGGACATGGAGCTGTATTATACGTGATATGTAAATGCAGCTCTATGTCGACGGACTACTCCCGTAATTCATGGTAGAAAAGCCATTAAGAACGTTTTCATTATTTTACATAAAACTATTGCGTTATTGTACAAAATTAGACAATATTATGAAGGAAAGAAAACATCCAGGTTTCCGTGGTTCATAATTTTGATCTTAGGCCTAATCCTTGTTTTTATTGGATGTTATAGCAGGTGAAAGAACTGGATTGAATAGTGGAGGTAAGCCTACCTTTTCTAAGAGACCTCCGGATGATTTTCAGATTTTTACGTTTGAACAACTTATACATTTAATTAGTAACTGTTATACAAAGGACAGAGTTTCAGAATTTGTGATAACTGGGATGAAGAATAAGAATATTTTTAAAACTTAGAACAAATTGCAGTGAACAAGGATGATAAATTGGCAGAGTCACCATAACAATGCATGAGTTGGGGCTCCAGGATGCAGAACAAAAGAAGGCATGCATATACACAGGTGAACTCGCAAGCAAGCGGTATTGTAAATGGAAATTATACACTGCTATAAAAATTCTGAAATATGTGAACCTCCTATATGTCATCATCCTTGTTCAGTGTAATTTATTTAAGGTTTTTTTCAAAGTATTGTTTCTTTAGCTGCTCAAGAACCACAATAAATTCCACAAATCTATACATGGAGTTGTCGATTCATGTATAGGCCTACTACATGATGTGAAATTATGAAAATCGTCCGGAATGTCCCTTTAAAGGGGATGGCTATAGAAACTGATCAGTGGGAATACTATTGTACTATTATACTATTATACTATTGTGGGAATGGCTGGGAGATGATTGTTGCAATAAGGGAGTTCACGGTTGTGATTTGCACATGTGCAAAACAAAGGTCAAATGAGACTGTGTGTGTATTTGCCACTGACTTTAAAATAGATAGAATCCCAGTTGGGCAACTGGGAATCTGAGTGTGTCATTACAATGTATGTGTTTTAGACTGAATTAGAACGTACAGGTGTAAGTAATTCATTCATCAACACTTCAACAAGGAATTCTTGATCACAACACATGTCCATGTTGTTGAATATAAGAGTCTGTGGTGAGGGGTCAAATGAGACACGCGCTAACCGTGAACTCCCTTATCCTTGTGGGATTCATTTTTACAAAGAGTGCATTATGTATCTTTCTTGTGTGAAAATTATGTACTTCAGAATGATCTCTTGACATATTCGAGTAATGTGCAGTTTAATGTTTCCAGGTTAGCATGCCTGTACAGCGACGGGGCGATTAAACTGCACATTACTTGAATATGAGACCATTCTGAAGCAAATTTTCACACAACAATAGATACATAATGTACATGTATACAGTAATGAATCCCACAAGGATCGGAACAATCACCCCCAGCATTCCCACATTATGATCAGTTACTAGTTATTTTGGTGAAAATCACTTTAAAGTGATTGATTGTCAGATAATCAGTTACGTGATGTCCCATGTCTAAAGTTGCAAATCTTATATATAGCTGTCTTTTTATATCCCAGAAATGAAGCCACAACGGTCAAAGGAAAGCCTGGCGATCCAAATCTTGAACGGCAATAGTGTTTTAAAGGGATGATGTAGTTTTGGTCGAGATGTGGATTCGGATTTTAACTCTTTACGAGATATGGCTTATACGGAAGATGTAATATGAAAGAGCACAGTTGATTTATAATCTAAAGAGGAGTCCAAAATTTATTTTGAGGAAACTCGGTTTTAAAATGGCTGAGATATAAAAAAAGTAAAACGAATATTACTTAGTCATAATAAAAGGTGGGACCCAGGTTACTTTTATAAGGGTGTAAAATTATTAAAGATTGAATACCGGTACCTGAATCTTCGTCTCAGCCTTAACTATAATCATCCCTTTTTTATTTACTGCCGTATCTTGCCGTAAGATTATCGTTTCGCTCTCTGAAATAGTCTGCAAGAATCTTCAGCCTATTGAAGGAGGCAGACTTAATCAGAAGAAGAAGAAAAAGAAGAATATTCTTTATTATCATTATTATTTTTTGAGACAATTTACATTAAGTCCAGTTTGTCGACCAATTTTCCAAAGCTGACGTTAGAGGGCGACATTCCACATTGCCAGCGCATTCGTAAATTAGATTTTGTGCATGTACTGTATTATGTGTACACGTACTTTTACGTACGCGTGTGTAGTCAGTGGCGGTGGTGCTGGTGCGTTGGCTCTCTCCACGCACAGCATGCACGGTCGATCTCTGCGTGTAATAATAGCGTGATAAAACCTCGCCTCCACGTTCGACACGATACTAGTTCTCTACGTGTGAAAGAGTTTCTGAACTGACAAAATACTTGCTAGTGTACTTGTGGTCCAAATTACTCATTGGCTCTTCACGAAAACTGGGAAAGTAAGGTGGAAGAAGAATGTATTGTTTGCAGTGGCTGTTACCGGTGCTGCTTATGCCGCTACCGAAACCGAACGTCATCGCGCCGTTACTACATCACCACACGATGTTTATTGTGTTGTATCTGACGGGCTTCTTCCTGGAGCGCAAACCGTGCACGATATGCAGTGCCGTTTTCATAGTGGCAATTTCGCTGATTTGTTACAGCTGCTATGGTAACTGCGTCTTCTTCTGCTGTGGAAATTCCTGTAATGAGACGTGACGACGAGTCAAGAAAATGGAGCTGCTTTCACTGAAGTCTGATTGTCGACTGCCAACTTACATTCTCATCGATCAAAGCAATAATTCATATCCCGGCCGGCGCCGGCCACGGCCCAGCAGAGTCAGACCGAGACCTCATCTGCTACAGTGCTAGTGCCATGATCAACTGTGCATACCACTGCACTGGAGCACTCCAGTCATTTAGTTAGTGACACTGCAATCGTGCTCATCATATTCACAGTAAATTTCGGCGAAGATCGTTCGATCAGAAGCACGTAAAAAAATAAAAAAATAAAATAAACAGTGTAGTTCTATACCTGCATATACATAGGCAGCTGATGTAAAGATAAACTGGTAAATTTATAAGGTGAGAGCATGGAGACAATCACTGAACTTCAGTCAAACCCAACCAAGTAATCTGTGCTTTGGTTAATGTGATGGGCTGACTTAAAATTCGCGTTCAAGTTGGAAGTTCTCAATCTCAGTCGGGTGTCGGTGAACATGATCATACCATGAGAATATTTTGCTGAACATTACCATCTTTACTTACAAACAATAACTTGGTACTCCACATGAATGTGCAGCAGATCAATCAGAATGGAGATCTCACTTCAAACTAGGGCAACGTCTACAGCTACAGGCCGGCATTTCAACTTCACTCGTGTGTAGTCGGTGAGCATTACCATGTCGAGGGCAACCAAGTTACAAATGTACATTCTGATCCGCTGTGATCCAGTAGAATGTATTGTCCAGAAAGGGATGTGGACAACTGTGACATGTTCAATTTGGACATGAAGTCCTGTAGCTATTTAAAAGGAGTACATCCAAAGTTTTCCCTCACTTTACCCAACGTCATTTGTTAGACTAACACTGCTATGACATGCAATTGCAAGTACAATATGTACAAAGTGTACAGTGAGTGTTCTGTTCAGCTGACGTCGGTTGCAATGCATACACTGTATGTACTGTATTTCATAATGAACCGAGTTATAGGATTGATCTTGCTAATTAAGTTGTGCAGATTTAGTGATGCAATACCATGATCCTGGTGAAATTAGTCTACATTGTACAATCATATCTGACTTGCCTTGTCACATCATCTTGCCAAGTGGTATGGCCTGCTAAAATGAGCATGTTTTTGAAAATTTGAGACTACATTTCCACTTGCAAGTACTATTTTGTTTTGAAGTTTGGTGACTGAAATCAGAAAAGTCTTGGTGTCCATTCTTTAGTGACTTGATTGCATTGCGGCATGCATATTAACATCAAGGGATTGCCATGGCAATGGGGAGATGGTGTCCAGTGGTGTGCAGAGAAGAGAAAATGAACTTGACGATCTACAAGCATACCTTTCCTCCTAGGACACATGTATAAGCTTCAATTATGTCTGCCGTATGATATAGCATATACGCTGTTTGGTCTACCCATAATGCCCAGTAACAGTCCAGTTAGTAACATTTACAATATCACACAAGCACTTTTTATACACAGGTCAGATTCCTTCAGACTAATATCATATTCCCTTTAATAATGGAAAAAAAGAGGGGGAAAATGGATAAACCAATTATAGGGTAGATAATTGAGGGTTGTAATTTGGGGGGAAATTAGCTCCTGTGAAAAATTTTAGAAAGACATAAATTTGCTTTGACTAGCTTGAAGGATTTAATGCTGTCAAGTACATGTACATGTAGATATCTTCAGCAGACTGCCTTGTCCAATTCTTTGGTATTCCTCTCAACCATTGCCTTGATTATCTTTGATTATTGTCTGACATTATTATTCTTCAAGCTGTACATCACAATGTAGAACATTCGTGCAGAACATTGAATCATTTGTGTTTGAATCAAAGATAAACATTGCTGCAGGTGTCAATGAAATTACATGTACTGTGTTTAGGCCACTGAAGAATTGTCAAGTACTGTATTAACCTGCTGAGGATAAACTGATATTGCATTTCCCATAGACACCTGCCCAATTACTGAATACGGTACATGTACTTGGGTCTAGTCTTCAATGAGTTGATTGCATACTAACAACTGTAAATGTGAATACGGCCCTACAACTTTCCAGCATTTACACTATACTTTTAGGGTCTACAGTGTACATGTACAAGTTTACATTGTAGTCTTTCATATTATAGAAATGTTGTCAAGAAGATTCGTGTGTTTGTTGGTCAATCAAATTTCAAATTCAAGTTCGAGTTTTTCGTTCAATGCCAATTCTGAACTACATTCACTGCAATGTGCATGCCTTTGACATTGAAATAGTACAACTTGAATGGTTCAAGTGTACACGTACAATATTATCTACTCACTTTGATACTTGACAATCACATTGTATAAGTGATGATAGCTTATTGTCCAGTCCAGAGCCTGTGTTAGCTGCGTACTTTTTAGGTTTCATATACATGTATGTACAACTGTATACTGTACTGTACACTTGCATCATGTCTACAAGTCAAGTGAAGGTTAACAAGTGGTTTAAAACATACACAACATACAGATTAGGGAGAGCGTAATTTTGAGCTGATGGATTGCAGTGTTCATCATGGAATGTCTTTTTTTATTTCTTGCCTTTCTTTCCCCATATTCATGTTTTGATTACAAAGTTTCTAATTAGAAGGTGATTGTTTTCATTTAGTTTGCTTTTATTTAATGCCAAAAGACACCTCTCTGAATTTAATGCTACACTGTGTGTGCAGCATAAAGGCCAAGTCTGAATTTTATTGACTCAGATTCAGCCAAGCAAAGTTTATAATTTTAGCATTCCATCATAATTGTCAAGAAAAACAATGAATGATTGGATTTGATTGATTCCTCTACCATAAAAACAACAAAATTTAGCATTGTAGGTAAACCAAGTTAAAAATATTTAGCTTGCCTTGTAGACTAACAGCTCCTGTGGACAAAAACAAATTTCAGCCTTAGAAAAAGAAATGAATGTACAACTGTACACATATCATTTATTTACAGTTATATTGTTTACTTCTTTTGTGCAAGTACAGTGTAGGCATACAAACACCACATGCATGCATTGTACACTATGTCCCCCCCCCCCCCAAGAAATTACAGTCAGATTTTCGCATTGATAACACCCAATATGATTAAAACTATCTAAACGCTTCTTCAGAGTCTTAAAATATAAACTTAGCTACACTGTATACAATCTGTACAGCTGTATTTTGGAGAAAACCCCATTCAATTTGGTTAAGCGGTCACAGAGAAATGTGGATTGTTGTAATGCATGTCATGAGTCTGATTCTTCCGAGTTTAGCACTTCGATGCTCTTGTGTGTGAATACAATAGACAGAACTTGGAGGGAAGAGATTTCTGACATCTTTTACAAAACTACTCATTTCTCTTTGACCACTGAAGCAAATCGAAAGGGTTCTTCTGTAAGATGTGGGCAATGAGATGTACAAACTAGTTTCATACCCTGAATTTGTATTTAGATTGATTCACTATTTTTATGCCTCCGCCACGAAGTGGTGCCGGAGGCATTATTAAAGATATTGCGGAGGGTCCCGTTGTAATTTTTGTTTTTTTGTTTTTGTTTTTGTTTTTGTTTTTGTTTTTTTTTTGGGGGGGGGGGACATACGGTATGTATAGGAGGAATATGTTGGATGCTTGTTGCAAATTGTCGCATTAGGGGAGACGGGTAGTTTATTAAGTACAAGTACATACACTTGAAGTGATTTGAGGAGTGGTTGAGAACCACCTTACATACAATGCATGCAACAATCATGTGAGGGCTATCAAAGGAACAAAGTCATAGTCATGTAAGTAGCATCCAAAGCGTACACTTACATGTTATCCCATGCACTTGTTTTGTTTCTTTTTGCTACTTCTACGTAACAACATTGTATGCATTTAAAGAGTTGTACAATACATTTCTCAGCACATGTTCAATGCATTTCACAGCACTTACAGTAATGTACATGTACAATACAACTGATAGGACATTTTTTTTTTTCAAATGTGAATATATTTCACAGTATATGGAAAACACTTGTTATGTGTATATCATCAGCATTTTTCAGCTAGATATGCTTTCAAATCTGTAAATGTGTTCACATACATTGTACCCTTACATGCTGTATGGCATGCAGACAATTCAATGATTGGTTGTGCCAATTGTTCTGTGAAAGTTTCACAAAATTATACACTTACAGAGGTTGTTAGTGTACATCACACAAACTACATGTACAGTGTATGTATGTTCATACTTTTCATTGAGTGCCTGTTTTTTAGTACATGTATTCGCAAATGGTGAAATTTACTGACTGCATATGCAGGCTGACAAATTACAATTTAGTCTCCTGTTTCATGTTTACATAATTATGTAGGCATCATTGCCTACTGGTGAATGAATGTACAGTTGTACTTACAATGTATAACAGAATTGTTTGGTCACAATTAGCATTGATCTTCAGTATTTTATTCATTTATTGTTTTGTTTTGTTTTGTTTTTTAAGCAAGTGAGTTGAGCTGCAGACTGCTGAGCAAAATTTTTCTTTTTGCATTCAGATTCAAGTCAGTAGTCAAGACAATAGCTCGTCCATTCTGCAGCATGTAATTTTGCATGTCTGCTGCTTGGCTCACACTGCAAGGTAAAAAGGAAATTAAAGAAACACAAAAACAAAAGCAAAGCACAGTGAATCATCCACTTACAATGTACTGTTGACCAGGGCCCTGTTTCATAAAACCTGTTATCAGTGACAAGTTGTCATAACTTATAAGCTACACATTGTATATACTGTAATCCTTGCATCTGATTGGCTGAGAGCAAAATTGTCGTAGAAATGTGGCAGTTGTCACTGATTACAAGTTATAATATGAAACGGGACCCTGGTCTGTGTAGAAGGGAAGTCGGGTGCCAATTGTTGATGTTCACTGTAACAGAACGGGACAAACTTGATCAGATGATAATGATAAAAAGCAGATTTGTTAAGTTGCATGGAGCCTACAAATATCTTGTTGACTTACAACTTGCAACAAACTTTCAATGGTAGCAGTGTCACTATAGTGTGTATTATCATCTCTAAAGCAAAACAGATATCCATATTATGTGAATGCTGTGAATTCAGTGTTGGTTATAACAAACAAATATTATAGTATGAAAAGTCAGCCAAGAAGTAAAATCCATAGAATGCATAATTTTATCATGCGTACAATGTACATTTGTACATATTAAATATGGATTGAATCTTCATCGTTTTTAAACAAAGATTCATTTCATTCGTGTAAGTTAAGATGATTTTACCATAGACTATGTGTTCTGTAAACAACGTCAATTTTTTTTTTTCCATTTGCATTTTCTCGTACTGTATCTGTTTTTACGACTGTGCCTTTTCTATACATTGTACATGTAAGTCTTATGCGGTTCAGCGTTGTAAGGGAGCACTTTCATTTTAGTTGTGTTTCCTAAATGGCAATTGCTAGTTTTGACGAGTTCAGACAGCATTTTCTTATGAAAATCAGGTATTTCAGCAATATAGTGTCATGTCTTTTACATAACATTCGTGATATCAACGCTCTTCATTGCCTGCGATTACTTGTTCCAAATTCCCATGGTCCTCGTACAAAGTGTAGTTTAACCCTCTATAATATTGTACCCAAATTATTCGGTCCTCTTCTCTCCTCCCCTTCCCTGCTACAGTATGTACATGTAATTACCCATGGCCGGCGACACTTCAGCGCATCTTTCACATTCTGTTATCCGTGTAGACTACACAGCCGTTTGAGTTACAAGTCGTCTTCACAAAAACACACATGAATATCATGTATACTGTATAGTGTTTGTGAGTGTTACACGTTCTGGCATTGCGTTCTTAAAATATTCCTTAGAAATACAATGTATGGGTTGTTTTTCTGTTTACATGTACAAATGCTGTCGATGTCACATTAATCTATGATATACCATGAAGCTGTTATGAAATCTGTTAATATGGGCATGACGTGCACTCGTGAATATCCCGTCAATATACAGCTGTAATGATGGAATATGAAATATAATGTATGACAATGTACATGATGCCGTAAGATGCGTTTATGTGTTTTCTTTAATTATAATATATTTTGATCATGAATATGACTGTCAAGTAGTCTTCATTAATTGCCTCTCATGATTTTTTTAGGAGAAACCCAATGTTATATACAGGTGTATATATTGTACTGTATATATATGTATATATAAGATATATATATTAATGCATAAGATATATATATATATGTATATATATATATATATATATATATATATATACATGTATACATATATTTATTATGAAAAGTTTGTTCGCAAAAAACCGATAAGTCCATATTTGCCAAATGGAGATATTTGCGATAAAAGGTCAAGAAAAATAAAGAGAATAATAAGAAATTCTTTGCTTCTTTTGACCATAACTTCAAAAATGGACATCGGTTTTTGCGCACAAACTCTTATAGGGCCTATTATGTGTGTGTGTGCGTGTGTATGCAGGAATGTGATAAGTGGGCTTATAGAGGTATCCAGAATATGTTGCACAATTATCTTTATACAACCGTCTGTTTACATACGTATTATGTGTGTGTGTATATATAAACATATCCATGCACAGAAGTAGGAATGAAGGTGAAAATTAAAGCAAACAATATCACTGACATATAATCTGTGCGGTAAGTAGAGAATGATATTTCAACAAAAATTCAGCAACCAAGAATAAGAATTAAAAGGTCCGTATGGGGGTATTCTGTACAAATTTTAAAAGATGTCTTAAAGAGTAAAATAATATCTTTAAACCATACAATTTCTTCAATCAGCAAATCCATTACCTCGGGTAAAGTTCTAAAAAAAGAAGAAGAAAAGAAGACTAATAGCTTTTTTCACTGTAAAAGGGAGACAGATCAGTCCCAACTATCTATCGAACGAATTGCAATATACGTACCGTCATCCAAAATCATACAAAACAACTGTTTAAATGTTTGAATAAGAACAGTATACTTTATACTTGATAGACCAATAGGGGTTTCGTCAAAAAAAAGAAAAGAAAAAAAGAAGAAGAAGAAGTGCTTCCACGTACCTAATATTCTTATTCACCAGTTTACGACTGAGCGGAATCGACGACGGAGAATACAGGCCGGGTACTGTCTTCGCAGATGTTAAACAAGTCCGTACGTGGTTGATGCTGAATGCCTTCTGCTAAATGTATAATGGTTAAGATTGGAGTCAGGGCACTTATGAAAACTACCATTCGTGAAAAAGACAATGAGTTTTTAAGGAGTTGCCATATTTTGTTCGGGGTTCCCAATGATCCATCCTGTAGGGAAAATGGTATTTATCATCGTTAAATATCGATAGTATGTTTCTGTGTGTGATTCATGCAAAATTCACTTGAATGCGGATGACACGGTGGTACATTTTCTCATTAAACACACACACAAACACTGAAACATACATATAGACTAAATCAGCTTTACACAATGGATTCTTAAGCCTTGGCAGGTGGATTGCCAAAAAAAAAAAGAGAAAAATGCAGGAGAGTTTAATATGACAAAACCGTGACCAAGCTTAACAGACTTATTACGCTTAAATAAGTGTAACACATTGGATCTAAGGAAGTTAACGCAGTTGATAGAATGGGAAACGTAAAATGTAGGATTGTGTATTGATCATATCCTGTGTGGGAAAGATTGACGGCTTGATTTAATTTACGACAAATCGTAAATCAGAAACACTTAAGATTGATATACCGTTTACCCTCATGTTGCTTAAGCGGACACTATTGGTAATCCCCATATGAACAACATTTTGTTCATCAACATCAAACAGAACAGGAAGGATCATCATGAAAATCAAGCCACCATCACAATTTTCTTTTGCTTCAATGAACAAAATATTACAAACTAAAATATTGAAATCTCGCAAGAGAGTCAATATTCACGTCATGATATATGGATTTCCTGAATCCTGCACAAAGTTACTTCTATTAAAGAAAGACTATTCTAGTTCCATAAACCTTACCAGCTCTCCTTTGAGCAAACAGTTGCAATGGACCTTGTCCGTAATTTATTATGGAGAGACAAGCTTTCCTTCAACTGTCTTCAAAACTGTCTAATACAAATAGGTGTAGTTACAACTTTATTTACGCTATTTTTTGCATTAACTTGGCCGTCGAAGCTAAAACTCGATAATTAAAGATAGTTGTTGCGGAGATATCAACAGCGCCAGCTCTCGGGGCACACCAACACTCACTGTATGTGCATTGCTCGACGTATTACCTGTTCATGGATGATATCAACCCCAACGTAACAGGGCAATTACCCCATGAGTCAAACTACCACCCGGCTAAATACTTGTTAGTGATAAGGCTGTAGTAAATATAAGGGGTTAGAGTTTGGGTTAGGGTTAGGATTAGGTTCATAGGATTAGTGTTAGGGTCAGGGAAAGTGTCTGCACAGGATAATTGCCCAGAGGGTAATTGCCCTACAAACTAGACCCGTTCCCCACAATGGATAGGGCGAGTTTTGCGACAATCGACTGTTCAGTCTTTCAGATTTCAGGGTCACAATACCCAGGGCCTACTACTCAGGCTAAATAGCTACTGCGTCGTCTGCTTCTCCGATTCGTATAACCACCAGTCAAATGGCAGTAGTGCATAAAGAAAGCTTATACTAGTATTATGTCTCATCAAAAATTATAGGCTACAGTTGGTTGATAATACTATAAGGGAATGGGTGAGGTTATTCAGTAGTGGGCTGTTTGGTAGGATTGTTTATGTTACTAATGCCCATGAACATGGGTATACTTTCTAACTAAACATCGTGTCGAAACGTAGCTATATCAATTCGTTCATAAGAACTGCATGGAGATTGATGCATCAGTTCTGGGAAGCTGCAAGATATAAATGTCCATTAAATGGAAATTATCTTGTTCTTGAATTCATGCAAAGAATGCAGTGTATAAATTTTGTATTGCATTTGCATATGGATTCAAGAAAAGGAGTACTTATCTATGGGCCTACATTTTTTTTTAAAGATATAAAGAATTAGAAACTGGAGGATATCTCTTTCGGTGGGTTTGAAGTTTACGGTTATTCTTCCTCAACCTGAGAGCTATACATGTCAAAGTATATAAACGTTGATCATTCTAATCAAACAAAACAATACTATACGTGTTCATATTCATGATACTGGATTGTCACTTTTCTTGGGGGGAGACGAATTTCACTTTCTTTCACTTCCAGAGGCTGCCATCATCATAAAGCACCTACTTATAGTGGCAGACTCATGTATTTCCTTTTCTCTCTCAAACTGGAAATAAGTGTATCGTTGACTTCTTTAAAGATTATCGTAATCGTTATACTGTGAATATATTCTGTAGATTTTTGTACACATTCATGTACCGTTGATTCATGAATGACTTTCATATGGAAAATTCAGAAAGAAAATCAAACAAAAACTTAAACCTTCTGTAACTTGGAGGCATTCTTTTGTACGTCAGATGGTGCACGACATTTACTCCTGCGACAATTGCTCCAATTCTTTTTTTTTTCTCCAAGGGCTTATAGGGTTAGAGTTAGGCTTGTGATAGGGTTAGTTTTATGTAAGGATTAGGTTTAGTTTAGGGCTTAGCTTGTGGGCAGAATTTATGTTTGGCCTAACGTGCAGATAACACATGAGAGCTATTGTCGCAGGAGTAAATGTCACGGAAACGCCATGCTCTCATGTAAAATTGGAATGGACAACATGTTTACTTGAATTTTGAATAATTCAATCAGGCGAAACAACTACATTATAGACAGACCCCTTTCTGAACAGAAGAGAAAAAATCATAGAATGTGAAGACAAAAGGCAAGATATTTCAAAAACTGAGGAATTACATCAGAACTTTGCATAGTCAGACCACGCGAAAGAATGTAACACTCGTGATCTACAAAACAAACACAGTGAACGAAGGAAGGAAAATCATAAACTGCTATAAAAGAATCAGATTTTGTAGATATTAATTATGAACCTACGATAGCGGACAATTTGCAATATTCTCCCATTACAACACGGGGTTTAATGTGTCGGTATCGTGGGTCTTGTTTGCTTTAATTACATACAACTGTGTCAAATTCATGGGCGGTATGACTTGTGAGCTGTATAACTCGTGCACGTGACACGTGGGTGTCAAACTCATGACGTGCACCCGAAAAATCGGGGGGGGGGGGGGGGGGTTAATTCATCGGTTACAGCTCGTTATTCCGAAGGTTCGTTATTCCGAAGGCTCTTTAGTTCGAAGATTCGTTATTCCGAAGGTTCATTGTTCCGAATTTCATTTTCGGATTAACGATTCTTCGGAATAACGAACCTTCGGAATAACGCCACAAATGTTCGGATTAACGAACCCTTTTTCATTTTCGAATTAACGATCGAACCTCTAGGTATAGGGAATTTCTGTGTTTCGGATTAACGACCCTTCGGAATAACGAACCTTCGGAATAGCGAACCTTCGGAATAACGAACAGCACCCAATTCATCCCACCATCTGTCTTACACATAACTGATCAACATCAGACGCGTTCGAATACTTTAGTACAAATATCTCCAGTCTTGAATACAAATGTTCTTACAGACAGCCCACCTACATGAACTGCATCTGTCTGGCCATATTTCGCCACCAGTCAATTTCTGACAGATGAAAATTTCTAAATGACGTACCAATCAAACGCCACCACAGAGCTACCGTGAAGCACATCGAGGGCTCTCTGCCATTTGGCTGGTTCGCTGATAAGGTGAATCCACGGCAGCTATAGGTGAAATAAAAATCCTGTAATTCCAACAGTGTCCCGGGTGGAGACAGACAGATGAAAACACGATAGTGATACCAACAACATGAAAATGAAAATTTTTGACGATTACTGTCGATTCCTACATTTGATTTTAATGCATAGATGTTTTGTTCACATATATACATGTATCCAAACGGTTTTTATTATACACCAGTGCACAGACAAAAGAGCATGCCCGATAGGGTGGGCTGCAGAGTGCACTAGTATACAAACAAAATATCATAATATCATAATCTTATGTCTGTTATATACAGGTACATATATTTATACAATACATATACAATATCATTAAAAAAAACCCACCCAAGCCAGACGCTCTCTTCAAAACCAAAAGCAACGGACACCGGAAGTCGGATACAGTAAATTGTATTTCCCCACAAAGAGCAAGCACACACACACACACACACACACACACACACACACACACACACACACACACACACACACACACACACACACACACACACACACACACACACATACTCTCACACACACTTGTATAGGATGATAACTTTTAAAGAGGAGTCTAGTGTCGCTGGTGTTTGTAATCTTTTTGTAGAACAAGAACTAAAAAAAGATAGATAGATCTCGATCTTGAATTATTCCTGCTATGAGCAACGGTTCACACATTATCCAGATGTCCGTTTCATGAAAGTCTTATGAGGGGGGAGGGGCTATGTGGGGAAGGCATTTTCATTTCACAATATATATATTTGTTTAATTCGACAAAATAAGTGTATACAATCTTTTCAAAAGGTAAAGCATGTATCATGGGAACAAACAGTTCAATGTAGACTTTTCATGATCATAGAACATAACCAACACGTTTTCGTTTTTAAAAGTGACGATTGGCTCGACGACCTTCTGGCTTTAAGTATGAACACCATACAGTGTACTATCAAGCTATTCATGCAGAAGATAGAAGGTTTTCCGCTTTGTAACAAGGACAGATTAAAGTTACAGACTTCATAAAAATACATTTAGCTGTTTTCAGGGTTTCAATATTGGAAAATGATATTATTGAAAAACTGAAAGTAAAGAGATATAAAAATAATATTCAATCGGATTTCGACAGATTTTATCAAACATAATATATTATATACATGTATTTGATAACATTTGTCGAAATACTATTGGATATTATTTTTGTTTTTCTTTTCTTTTAGTCTTTATAATCTTTTTCACCACAGACCCCTGCCTGACAGAACACAGTGTTCCATAGTGTGAAACACAATGTGAAACTCAGTGGAACACATTGTTACACAAGTACATATTCTCTTCTCACATAATCTATACTAACGGTGCCTATACCTGGCATATTCATGAGTGTCGTAATCATTATCACTGCGATGTCTTGAGTTTGAAAATGTTAAGACAGTGAGGCAGACATTTCTTTACTCGTTTTTCTTTTAATGCTACACAAAATTGAGACAACTCGTGTCTATAGCCATGTTCATATTAGGCCTAATAACAATAGTAGTGGCTACCTAGGCATGCTAGGGCTGTCTTGTCGCTAAGCACCAAAATTTGCCACAATTTTTCGAAGAAGTCTGTACGTCAAACAAGCTACAAACAAGCCAATTAATATCCTCCGTAAAAAAATTCCCGGTAAGAAAACAAAGTATATACTGTATACATGTATAACATTTCCGTTTGGTTGTTGCTAGCTGTAGTTTGAGCTTCTGTTCAAACTGAATGTATGACGTGGAATACTGATAAAATAACAACATCCCCAAAAAAGTTTCTGAGAGATCACAAGGATAATTACCATTCTAAAACCGTAGTGACGACTGTCTTTTTTTTCATCGTTTAACGCTTATACAGTGCACTCTCCTTTTAACGACGTCCTCGGGACCGACGGCTCTTTCTCGTTATATCGAAAGTTCTTTATAATATATGATAATTTTGGAGAATCCTGTAATTCCAACAATGAGGATCCCGGGTAAAGACAAGCAGATGTTTTGCTAGAACTGCGTTCGTTCTAACGAGAGTACACCGTACATCCACCCATTGCTCAAAATGTAGAACGAGACACTAAAGGTCACAGTGTACACATGTAGCTGGGTCTCTAACTGTCTCTAAAAAAGTTATACGTCATAACTATTATGTCAAGAAAAAATCATTAAACAGACTCAAACACAAACGAGGAAATACTTCATAGTTAATACTTATCTATAGAGTATGATACATTACAATATGGTATAGGAGAGCAACAGACTTCTACTGATGGGTAACTGCAAGCATGTCCCATAATAGATATTCGTAAACACCCGCAGATTGATCAAAGCCCTGTTGTTTGTTTGTTCTTTTTTTCTTTCTGTGCCCGTCTATCTCTTTTCTATGCAAACCAATGACTGCGACTCATGCGCACTTCATTAGATGATAAGGTATCCCACATGTGACTGAACGGAGCTAGGTGAGGGCAAGTGTTACGCAGCCAACATATTCCTCAGGTAAACTTTGTCCTTCCTATTAACAAAAAGCAAATGCACCCTACGATGTGGCCGCTTATTTGAAAAGCATTAAAAAAACTAATCTATAAGATAAGTGTGTTTTATTGTAGGGATAGTGACGTACAGTTTTGAGACAGCCTCGATAATATTATGGCAGACTTTATATCGACAACCACAGCGGGAGAGGACCACGTAGACGGCAGCGGCGACATCGTCATGAAGACGATCCGAGACGTTATTGCGGGTACGCTAGAGGAAGATGATCCACGAACGGTAATAGTTTAATTTGTTTCTTAGGTGTGTTTGATTTGGTGTTGTTAGGACTTCATGAATTCATGTAACTGATGTATTCCTTTTAAGATAATGAGGTCATCAATACAAAATTGTACATAAAAAACCAGGTCACAGTAAAGGGAATTTTGAAAATGAAGAAAATTTTTGTGCACACACACGTTTTTGCTCACACATATTTTCGCAAATGGCCCTTAATGTGAAATTTTCCCCAATTAATTTTTGAGGTTTGTGGTATTGTCAGTATCGTAATGATTAAAACAACAGAAACGAACCATAAAAAACAAACAAACATGTAACTCCTCGAACAGACCGTTTTGTCATGACATTATTTGATTTCATGCTTCTCAGAAAAAAAGTAGGAGTATTGCAATGATTGGAGGAGGGGACTTAAAAACCAACTGGTTTAGTATTCACTAGATTTTGCCTTTTTTTTTCAATACCAAAAGCATATTCGCAAAAATTCGCAAAAATAAAGACAGCAAGAATACTATTTTAGCGTTTTCATGCTTTCATGATAATTAAATCTATACGAGTTGGTTTCATTTGGGGAAATCTGTGGGACCATTCATTCTTTGCCATCGGATTTGCAGAAATGTTGCTTCTCGTTGAGATCGAGGGGGGATGGCAGTTTGCATTGCACGGGACCACTTTAGACGTAAAGTAGCAAGAACTAACACTACTGTATAAGCTCTTATTTTCGCGAGGGTTTCATATTCGCGAATTTCGCGAATCACAGTTGGATCGCGAATTTAACAACACGCGAAAATGTCTCCATGCACCCTGTTAATAGTGCATTTACTTACTCTCGCGAAAGTGCCTATGGCCTTGTCATTCGCGAAAATATCTGTACGCAAAAATAACAGCGTATACACTAACTAACAACAAATTGATAATGATATCATTTCTGAACTTAATTTGTGGAATCATAAACATTTGCAGCAATTTTGGGGAAAATAAACCTTGTTTGCTGATTCATCTTGGAGGCTCATCGCGTCTCATTTCAGCCTTTTTTAAAGCAAGGTATATGGTTTATCAAATGACATCTTTTTTTTCTCATCTATTTCCCGACTGTTAGGGCCTATATAAAATTTAACACAAGTGCGCCTTTCTAAAGTCCCCTGCATGATCTATTTTTTTCGCTTTGGCGATTATATAACTTGCTTTGATATTCATTTTTAGTTTGGGTCATATTTTGCTAATGTGACATTGTGATCTAGAATAGTTTCGATAAACGTGTGATTGATGTCAGTGTTATCAGATTTTCCTATGCCCAATATCATAATATACATAATTGTATATGCTTAATTATTGTGACAATGTTACCATTTAGCACAAGAGCTTCAGAAATGTATTTTTATATATTCTACCGTCTTACTACTTTCAAAAGGAGGCGTGCTCACTTCAACAAAAAGCATGTTTACACCAAATTGGCCCATATCACACAATTTAATGATTTATCTTTTTTTATAGTAGTCCTACAACTGTGTTTCTCATCTGTGCTGATTTATAGCAATAATTATTATATCGTACAATTAGTACAAAATTCATAGTACAAGTCTAGGATATGCAATATGGCGTTGTTGTGTCATTGCAAACGAATAAGACACCCAGCTAACATTTGGACGTTTTCTGAACGTTCTTGAAACGTTCCAAGTTCGTTATTTGGACTTTTTGTCAAAACGTTTTGAGAACGTCTTTTTGTGGAAGGTTTTCGACGTATTTAAATCGTTTCAAATGGACGTTATAAAAACGTTTTCTAAACGTTTAAAATACCAATAAAAAAACTTTCAGAATTTTACAGACCTGCAGAAAACATAGATTTGGCAGTAGCAGGGGTCAACTCATTATAAAAAGAAAGTAAATGATAAGTTATGAAAGTATATTATTGCATAATTATGATTATTTGGCACTGGCAGAGTTGACTGGGATATGCATTCTGTTTTCCTTGGCCAAATGCTTTTAAAAATAGGCTCCTGTCCTTTCATTTTGTAGGCAATCATCAAAATTAGAAACAGTTCCTTTTCCGATCCTAGAAAAAAGAAAAGAAAAATAATTGCATGTTCATTTTTCTTTAAACTTTCCGGCAACCATGATGGATGTATATGCCTATTGAATATGTTAGTGTAATATTGATTTCATGTAAACATATACACAAACATAACTTCCCGCACACACACACACACACACACACACTCATATTATATATAGTATATATATAAAGTATATATATGTATATATATATATATATATATATATATATATATATGAATACCTGAATATAAGAACGACCCAAGTCCATTTGAGAAAATTTAGGAAAAATAGAAATGAATAAATAACTTCCTACTGCCTTTAGTGTTTTCAGTTATTGGGATGTTATTCATACAAATTTGAAGAAAAAACAGTCACTTGCATGATAATCTGTATTTGCTTGACTTCGTAAATGGTTTCCAAAGGCGATAGCCAAATTTGGTCTAGGGTCGTTCTTATATTCAGGTATTCATATCATATATATGGGTGAGAATTTTGAACGATGTACAATTGCCAATTTTCGCACCTTATGACATTCTTTCCCTTAGAACACGCCAGGATGATCTAAGAAACCAGATTTTTTCATGTCATCTCAAAGATTGGTTAATTTCCTTTCAGGAAATATATGGTTTGGTTGACTTTTGCCTGATATTTTTCATTTGACAAGGACTTAAAGCGTAAAAATACGGTAAAAACGCTATTTTCACAATAATTTTTGTTTTTCAAACTAATGATGTGCATTTTTAAGCGCATGTGGCATCTAATATCTGACCATGTTCTGGATCTGACATATCATGGGTATGAACCACAAAATTATAGGAACTTTATGAGCACGTATAAAATCACAGAGGACAATTGAAATATCAAAGTCCTAAACAGACGAACGTCCGTGGTGCTTTTATTTCTATCGCTGCTGCAAATTCTACTTTGTTGTCCCAACTGTAATGTATACGAAAATTTGGTGTTCCACCTAATGAACATATCCTGCAAAAATTGTACGTCTGCTGGCTGTACATGGGACGTAGTATTCTTTTATGCAAAATTATACTCAGTTTTCGTCACGGACGTGCTTCCGCTATTTTCTAATAAAGATCGTATCCCATTAAACGCTATTGGGGATATTGTTCTGAGTCGTAATCAACTAAGATCTACCCACACGATAATATGTTTGTTTTGAGTTTCCGTCCATCCTTTGTCAAATAGGAACCGAAATTATATTTTTAGACGAACCTCCAAGAAAAAAAAGAACGTCCGTGATGATTAAAACGTTTTCGAGTGGGACACCATCTTGCTTTGATGACGAAGATGCATTTTACCTTCGGCTCTCTAGCCGAGGAGCTGTATGTTATTTTTGGAGCGGACTGAGGCTTGTCCGCAGTTTTTGGACCATGCAATTCACCGAAAACCAAGCAAATAATTAATATTTTCTCTGAAAATTCACCTCCTGATCCCCCTCTGAGCAATACATATGTTGTAAGGATGTCAAATTTCTTATAATTTGCATTGACAATACCTTTTCAAATTTTTGAAAGAGTTAGGAAGGCTAGGTACTCTCTGCCGATTAGTTATCCATCCGGGAACATGACCCTATCAGTAGAACGAACGTCCGTGACAATTCCAGCGAACGTCCGTGACGTATGCAATCCCTTCGATAGGGATAACTTGTCCCGAAAGTGTCCTGTATTCTTTAAAACTTTTAGCTCCGATAGCCACAAATAAAGTTTTACAAAGTAAATAATGAGTTTAGGGCAGTAGTTTCAGAATTTTTGAGGCGTTATGTGATCATGATGAAGAAACAGTTGAAAATTTACTCACAATTTTACGCTTGTTTTCCCTCTAATTATACAAAAACAGCTAAACACTGAAAACAAAGTTATAGGAAAATGGAATTTTGCGTAATCTGTAATTTCTGTGCATTTAAATTTCTTTCTAATGAGGATCTGGAGACAATTTGTACTGTTACAGGTTCTGAAAGTTTCGCTCACGGACGTTCTGTCCGAGAAAGGAAATTGCTGATAATTACAAATATATCACTGCACATAAAGTTAATGTTAGTCGAAAATATTACCAAATCACCGAGCCGCTCATACCCAAAAGTGAATAATGTTCAGCACTCAATTTACTTGTAATAACAAAAGGAAAACGTTTTGGTCACGGATGTTCGTTGGTAGAATAAGTCAATGGATTACATAGTAGGAGAAAGAGGATCAGTGCCACTTTTAAGTGACAGGTGCGCCAAGTGTTTATCTTTTGAGTATGGTAGCTGCCGTCTCAAACAGAACACATCCAGTTTTGGCCTCCATAACGGACGTTCGCTGTAATTGTCATGATATTAAATGCCTTAATTCATTCTTATTTTTCTCTTCATGACGATTTTTCTGTCATTCCCTCAATAGCCTGGACATGCTGCGACCAAACAGAAAACAGAAACAAAACAAAACAAACCAAAACAAATCCGAAAAGTGCTACGTAATCACATGCAGGATAATGACGGAAGAAGTCTGTAATGGGCATGTGTTGAATAAAAAATGGAAAAGTTTCAAAAGGACGTGGAAGCAGTTGAATAAAAGTGACTGAGAAACAGAGAAGGGATCGAGCTCCAACACACAGAGAAAAGAATTGCCCGTGCACTCCCGTTGTTGTTGTTTGTTTATGTTTTTTTTATTCATCGAAATGCCGTCACAAGCGAACAAAAATAATGCAGTATACATTTATTTTCTGATGAAAACAAACAAATCCTCCGCTTATCATCACATGGTGTTGTTTTATACTCATCAATGAAAAGCAATGTTCATTTGTAATTCTTTCCAAGATTTTTTTTTTCATTTTACATTTAAGAGACAGAGAGATCATCAATTTGTTTGTGCTTTTGTGCTTAATTTGAAAACACATGTTAAAAAAGTAATGATTAAGAATAAGTTTAAGGTTGCACTTTCATACGTTCGCTCTTCCTAAGATTCGTTACTCCGATGTCCAAAGGTTTGTTATTCCGAAAATAAAAAAAATTTGTAGTTAATTAAGGAGGTTTGTTATTAAAAATTTTCTTATTCCGAAAGTTTGTTAGTCCGAAAAATAAATATTAAGGATCATTATTTTAGGTCCGTTCTTCTAAAAGTGGAAAGGGCCTGATATTCGTTTAGGTGAAAACGGTTATTATGAGGTTTTGAAATTTGGAGGATTTCAGTTGTTAACGTGTTTCTCCACATTTGGATGCTAAAGCGAACATGATTTTTCATGTTCCAATTAATAAACTTTTCGATTAACCTTCGGAGATTCCTATCATTTACCGAATTAAAAAACTTCATAATTATACGAACTCTATCAATTTTCGCATTGACAAACTGTATGAATAACGAGCCTCCGAAATGACGCGCTACAAAATGTTTGTTATAACAAACCATATTGTATAATATTGAAGTCACAAACATCCATCCAAGTAATATGGACTTATTGTGTCTTGTTATGACGAAACTTCGCAGTACGAACCTATTATCATTTCTGACTAATATAATAATACAAATTCTCCTCGGTAACTGTGTGTAACACAAGGAGCAAACATAGAGGGATTTCTTCCCAACGTATTCGTTTGCCCTCCCCAGCTAAACTTCGTATTTCTATACCGGAGCACATTTCTGTTGTCTTTCTATGTTAATTCTTTGTCATAATTTTAGCTGGGACCATGTTCGTTACAAGCAAATTTTGCATTGTACACTTTAGATAACAAATTTAGGACCTGAATCTTTACTTCATGATAACAAAATTTTGATATATATTCGTTCTCAAGGATGGACTACGTCACTGAGATTACACGTACGTTTGTACGTTCATTTAGGAGAGATGGAAAATTGTTTTCTTTGATTCCTCAGTATGAGAACATAAACAAGCTTATATAATTGAGAATTGGTAATATCTGTTCAGGATTTTGCAGAGGAGTTTGTTCTCGACATGAAATTGCTGTTTGTTGTGAGTAGAATGCGTTTCCAACTCAAGAGAGCTGCATCTTGTTTGTTCCGAACGTCCGTGAGCTGCATGCGAACCTCCGTAATGAAAACTATGCTACATTCGTTGGGTTATAGAGACTGCCTAGATCAGATACAGTAAACCTCGGATAAGTCGACGTCGAGTGAGTCGAAAATCACTTAACTCGAAGTAAAATAAAAAGTCCCGATTTTTCCCTATGTATATTCTCTAAGAAATATTTGGATAAGCCGAAGTACGAGAGTCGAATTTCGGATGTGTCGAAGTAAAACATTCAGTCCCTTTTGTACAAAATACACGTAGTTTACATCACTTGAGCCGAAGAAAATTTATCTGGCATTCTCATTACATTTAGAGGAGAACAAAAAAATCGGCATGTTGCAGAACCCCGTCCCTGACTTGCTGCAGTAAGCATGCACACTCACCGTACCGCTCCGCACGCATGTCGAATACATACACATCTGTACATGTATACACACAGCACATCGATCCATACTTTATCCATATACACACAGCACATCCATACTTTATCCATGTCAAGCCAGAACTCCTTGGTCAACCAATCGCTGCTTTAATATTTTGGTGACAGGCCAAGTAGGCGGAGCTTGTTTGTGCGTGCCCGGCTGGCTGTCTAGTTTTGTTCAATGGAGGTGGGATGGGCCTGGGAGAGTGTTTGTCTCAGGGTAGGTCAACAGAGATGGCTACCTATATTGCACCATAGACATATAGCACATGCACATTGCCACATTAGCGCAGACATTCTCAGAACTACGTTTAACTACCAGTATTGATGCAAATTCCATGTTCAATTTAGAACAAGAACATTATCTTCGAGAACAGACAAATTTGAATGCAAACACACACAAGCACACACACACACACACACACACACACACATGCATGCAAATGTACTATAACACATGTACATAACTGTGAGTCGAAAAAAAATCGACTCTCGCGAGAGTCGAAGTTCACTTAAGTCGACGCATTTTTGTCAGTCCCGAGAGCTTCGACTCATGCGAGGTTTACTGTACATCTTAAAAAGGTATGTTATTACTTGGGAGTGGGGATTGAAGTATGGGATAGTGAAATAAGAGGTCAAGATATTGAGTTTCTGTAAAATGCGCGTAAAGTGGAGAAAGTGTTTAGCGGAAGAGCAATATTTCAACAGAAACGACGAATTTAGTTAAATCATCAGTTGTCTACCATTACGTACAGGTTAAGAGTACAAGCTTAATATTCTGCAAGCACGTACACATGTCCCTTAAGATATTTTGTTAGGATTTTGAACTGAATCAGATCTTTGCAAACTATGTTAAATGGTATTCTAGTGTATGTGCTGTACTATTCTTCACGGACGTTCGCTGCTCTGGACATGGTAAACTTCAGCGGTGAATAAAAACTTGTTCCTCTGGGAAAATCCTAGTATAATTGGGCTCATATTAAAGCTTGAGTTATACTCTTTCAGGTAAGATGAATAATTTGGAGAATTTCCTACTTTTTAAATTTTGCCTTGTTTTGGCTCAATTGTACATCGTTCAAAATTCTGACCCATATACTCTGTAGGTAAATTACCTTTTCATTCCATGTTCCTACCAGGATTCCGATGACCCATTCTACATCTGTAATTTGGATCAAGTTGTAAAGAAACACAACCAGTGGCTAAAGGAACTCCCGGGCGTTCAGCCATTCTATGGTAAGCCAAAGTTATAATCCCTAAACAAGAGTCGAGAAGTATAACTACAGCATCCAACCATATTTCCATAATCATTATAAACAGTAGTCCCTATGTCTGGAAGGTTTCAATACGGAACAATGGGCATGTCATTTTCTGCTGTATAGCTTACAGTCAATATGACTGTAATTTCTAAACATGATTTCTAATACCAACCAGTAAGACATGCAATTCATTCCATAGAAGAAACAGTATGATCGTTCTTATGAAAGCTGATTATGAAATTACAATATTTTTGTTTCTTTGCCTTCTTATACTATGTTTTAAAAAAATTGTGAACAACTGAAATGTAGGAACAGAGAGTATAGTTGCAACATGTACTGTTATTTTGCAGTCATCAATCCGTTGCAACACATTACTCATGATTCAAAACAAAGAGCCGCACAGTTTTGTTTTAATGTGAAAAACCCCAAACAAACAATAGTTAAGAGAAAAATGAAGAAGTAGACACAGAACCTATAAAAGAAAGCGCCACAAAAGCATATAGCATTAGAAGAAAAAATTATTAGTGATACGCTGCCTCATTTTGACAGAGTGTAATAGCTTTATTACCAGTATACCAACTCCTCAATACCGTCAATGTCATGGAGTTGGATTGGCATAAGGTGCACTAAAACCATTGAAAACAAACATTATGGATCATTTGTGTCAATCTCAAGCCGTAAAATGCTTTCCGGATCAGCGAATTATTGAGACCTTAGTACGCCGAGGAGCTGGCTTTGACTGTGCAAGTAAGGTATGGTGAACTTTAAACTATATTTTAGTGGTGATGGTTTCATTTAATGCACATTCATTCATTCATTCATTCATTCATTCATTCATTCATTCATTCATTCATTCTTAATTGGTCTATGTCAGACATAGAAATTTGGCTTCCATTGACATTACATTGTACCAAAATGATCATGACAACACTACACTTGTAAAAAAAAAAATAAAAATAGGGGAATCAAGCGTCATCATCACCTTTTTCTTTGTCTTCTTCTTTGTCAATACAATCATTTTTTTTTTCAGTATTATCATCTTCTTAACCTAGTCCTCATTTATTGCTCGAAGTCCGCCTATTTAAAACTTTGCACATCATAAGAGAGAATATACATTGAAAATAAGAAATTGCAAGGATTTCTTCACAAATTTTCAAACACCTGAAGATTCTACATTCCATTTTCGCAAAAAAACATGTTACAAATCTCATTTAACCTAAAGATTCACTTACATAAAAGCATGTAGGCCCCTATACATAGATTGTTTGGCTGTAAAGCAACAAGCTAAGACTTCAAACCACCAGCAATGACTGCATGTCTCTCAAAAGCTAATATACATACCAATAAACGAGATTCGTAGTTGTTCTTATCCAACAATATAGATTTCTCCATTTCTGTCCTTTATCATTCCATCCCCTTGAGACCATTAACAATAATTAGCATGAGTTGTTCATTGCATGTATGCAACGATATACAAGACTGCATTGATTTCTTTTTTTTTGACACCTGACCCCTACCACCAGTCTCTCTCTCTCTCTCCCTCTCTCTCATATTTTGAGTCTAATATTCACTCAGTATCGGGGTATAAACGGGTTAATTTGTTATTGAGGGACCACTGACTGACGAATAAAGAAACTCATATTGAACTTACCTTCTCGAATCTTCTCCCTGAAACGTTCGGATATGGAAGCCAAGAGTTGTTGCCATACTACACATTTATTTTACTTTTGCCAGTTTGCTCAATTTTCTTTCTACATGTATTACTAATGGATGTTTTCCCTCTCACGTTTCATGTTAATTATTGTTGATTCCTGTCATTGTTCTCGGGCCATGTACCATTTGGGAATGCAATAATCCCGTGTGTGCGTTTGTGTAATATGACATTTTTTTGTGCGTTTTCACTATCTAACTCTCTTGCTGCGTTCCACGTGTATTACCTGTCCAAACGTATACGTATTTGAACTTTGTGCACAATTGAGTCGTTGGCATAGAAGGAGTTATAAAGAAATCAATGTTTGAATAATAATTGCATTCCGTTTCAGACGGAGATCCGTCAGGTTCTCGGTTTAGGCGTGTCCCCTGACAGGATTATCTACGCGAATCCGTGCAAGGCTATCTCCCATCTCCAGTTTGCGAAGGAACGGGGTGTGTCTCTCATGACTTTCGACAATGCCTCGGAATTAAGGAAAGTGAAAGATGTCTACCCTGAAGCGAAGTAAGACAGCAATGCGTTTACATTCATGTACATTAGAATATTCGTTTAGGTGTTTGAAGAAAGATAAAGCTGGCAAAAGTTGCGTAATCATCTTCAGATTGATAAGCGTAAAGTATTGTTTGATATTTTCAGGCGGTCAAGCAACTGCAAGTAAAATCAAGACGTCAACTCCACCACTTAAAACTTACGACGTCATTACTAAAAAGCAAGTCATTTTTTCAGGATTAAAAAACAGATTGTATGGTGTTGTTGTTGTTGTTGTTGTTGTTTTTCCTAAAGTGGTACCCCTCCTGTTTACATTGAAGACCCTGTTCAGAAACATATTCAGTACACTACCAGTAAAGTTTGCAAATGAAGTCTTATCGTTTCCTGACCTCTCATATAACCAGTTACATCCACAGAGCTCGGTGCTGGTAGGTTCGGGTTCTTCCCCCCCCTTTTTTTTTGACAGGTGACTTGAATAGATGATTCATTACGCCTGACCATGATGCGGCAAAAAAAAAGAAATACATAAACAATTGCAACTGCCCGGCACGCTGCAACGTTATCGCGTCTTCCTCTCATTCACATAGACCAGTGTTACAGATTGCTCTTGTCTTTGGTGAAAAAAAAAGAGTTACGTCAAAATGTTCATGGTTGTAAATGCTTATGATAAAGGTTCCCCCGGGCCATTTTCATTGCCATTGAATTATATACATATATAGTGTAGGCCCTATAATCTATATAGCTTCACCTCCACCCGTCAGCAGCTCTTTCTGAATTCAAATTCGGACATGAACGGACAAGTCCATAAAAGGAGCACTCAAATCAAACCTGTACGATGTCGTTCAAAAAGTGCATTATCTGTACTATACTGCCTTTTAAATCAAATGTTAAAAACATTTACAAGAGGATCCCACATGACGATCAACGCAGATCAGAAAGATGTATGACAGTAGAATAAAGATGTCAAGTGAAGATTAAAAACACATGATTTTTTTATGACAATAGATATGCAAATTAAAGTGACAGTGCTTTATAAATGCAGTCATAAAAACCCGCACACACACATTCACGCACATTATAACGGCTGTTTAAAGGATCATCTATAGTTTTCCTTGAGATGAAAATTCAGATTTCAACGTTTTACACGATAATTAGAAACTTCTTTATATCAAAAAGTTTCTTTGACAAAGAAGTGTTTTGAAATGGCTTAGATATTCATAAACAGAAAGTTAGGAACACTGTGTTTTACCTTGTTTTGTTGTAAAATCCAGTCATTTCAAAACCGATTTTCGTCAAACATATTCTGAATTTCTCTTAGATTATAATTCTGCTCTTTCGTATTTCGTATTGTGGTTTCTAATTATCTCGGGAAAAGTACCAACCAAAACTATACAATTCTTTTCAAACTGTAAAACTCTTGGTCAGCGCGCTCGCCAAATATAATGATGAAATAAAAATAGAAATAGAATAAAAAATAAGAATAAAATACTAGGCCTGTTCACAACAAACGGCATTTATGTTGAAAGTCGTCCTTTTTCATATCAACTTTCACCGAGGTTGCATTTCCTGCACTTACTTCAGTGTGTGAAGAAAACGTTATATTGTAATATTGAAGTATAAACCTGTCTGATAAGCATTTTATATTTCACATGAAATCGACCGACTCCTTTAATACGTATTCAGTGCAGGGGTAAGTTTGAAAACATGTGACGGATTTATAGGCTATACCTCTGTATAGGTTCCCCAACAACTCGCTGTGTCATACCTACATAATTACGACATGAACGAGTTAACCGACAGCTTGCTTTACGTCTCAGTTGACTTTAAGACCAATATAATCTTACTGGTATCACAGTGTCGTGTTCTGAACCCGCCTTTTCTATAATCTTCGACATCGTTCGATGAAATGGGAGAGCATGATGACCTCATTTCTTGCTTTTTCTGTTTCCAGAATATTTCATCACATTACATGATATGTATAGAGCAAAATGTGGTCATTCAACATATGCTTTCTGTCCTCATTTCAAACACTCATCGCTAATTTCTCCGGTTTTCTCTCTTTCCTTCAGACTAGTGCTACGTATATGGGCCGAAGACCCAGCAGCGTACTGTCGCCTTTCGGTGAAGTTTGGATGCAGATTTCACGGGGTGCCAAGCCTTTTTCGACTGGCACGTGAATTAGGTCTCAACGTCTGCGGAATCAGGTGAGAAAGAATCAAACAAAGACTTACTGAAAACTTTCAGAAAACAGATGAATGGAGGATTGATACGTCAATATATTCCAAACTTTGTCCAAGCAGTTCATACAGTAGTCAGATTTGTAAATAGGTCCACACACAAATATCTCTGTCTGCTTGCCCCCCCCCCTCTCTGTATCAAGAGTGTTTGATGGCAAACAATCTCCACTTCTGTCAAACTCAGATATCTGTAATTAAAGATGCAAAAGGAAAAGGCAACTAATGAGAAAATGTGTGGTATCATTTTTTGTTGTTATATTTTTGTATTTGTATTTTTGTATAGTTTTGGACTAATTTTCCGGTAAACTGTGCGTTTAGAAACACCCGTATTAAGCGCCTTATAAATGTATTGTAATATTCTTCTTCTTCTTCTTCTTCTTCTTCTTCTTCTTCTTCTTCTTCTTGTTATTATTATTATTATTATTATTATTATTATTATTATTACTATTATTACTATTATTACTATTATTATCATTACTCATCATAACATCAAGAATACAACACTTTATACCCGTTTTGCGATCGAACTCTTCATATATATATATATATATATATATATTGTTTTCAACTCTACATTACTTTAGCAGGGTTTAATGTTGTCAAGTGTCTACAACTTCTAGCACTTACATGTATAAGGGCCTATAGATAATAATCATTATGCTCTATATAAATTACGTTCATTATTGTCATAGGTGTTTAGCGTTGATATCAAAGTAAAATTAATTTCTTATTCAAATGTCAACACCATATACCCTTTATCAGCTAGTAGACTATAGTTATTACAATACGTGTGGCATACAATACTATTAATGGTAATAAACAGCTGTATTATTCAGCTGTATTATTGCATTGTTATGATCATGCATAAAGAGAGAGACCTGTCTGTGAACATCGTGATACCAGTTAGACTCATGGGATATCATATTCCTGTTTTAGCTGTTTCGAGTTGGGATCAGGTGTATTAAAGATTATCACACTTAAAGATGCGGCGTTACCAAAAACAAATCTAATGTGCAGTGTTAAACACGAGAGGACAAGGACATTGCATGTTTCGTACTGTTATTTATTGAACAGCCATTACCTCTGATATCCTTTCCGCAGCTTTCATGTTGGTTCTGGGAGCGGCAATCCTGAGACATACTATGAAGCACTCAGAGACGCTCGAGCTGCGGTCGACATCGGAATCTCTCACGGGTTCGACCTTCAACTAATCGACGTCGGAGGTGGTTTTCCCGGTGTAGACACAGACACATTGGGATTTGAGAAGGTTTTTTTTTTTGTTTCCAACTTTTGTTTTGTAACGGAGGTACAAAATACGCTTTAGTATGTCCACTATACAATTATAACCATAATCAACACCATGATATCAAAAGAAAAACAAAACACGATAAATACTTCAACGACCGAAATGAAATGAAATGAAATGAAACGAAATGTAGTGTAATGTAATGTAATGTAATGTAATGTAATGTAATTTAATGTAATGTAACGTAATGTAACGTAATGTAATGTAATGAAATGAAATGAAAATGAAATGAAGTAGAATTGAATGAAATGAAATAATAATTAAAGTAAAGACGCAAGGACAGTGTATGGTGCTTTATAGTATTCTAGGAAGGGAAGTTACATTATACCAGCCCATATTCCACATTGCAAAAGGAAATAGAATATTACACAAACAGCGAGAAAAAGCAATTGAAATCTGATTAAAAGTATTCCATCATCAAAAGAATAGCTGATTGTCTTTTTATGAATACATTGTACAATCTGTACAGTATATCTTAAGTGGCTGAAAGTAAACTTATAGATAATCATGAATACATGTGTATAAGTTGTAGAAAATGATGTTTTACCAAATACTTCTCTATTGTATTTTATTTGATTAGTTTGCCGCTGCGTTGCGACGGGGCTTTAGTGACTTTTTTCCGCGTGGCGAGCGGAGCATGCGCCTTATCGCCGAGCCTGGAACATATTACGCCACATCAACAACAACGCTGGTGATGCGAATTATCGGAAAAAGAGATCTTTCCCTTAATCCTCAGCGATATTCTTCAGGTAAGATAAAATTAACCCTTTTGTTAACTCTCTCTCCCCCCCCCCCTCCAAAAACAAAACTGTTCTCGGTTTGATAGGACATTACAGTGAAACGCTCCTTGAAAATATGTATTGTCCAATTTATTTGTCATACAGAGACCGGGATCTCCGGAGCGGGATCAAACATGAAGAATACAATATTTAAGATATAAATTGTAAAAAGTATTTACGTAGCAATTACCGCGGTTACTCAACAGAGAAATGTGCTTCATTCACATTTGCTTTACAGCGAATATACAATCGCGAGGCCCTATGTATCTGGTGTATATGATGATGATGGTAAATCAAGTTCTAAGTATAATTGTCAGTGGGAGCGACACTTTTCAGGGCCGGCGCAACCAGGAGGAACCGCCATCCTTTTTAACCAGAAATATGGTATCTTCCCGTAAAATGTATTTTCTCCTCCATCTTACAATGTCTTAAGAATGAATTGACGTCACTGTTCCCATACAGTGGGCTCCCTCACTTGGCACCGGCCGTGCTTTAATCTTTTAATATAGGGACTGAAAGCATTATATTCAAGGCAGTTCATTACCAACATGACCGAGTGTACCATCATAATTCTGTTAGTAAAATGTCATATACTTGGGCAGGAAAGCCTTTTTCACAGTGAGGTATTGCTGGTCCGTCCTTACCATGCTCTTGAATCAACAAATGCAGGTCACATTGAGGAGGTAATAAAGGGCGATGCCTCTCAGATCCAAACAGCCTACTACGTCAACACCGGTATCTACACGACAGTGAAGGATGCAGTAATGAGCAACCTTGAATATTCCTTACAGTCATTACCAGTTAGTACAATTCCTTTTTTTCAAATGCTATCTTCTTTGCTGTCGCATTATTCTACTTCATCTTTTTGGATCATATTTTGTTTTCGACTACATCCCTCGTTACCTCCTTTGTTTGTTTTTTTTTACATTCTTTTGTATACATTGTTGGAGTTTTGATATCAAAAAACCCCAAAAACAAAAACAAAAACAAAAACGGTCTCAAGTCTTCAACAATAAGAAGTATTTATCAAGTCGTCACACATGGGCTACACAGTTGTCAACAACTCATCACCACAGACAGACACAGTAAATCATCTCAATATTCGAATCAAGAACCTGAATTGCTCTCTCCGAATTCACACAACCACAAACAATTATTTTGTTATAAGTGTACCACATCATACAAAACAGTCAGTATGCCTCCTAACCCCAGAACAACATACCCTGGCCAATGAAAAGTTACACTCTTTCATCCAAGCCTCGTTCCGCATCATTCAAGTTGTCACAGTTGAAGATCATCACAAGAGCAACGTCATCCCATACAGGCAGCAAATTGGCAATGCAGTTGCAAGTCCATTGACGTAAGAACGTAGGGAGCAATTACAGATTTTATCGTCTACCTGCAAAGTGATGCCAATAAATTACCACTGATTTTGTGAAGACATTGTCAACTATTCCATGAACTTTCCACTATCCTCCTGCCTATAGACCTGCCAAAATTCATAGGACGACTTCTTGGACCCTGTGAGACTGTGTCACATGCACCCTTCCGATGCTTTTTAATTCTTCCAACGGCAGGGCACTGGCGGAGATATCTCGTCCCACACTTGTCCCTTCAATCGCCCCTTCGATCACTCCCTCGCTCGCGTATCCCCTCCCCCAAATATCCAATAATTAAATATTCTTGTCCTTCCCCCGCACAAAAAGAAGAAGAAGAAGAAAAAAAGAACACACACACACACACAACACAACAAACACACAAACAAACAAACAAACAAACAAACAAACAAACAAACGGAAATAAGATACGACCATGAATTTTTAGGTATGTTTTAAATTTCTGGAGCTATTTTCCCGAGCAAGGTATATAACTACTTCGTTTTCATCGCAACTGATTGACAAATTGCCCTACATCGACGTAAGTAGGGCAATTTGTCAATCAGTTGCAATGAAAACATCTCGACGGAAGAAATTCATGCACTTCGTTTTCGTCCTTAGTTGCCCCACTCGTTTAACGGAATTACTGCCAATGATAAGGGATTGATCAATAATGTACATAAAAAATACCAAAGTTTTTCTGGGAATGTTTTCTGAAGATACTGATTATGAACACATTCATTTCCTTCTTTTGCCTAAGACTGGTGAACGCCATACGCCGCTCTACCCATCCATCGTGTGGGGACATTCAACAAGCGGCATCGACTGCGTCAATAAGCGTTGCCTGCTTCCAGACTTACAGGAAGGAGACTGGCTCTTCATCAGGGGTGAGGAATCCTTGTTTTCTGTCTTTTGTTGACAGTAATAGTAATAATGATAACGATAATGATGATAATAATAATAATAATAATGATAATAATAACAATAATAATAATAATAATGATGATACTAATATTTATAGTAATAATATTTATGATAATAATGATGATAACAATAATAATAATAATAATAATACCTATAGTAAAAGTATTTATAATAATAATAATGATAATAATAGTAATAACAATAACAATAATAGATAAGGTCTTATTTTTACAGGGTATCCTCTTCAGTGTTACCACTGCTCTACCAGAGGGCCCTGTTATTATTATTACCCTAGCGTTGCCAGGGTACCAATTTATAAACCCAGGTTGTGTCAACATAATCGTAGGAATAATCATTATCATCTGCAAATTTCAACTTTTTCAATGATTAGGAAATCCACTTGGCTCTCCATAATTATTTTATGAAACAGGGCCCGGCTATTTTGTAGATTAGTGTTAAGTTTGATATTGTTTATGGTGACTTTTTCCTCCTCAACCATCGTATTGTCATGTACTTAAAGCATAAATCGATTATTCTTACATGTACATGTTCTTTAGACAAACCACAGTGGACGATAAACAAAATAGATACTTTTGATGTTTCGCTTGCAGACTTTCTTCACATTCTTACAATTCTGTTATTTGAAGTCAGGGTGAGGTTATACGTGAAGATAACGTGTCTTTGCCAGAATCATATCACGGTGTTCCATTATGAAAAGCATAAGCATTTAGCACTACTTTTGCAAAAGTAGGACGAGCAAACAAATAATTGTGCTTTGATAAATGTCATACACATTTCTTTCTTCTTTCTGTATAATACACATTAAGAAATAGTTTTCTTCTCATCACGGTTAGTTTTGTTATTCGAAATCAGGGTACGGTTATGAGGATAACATGTCTTTGCAAGACATTTTATCGATATGATTATTGCGTTGGCGTCACTACAGTGATATCTTTTTTTTTTTCTGGAACTCTGCTATGGGCCCTGTTTTATGACAAGTTGTAATTGATTATATACTTGATTTCTATTAAAAGTTTATGGCAGCCTGTGTAGTAAGGGAATTTTTGCAATCGACTATATGTTTTGACAAAACGGGGCCCTGGTGATTTAGAAACACACGTCATCTTTAACAAACGCACATTATTCTCTTTCACCAGATATTGGAGCGTACTCGAGCTCACTGTCCTGCATTGATTTCAGTGGTTTCGAGAAACCGACTTGTGTGTATTGCGGAAAAGCGAATGAGGAATCGGTAAACATGGTGAGATATCTTCTTCTTTTTCTTTAATTTAAGATGCTGCGTGTTAGACTAATAGTTGAAAGATTTATCAGCACATAAATAGTTATTCGATACATGATAAATGTTATAAAGTTTGTCGCTGCTGTTTGATTAATCTCTTTGTTCTATTATGTTATGATATAACGTTAGCATTTTGTATTGTTAATGGTATTTTATAGTATTGTAATTACCAATACTAATTTTTTTTTGTGTGTAATAGTGATATCGTAAAATCCACGAGCTCTGTACAAGAAGAGATTGGCAAAGTGAGATAAACTGTGAGTGTGTTTGTGCGTGTACGTGTGCCTAATGGGAACCAAGAGAATAATAATTCATATCACATGAGGAATAAGAGCCAGTCCCACCCCCCCCCCCCCAAAAAGGGGATGAAATCAAATAAGGTCATGATAATACACCAGGAGTCTTTTCCTTCAGACTTTATACATTTACACACGCACACACACACACACACATATACATGAATGTTATACTATATAGATATTATATATATGGGTGAGAATTTTGAACGATGTACAATTGCCAATTTTCGTACCTTATGACATTCTTTCCCTTAGAACACGCCAGGATGATCTAAGAAACCAGATTTTTTCATGTCATCTCAAAGATTGATAAATTTCCTTTCAGGAAATATATGGTTTGGTTGACTTTTGCCTGATATTTTTTCATTTCACAAGGACTTAAAGCGTAAAAATACGGTAAAAACGCTATTTTCACAATTATTTTTGTTTTTCAAACTAGTGATGTGCATTTTTAATGGTACGTGGCATCTAATATCTGACCATGTTCTGGATCTGACATATCATGGGTATGTACCACAAAAGTATAAGAACTTTATGAGCACGTATAAAATTACAGAGAACAATTAAAATATCAAAGTCCTAAACAGACGAACGTCCGTGATGCTTTTATTTCTATCGCTGCTGCAAATTCTACTTTGTTGTCCCAACTGTAACGTATACGAAAATTTGGTGTTCCACCTTATGAACATATCCTGCAAAAATTGTACGTCTGCTGGCTGTACGTGGGACGTAATATTCTTTTATGCCAAATTATACTCAGTTTTCGTCACGGACGTGCCTCCGCTATTTTCTAATAAAGATCGTAGCCCATGAAACGTTATTGGCGATATTGTTCTGAGTCGTAATCAACTAAGATCTAGCAACACGATAATGTGTTTGTTTTGAGTTTCTGTCCATCCTTTGTCAAATAGGAACCGAAATTATATCGTTAGACGAACCTCCAAGAAAAAAAGAACGTCCGTGATGATTAAAACGTTTTCGAGTGGGACACCATCTTGCTTTGATGGCGAAGGTGCATTTTACCTTTGGCTCTCTAGCCGAGGAGCTGCATGCCATTTTTGGAGCGGACTGAGGTTCGTCCGCTGTTTTTGGACCATGCAATTCACCAAAACCAAGCAAAATAATTAATATTTTCTCTGAAAATTCACCTCCTGACCCCCCTTTGAGCAATACATATGTTGTAAGGATGTCAAATTTCTTATAATTTGCATTGACAATACATTTTCAAATTTTTGAAAGAGTTAGGAAGGCTAGGTACTCTCTGCCGATTAGTTATCCGTCCTGGAACATGACCCTAGTAGTAGAACGAACGTCCGTGATAATTCCAGAGAACGTCCGTGACGTATGCAATCCCTCCGATAGGGATAACTTGTCCC
This sequence comes from Diadema antillarum, assembly GCF_040938485.1. Lineage (NCBI taxonomy): Eukaryota > Metazoa > Echinodermata > Echinoidea > Diadematoida > Diadematidae > Diadema > Diadema antillarum. Next base: position 63,087 of record NW_027271458.1, read on the forward strand.
GAAAGTGTCCTGTATTCTTTAAAACTTTTGGCTCGAATAGCGACAAATAAAGTTTTACAAAGTAGAAAATGAGTTTAGAGCAGTAGTTTCAGAATTTGTAAGGCGTTATGTGATCATGATGAACAAACAATTGAAAATTTACTCACAATTTTACGCTTGTTTTCCCTCTAATTATACAAAAAACAGCTAAACACTTAAAACAAAGTTATAGGAAAATGGAATTTTGCGTAATCTGTAATTTCTGTGCGTTTAAATTTCTTTCTAATGAGGTTCTGGAGACAATTTGTACTGTTACAGGTTCTGAAAGTTTCGCTCACGGACGTTCTGTCCGAGAAAGGAAATTTCTGACAATTACAAATATATCACTGCACATAAGATTAATGTTAGTTGAAAATATTACCAAATCACCGAGCCGCTCATACCCGAAAGTGAATAGCGTTCAGCACTCAATTTACCTGTAATAACAAACGGAAAACGTTTTTTTCACGGATGTTCGTTGGTTGAATAAGTCAGTGGATTACATAGTAGGAGAAAGAGGATCAGCGCCACTTTTTAGTGACAGGTGCGTCAAGTGTTTATCTTTTGAGTATGGTGGCTGCCGTCTCAAACAGAACACATCCAGTTTTGGTCTCCATAACGGACGTTCGCTGTAATTGTCATGATATTAAATGCCTTAATTCATTCTTATTTTTCTCTTCATGACGATTTTTCTCTCATTCCCTCAATAGCCTGAACATGGTGCGACCAAAGAAAAAACAAAAACAAAACAAAACAAACCAAAACAAATCCGAAAAGTGCTACGCAATCACATTCAGGATAATGACGGAAGAAGTCTGTAATGAGCATGTGTTGAATAAGAAACGGAAAAGTTTCAAAAGGACGTGGAAGCAGTTGAATGAAAATGACTGAGAAACAGAGAAGGGATCGAGCTCCAACACACAGAGAAAAGAATTGCCAGTGCACTCCCGTTATACCAAATTCCTCTGGAGAAGTTTTTGTTTGTTTGTTTATGTTTTTTATTCATCGAAATGCCGTCACAAGCGAACAAAAGTCATGCAGTACACAATTATTGTCTAATGAAAACATACAAATCCTCCGCTTGTCATCACATGATGTTGTTTTATACTCATCAATGAAAAGCAATATTCATTTGTAATTTTTTCCAAGATTTTTTTATTTCATTTTACATCTAAGATACAGAGAGATCGTCAATTTGTTTGTGCTTTTGTGCTTACTTTGTAAACACATGTTAAAAAAGTAATGATTAAGAATAGGTTTAAGGTTGCACTTTGATACGTTCGCTCTTCCAAAGATTCGTTACTCCGATGTCCAAAGGTTTGTTATTCCAAAATGGAAAAAAATTGTAGTTAATTCAGGAGGTTTGTTATTAGAAATGTTCTTCGAAAAATAGATATTAAGGATCATTATTTTTAGGTCCATTCTTCTAAAAGTGGGATGGGCCTGATATTCGTTTAGGTTAAAACGGTTATTATGAGGTTTTGAAATTGGAGGATTTTAGTTGTTAACTTGTTCTCCACATTTGGATAAGCGAACATAATTTTTCATGTTCCAATTAATGAGCCTTTCGGTTAACCTTCGGAGATTCCTATCATTTACCGAATAAAAAGGCTTCATAATTATACGAACTCTATCAATTTTCATATTGACAAACTGTATGAATAACGAGCCTCCGAAATGACGCGCTACAAAAGGTTTGTTATAACAAACCATATTGTATAATATCGAAGTCACAAACATCCATCCAAGTTATATGGACTTATTGTGTCTTGTTATGACGAAACTTCGCAGTATCGAACCTATTATTTTTTTTCTGACTAATACAATAACACAAATTCTCCTCGGTAACAGTGTGTAACACAAGGAGCAAACACAGAGGTATTTCTTCCTAACGTATTCGTTTGCCCTCCCCAGCTATACTTCGTATTTCTATAACGGAGCACATTTCTGTTGTTTTTCTATATTAATTCTTTATCATAATTTTAGCTGTGATCATGTTCGTTATATAAAAAGCAAATTTTGCATTGAAGACTTTATATAGCAAGTTTAGGACCTGAATATTTACTTCATGATAACGAAATTTTGATAAATATATTCGTTCTCAAGGATGGACTACGTCACTGAGATTACACGTACGTTTGTACGTTCATTTACGAGAGATGGAAAAATTGTTTTCTTTGATTCCTCAGTATGAGAAGATAAACAAACTTATGTAATTGAGAATTGGTAATATCTATTCAGGATTTTGCAGAGGAGTTCGTTCTCGACATGAAATTGCTGTTTGTTGTGAGTAGAATGCGTTTCCAACTCAAGAGAGCTGCATTGTTCAATATCTTGTTTGTTCCGAACGTCCGTGAGCTACATGCGAACCTCCGTGATGAAAACTATGCTATGTTTGTTGGGTTATAGAGACTGCCCAGATGAGATACATCTTAAAAAGGTATATTATTATTTGGGAGTGAGGATTAAAGTATGGGATAGTGAAATAAGAGGTGAAAATACTGAGTTTCTGTAAAACGTTCGCTGCTCTGGACATGGTAAACTTCAGCGGTGAATAAAACTTGTTCCTCCGGGAAAATCCTAGTATAATTGGGTTCATATTAAAGCTTGAGTTATACTCTTTCAGGTAAGATGAATGATTTGGAGAATTTCCTACTTTTTAATTTTTGCCTTGTTTTGGCTCAATTGTACATCGTTCAAAATTCTGACCCATATATATATATATATATATATATATATATATATATATAAATTATAGGTTTTGTTTTGATATTTTTACTCGGGTAGTATTATGGAAAATAGCATCGTTTCTTGAGAAAGGTTGCAGTTATCTTCTTCTTTTTTCTCTTTCAATGTTACCTTGAACAAGAAATCACTTACCAAACCGGCATGTGATGCATTTTTTTTTCATTATCATTTCTTAGGAGCCGTCTGAAACAACATCACCCCCGAGCGACTATGTCAGAGGCTAACACTCCCGATGTCGCCTTCATCTTCATCGGATATTGCCGAGGCTATCACCGGCACTTCCCGTTGTTTCAGATCCACATCAGTGAAAGTCACCGACATATTCCTTGCTTTCAATGAAAGCGAAAAATGCTGTGCGATGCTGCAGTCCTCCAGTGTTCGTCTTCAACGTGGATGCTGTGCAAGTTTGTGGATGTGTGTGATGTCATGTTATTTTGGCTACTTTTTATAAATTCGATCTGGCCAATGAGCTTACGTTTCTGACGGACTGGATTAAACAGTTCGGTGCTTAAATTTTGGAAGTGGTTGTGACTTTTACTTTGTGCAATATGGATGTAGAGACCGTTCATGTCACCTTCAAACTTTTTTTTTAAAAATTTGAACCGTGCGAATGCGTAAGAACCTCCGAAAACGAAGGACGCATTTGAATTTTCCCCGTATAATTGCATTTTAGTTTGTGTCATTCACAGCTTTCCACATGGCTGCTATACATTCACCAGATCGTGAATCAAGCGCTCACATGGGACAAAATATTGAAGTCATCACATTTAAATTCAGCAACCAAACAAATCGGTTCTTTTTCTCTTTCTCTTGTTTATTTCCTCAGATCAAACCATAAAGCACCGTAGGGAAAACTTCAGGTAGAAAGTTATCGAAATGAAATGCTGGCGTTTGATACGAGGATTTGTCATTTACATCCAAGTTGGTGTAAATCATTATGATAGATAAGGGAATAGAAAGGTGTACGGACACAGGTATTAGAACTACAATCTTTGCTCTATTGTGATTATATTCGTACTTAGATCCCTCCACATAAAATGTAAACAACAACAACAACAACAACAACAACTTATCTTTATGTGGCGCTTTTGCGTTATTGTTTTTTTTTGGCATACCTGTACACACACACACACCCACACACACACACACACACATATATATATATATATATATATAGGCCTATATATGAAGAGTTTGTTCGCAAAAACCGATAAGTCCATTTTTGAAGATTTTGAAGTACGGTCTCTGTCATAAAGTACAGAGTAATACCTTTTAAATGATATATTGTTTACTACATACAGAGGTACATTTTTGAAGTTATAGTCAAAAGAAGCAAAGATTTTCTTATTATTCTCTTTATTTTTCTTAACCTTTAATCGCAAATATCTGCATTTGGCAAATATGGACTTCTCAGTTTTTGCAAACAAACTCTTCATATATACCCGCATACCTGCTTTTGGTTGGAATGATAAAAAGAATTTAAAAAAGGTACAAGTGTACAATTAATGGAAATAAAGTAAGGAAAATGGTGAAAATACGATTATTTCATGAGTATTTTACTGTCAGGTCTGTGATTCAGATACCACTTTGAGTATTTCTGTTTTTATCACATTGCTTTAATAATCGTCATAATGATAAGACACTGTGTCTCTTTTTTCTCTATATTTGAAGAGTTCGCAAAAACCGATAAGTCCATTTTTGAAGATTTTGAAGTACGGTCTTTATCATAAGGTATAAATACCTTTGAAATGATATATTGGTCACTACATATAAAGGTATATCTTTGAAGTTATGGCCAAAGGAAGCAAAAATTGTCTTATTATTCTCTTTATTTTTCTTGCCATTTCATCGCAAATATCTCCATTTGGCAAATATGGACTTATCGGTTTTTGCAAAGAAAAACCTTCATTTTGATAGAAAATATATATTTTTTCTATTATTGTATGCACCTGAAAGATATACATGTATAAGCAATAGAAATGTTACACCCACATGTTTCATATAAAAAAACTGTTGCAATATCCAACACTGTCTAAGGTAGATAACCCACATTTCCCTTACGCTCTCAATGTAAATAAATTGTCAAATTTAATTGCATTGATTCTTTAGAATGAAATCCTTTATGCTGATACCATGAAACGATTGTAGATATTTTAAGTTTCGTGGTTTATGTAAAAAAAAAAATATGGAGTGTAGCAGTAACAATGAACATGTTCTTCTAAAGAAAATTGTACAAACAAGTGTGGATGCATTATGATTGTAATACGGGTATTTAAACTTTAATAAAATTTAGTACATATATCATTTAATGATATATCTCGGAAAAAATGGCAAAATGAAAGAAAAAACTTTGAGAGCTTCTGTTTCTTTATTTACTGTTATTTGCGACCTTGAAAGGGCCGTAATGACGCTGCGAAATGACATTATTCCGTTAAATAAAAGATAACTCTTTGGAAGCAAAACCCCCAACATAATATGAATCACTTAATTTTCCTACTTTTTCTCCTAGAGCTACAGAAATATTCTTCAATTGATCTAACCGCTCCAAGATAGATTAGACATGGCAAAAAGCCCTATTGTTCACATATTACTGACAGTACAATAACAACAGAATATTCTTTCTGAAATGTTATCGGAGATGCACGGCATTGTGAGCTTAAAATCTTTCATCGATCCTATGATCTTGTAGAAGAAAACAAATATACATGAACATTAAGATTTTACTTCTGTCGTATCGGCATAGGCAACGACTGACCCTCCTCCTCAACCATCCTTCCCCCCTGCTAATCGATTTGAATGTCTCATTCGCTATTTTTTCATTCGTTCTTCCCCCATTTCCGTTCGCCTATTGTTGCTCCAACATCAATCGATAACTTGTCTTCACGTCTGTTCCTTTTCAAAGTCGTGATCTGTTCTCTCTATTTCACCGCCGTTGGATGATTTCAGTATTTTGTAAAGAAAGTGCAATACTTTGAAAGGTTTATGATGAAATTTGTTTACCTTTTCGTCGTCTTGCTTTGCATCGTATCCTCAAAACCTTACCCCACCCCCATTAAGTCCACGATACCTCTGTATAGTATGGCAGAAAAAAGCCAGAAAAAAAGGTATATAGAAGGAGGCTTGAGAGAAGAACAGACAACAAGGTGACTTTAAATACTAAAAAGGACTCTCTCATAGGCCCAATATAAATGTTTCAAATGTTTTGAGTCAAGGCAGTGGCATGATTAAAAGGAGAAAAATGGCCGCTGTATTATATCATAAAGTCAAATGTGTGAACACACATGTAATTTATTAAACACAATGACACAACTGAACACACATACATGCTACATATGTAGGCTCAACATGATATTTTTTTTTTTTCTTGTGGTGCATCGTGGCTCATTAATAGTTAGGCCTCCAAAATCATTAAATTTCACTTGTTGTCGGGCGACATTTAAATTTAAAAATTTGAAAATAGTAAAAAAAACAGAATGATAAATCACAATAAAATATATTAACGACTATTTGACATGTGTATTAAGGAGCTCCAAATGCGTATCGTGAGACCAAAAATGAAGAAAGAAACACATCACAAATCGAAGTGATTTGATAAAACTTGAAAAGAATTAAAGGCCATGCTAATTGTCGATATATATATATATATATATATATATATAAAGCGCTAAATCCATTGGAAAATTATGGATCTAGCGCTTTTTGGAAAGAAGCTCGTCATAATTATGGTGTATGAATGTGGTTGACATTAATTGTGATCATGGGTGTTTGTGCGTTTAAAATAGGATGAGTGTGCATGAAAAAAAGAATATGTGTATATAGACCATTTGCACAAAGGGTTGTACAGTATTTCAATTCATACATACTTCATACGTTTTATTCAATAATGAAATCATTTATAAAAAGAGTAAAAAAAAGTATTCAAATATAACAGGTACAATAAAATGACAGCGTGCTTTTCTTAAGATCAAATGCACCCTTCTGCAATTGTCTTGAAATTATCCATAATACGAATTGTAATTGATACATCAAAACCTAAATGACAGAAGTTAACGACATTTGAAATGAATCACAGTGAGAATAAACACAGGCACATTAAAGAAAAACTAAAAACGATCCTACAAGAATACCTATTAACAGTTTTATAGCAATAATAATTGAAGCACATGTTAGAGACTATATTATAGTTTTAATATGACAGTAAGATTATGATAGCGTATGAGGGAGGAATAGTAAGAAAATGTTTCTTCTTTTTTTCTTAAAACGGTGTAGAGGCAGACTTCAGGTTCTATACACATTAGACCCATGGAACTATACAGACAATGTTAGGAAAGACGATTTGAACACAAGATGAACAGATATCTGATGAAAACTCCAGCAGGCAGTGAATGGAGATTGACTCATTACATCGGACCACCAAATCTTCCTTATGCACGCTACCCAGGTATTTGACCAACTTGCTACAATTTTTATATCAGGCTCTTGGTTGCTGTAGTTTATATTTACTGTTTGTTGTGCATGATGTAAAATCATGCAAAGAGGTACAGCTTTCTTTAAACATGAGAAAAAACATATTCATGGACTTCGCAACCCTAAAGAAAAAAAGATATAAAGCGCAGAAGAAACAAGGCACATTAGGCCTAACGTAAAAATATTCTTTCTATCTTTCAAACTCACTCTATCTTATTCACTACCTTAAGAGAGAGAGAGAGAGAGAGAGAGAGAGAGAGAGAGAGAGAAAGATTGGTCATTTCAACCGGATACTTTATTGGCTATCTTTATTACACATGCGCAGATTCATAACTGGCAAGATGGTCTCACAGTTTTAAAATACCTGTGGCTGCACTCGTGTAGACGTATTTCTGTATAAAATCAACCAACCTAAGAAACTGATGTATACGTTGCGTAAGCAGTGTAGCACAGATTAGTGTTATGCCAACAGCAAATAAAGGAACTGATCACAAGTCTCGTTTAAGTGAGTATGACAATTTCTTTTCTCCCACCCATTATGTGTGTATTCGTACATGTAATTTTACGGAACAAATGTCGAATATAAAGGAAAAATAACAAATTGATCTGGGATTACTTTCAGTTATTACTCCAATTTCATGTGTGCTTTCAACGCTTACCGTCAGGAATTTCTGTGCAAATACCAACAAGTTTTCCATGACCAAATCGTCTGGAGTGGCATGACAGGAACGAAACCAACCGTTTTTCATAGGGCGTTGCAAAAAGTTAAAAACACTAATATCTATCAGCATCATTTTGTTAAAAAAGTCACCTATGAAAACAAATCTTAACTTATCTGAATTTTGATATGCCCCCCCCCAAAAAAACACCCTTCTTTCTGTAAAGAATCACCGTTGTTCAATAAAGTTCTTGTTTTAAATAATGCCATCAAGGGAAAATCTTGAGAGATTTAGTTGCCTTTGTAATGACGGAGAATCTTCCTGCTTGATATGTTGTGAGATATATTCGTAAATGGATAAGTATTTATTTTACAACTTATTTCCCCAGTGATAGTATTATCAAAATTATAAAATTTGTCTGTTTTTCCAGGACATAAACAGAGTATGGCAATGCCCGCTTCTATTACATTTACAAGCATTCGACTAGTAATGCTGTTTTCTTACTTGGGAAGAGGCGGAAGCAGTCCTTCTTCATTCCCCGCCTCGCCTGCGACCGATAAAGGAACAGAAAGCATGCTGTTGAAAACCATCCAAACCGAGCTATATGATGTTACAGCGTTTGGAACAGAAGCTACAACAAAGAACCCTGGAGAAAACTTTGGGAAGAGAGATCTCTGGACCGCGACCTCTGGAGCACATTTGTCATCTTTAAGATTTCAGGATTCTGCGGCGAATTCCAGTGATGAATTTCGGTCTAACATCATTCGTAAAGTCAAGATGTCGTCTGGGTGGGATTGGCAGGCAGTAGTATGGTCCTGGTGGTTGATCATTCAGATGTTCACCGCCATGCTGGGTATTGTGGGCAATTCCCTGGTGATCATCGTCCTTTTCACCCGAAGACAGCTCAGTCGTTCCACAGATACCCTGATTGGTGCACTAGCTGCAGCGGACCTTCTAGCATCCGTCTTCATGTTACCACATCCAGTGCCACTTACGGTTCCTTCGTCAGTTCTTGGACAGTTGTATTGTAAAGTTGTGTACACCTCAATGTTCCGATGGGTATCGTTCGATGCGTCCATATTTACCCTAACAGCCATCGCTGTGGAAAGGTACATTGCGGTGGCCTATCCTTTCCATTTCAAGCATTTGGTAACTCGGAGGAGGGTCGTCGTCGTAATCGTAGCGAGTTGGATCCTTGGATTTGTAGTCACGTCTTTTTTATTCAAAGTCGTAAGAATTGATGGCTCTACGAAATACTGCGCTACGGTGTTCCCTTCTGCAGAAGTCCAAATGCTCATCGGAACTATTTTGTTCTTAATGCTCTTCGTTATACCCACCTTGTTGTCACTTACCATGCAGGCAATGACGGCCCACGCCCTGCACCGCCAATCCCGGGTGTTCCGTAAAGAGGGCAATCAGGAGGGTGGATCGAACCCGTCGGCTAGGCATTTAGCAGCCAGAAAACGCGTCTTACAGATGCTCTTCATCGTGGTGCTCGTCTTCATTGTGTGCTGGGCACCATCACAGTGTGCCTACTTCGTCTTTAACCTAGGATTGCTCCCAGTTTCATACTTGTATAGCCCATTAAACAACAGTCTAGTTGTTCTCTCCTTTGGAAACTCCTGTGCAAACCCTATTATCTACACCGTTCGTTACCCAGAATTCCGCGCGGCGATAAGAGAGCTGTTTTCTGCAAAGAAAGGGAAAACTACGGCACCCTTGTTCAGTGAGCGGACAGAGGGGAAACCGGTAAAGTCTGTTGAATTTGGATGCAATGATGCCTAGTCGTCATTGGGGTGCAATATAATTTATGTATAGAAATAAAGTTGTAGTATTATGTAGAATAAACATTTAATCCCCCCCCGAAAAAAAGAAGATCATCAATACAATTAAAACCGCGATGTACTTCAAACAGTCACATTTCTGTCAGCTCGCAGGCCTATATCGAATTTCATTTACTCCCATCACAAAGGAAAATTTAGTCAATATAGAATACCATGTTAATTGTTATGAAAACAACATGGCAGTAATTTGAACTAATAACAGCAAACAAAAACTAATACAGCAATAATTCTTTTTTTCAACGTATAAAAGGGTGATTGTCCCCTCCTTGTGAAATCAAAGTTATCCCATCTTCATCACATGCCTATTACTCGATCCTGGCCAAAATTGGACTAAAAGTCATTACAAAAATTGTCATTTTTTTTTCTCTCGTAAACCGCAGGCCTGGTACAATGCATGATCGCACGTACGCAATAAGGCAATTCTAGAAATGTCAACTTTTAGTCGCCAGCGCACTTGAATTCAGTTTTAATGTTAAAATCTTACTTGGTTTTCATTCATAACGAAACTGTGCATTAAAAAAAGAAATCCGATTTTACATGTGGACTTCTTAAGATGCGAAATTGACCAACGCAGTCAATTTCCAGCTTTGTTATGATTTTCAAAAGAGCAAGTCTCCCTTATTTTATAAGAAATTTTACGGGAAATTGTCATTATGTTATGATTATACAACAAATTTGTTCCTTTCTGTGTATTTGCGAGATTTTGTCATAGAAATTCTATTTCATTTCTTAAAAGCTCTTTACATTTTTTCCGACTCTAATAACTTTTGAAAGATGATGCGTTTTCATTAGAAACTGATCTATAGTATGTAATGAATAGAGTGTCCTTAAAAAAAATGTGCAAAATGTCAACTTAATTTGATCGTTCCATCGCAGTAGTTTCTTACGTGGAGTTTTTATTAAATGCAGACCTGCCTTGTCAATTTATCAGTGCACCGAATGGCGATGTCAAACGTTTTGATAGACACAAGAGACAAGAGACTTTATAATGTGGTAAACTTCTTTACTGGAGAAACGTTAGGTTCTACAACTCAGAAGTCGCCTTCTTCTTAGTACAAATCTTTCGTTACACTATTTTGTCGGAATGATAACGAATAGATACTGCACAGTTCTATTACTATGTAATTACTTAGTCACGTACACAGTGCTTGAGATGCAGATCTCTGCATCTATTGAGAGGTTTTCCATGCAGATTTTTAGCGGATATTAATTAGCACATTAAGAAAATTAATCACGGCTTGCCTTCGTCCACGAGCTTTGGAACTTACCCCGATGGACTGCCATTTCGTTGACTGAAGAAAAGGGTAAAGCTCCTGACTTTTAACATGCTATGTCGTGACAAAGTGGTTGATGAAGGTAAAGAAAAAGTATCTGCAATACTACAGCCATTTTTTTTTACACGTTAAAGCAAACGGGGATATTCCCCAGAGAAAAAGGCTCCTAGAGTCTTTGCGTTTATTACTCAAGTCTCTGATGATGAAAATTGTGATATTGCACATACAAGGGAATACTGTGTTTATACGTCAGTCTTAAGGACGATGAACTTAAATGTATTGTTTGATTGCGTGTTTGTGTGTGCATGCAAAAAAAAAGAAATATCATATGATGAAGTGTGTGAGTCCGTGTGTGTGTGGTAGTGCCTACAGGTAGTATAACATGTTCAATGCCTATACTACGAGAATTTTAAAGATACTGCAATCGATGTTTACAATGGTATTTAACGGTTACTTCTGTGAAAGCAGTTATAACATAAAAATTAGAATACAATAGCAGCGTCGGTATATATGGATTGTATGCACGTAATACAGAGAGTGAATAAAGGAGCTTTGTTTCAAATCATCAAATCACGTTTAGCAATGGCTTATATTGAATTGGTTTATTTGTTTAGATTTAACTTTATCGCTCACTTTCACCCTCACCTTCCAAGTCTAAAAGATAAGGAAAACGTTCTTGAGCATACCGAGAATCTTGCCGTTCTTGACAAACGGAAAGACAATGACGACATCGGCACGCCCTCCTCAGACCATTACCACGTGATTACCTACCACGAAAGCTGATAGAAAGCTGTCGGTGCCAAGAGTGTATCCATAGGTCTCTAGAAGTCGAATCTTCATTCCACAAATATCATTTCATATGAAAAATACACATTCCATGGACCTCTGATTGACATATGTCAATGTTAATGTTATTCCTCCTGCTCTCTGAAAGAGGTAAGTCTACAGTGCTTATTCATTATGCAAGAAAAGTCAAAAAAGTTCATTTTTTTAATATTTCCCTTATATGGTATTACATATGTGACATCACGATCCATAGTGTGTATAGTCTTCTAATGCAACGGTCTCATCACAAAAACCTTTAAAAATTCACAGCTTTTGAACGAATTGTCCTATTTTCTTCAAACGCTCATTGATGAATTCTCCTAATATTGTTCCATTTGTTCACTGAACATGTATTTTTGGGATTCATTCTCCTTTGAATACATTGTAACGTGAAGTTGTTCTTCAGATACTGACTATCTGTAGCCTCGAAGACAATTTCTTCCGTTGTTAGTAATTACATCCTCCCACAAAAAAGCACAATGCTTTCAGTTGTATTTCAGTTTGGTATTACTGAAATGAATGTACTTGGTTTTCTAAAGATCTGCAGACAATTCATTAGCTTTTTTTCTTTTTTTTTTAGATATACACGAAGACCTGGTAAAATTGTTAAGCATCTTTAAGTTTTCTCTATCTTTATATTTTTGATAGAGCAACTCTTCTGCATTATCTAGAATAAAAAATAAATAAAAAAGAAAAAAAAACTATTAAAAACGAATGGAAAATTGTGGGTTTGTTAACGTTTCTAAAGAACACGTTTTTTTTTTTCTAAAGTTAATATAGTAAAATATGTCTTAGAGGTCCCGTATTATTGTCTTATAGCCCTTTACACACAATTCACTTTCAACACTGTTCAAGGCTAATAACGTTTGAATAGATAACAACTGCTTAAAAAGTTGGTATATGAAAGTCATAAATGTGGCCCGTCATCGCAAGACGACAAGAAGTCACATGACATGGATTCTTAGGTAAGAGCAGATATGCTATAATTAGACTTTCAGCTTAAGATCTATCGAGATAATGCAAGAAAAACACACTGTTAGAAAGTGTTTACTGAGAATGGAGACTCAAATACGGATTTTAGATAAGGGCGTAATCTCTCCAACATGTGCTACAGCAGTGGATAGGACCAAAAAACAGGATGTTTATCTCCAAGGCAACCTCAATGAAAGGAATATCAGATTGAACTGAAATTGAACATTATTACGAAATACATTCTATATGCATGAAACACATTATATTAGTTCAACTTAGTTCATTTTTTATTTCCATTTCCATTGAATAAACAAAGAAAATTAATATACAATACATTAACAGAACATATTTGCGACAATTTCAAAGAAAACGTACATGTGATCACGAGCAACAACAGGAATTCCTTTTCTAAGGTATATACAAATACATAATACAAAGATCCCACTAAAATATTCATACCATGCAGATTTGCATATTTTTGTAAACATAAATACACAAGATACAATGGTATACAGGTATACGGCAAATACATTGTAGTGTTGGATACATTGCTCCATACTTATTATAAAACCAGGCCTATGCATATGAATTTAATTCAGAAGAAACAGGTGCAATTTTTGATGTCGTGGATGGTAGTTTCTTTTGTTATTGACTGCTCTGTGTTATTTACATATGAATTAATGACACGTGTGTTGTTATATTATCTTCTCTGTTTCATTTTGAAATGTGTGCTCTATTTATTTGTAGTTATTTGTGCCAATTGATTCATGAAGAGTTTCCACTTATGGACAATAAATGAATGAAATGAAATGAAATGAAATGAAACGAAGTTCTATTCATGACTAATAACTACTTTCATAATAGTAGCATCATCGCACTAATAGTTTCGACAAGAACGTGCTCGTTTTGTCTCATTTCTCCATTTGATAAGACGGATGGATAGCCCATATTCAGAAGTATTCCGCACTAGCTGGTCTCCCATTACATAGGGTCCAGCTGGACGTGAGGCAGGAACACTTCCACGGGTCATGCATCCTGCTCTACACGATAAATGACTGAGTGAGCGTTACGCGTAGAAGTTGTGACTTTCTCATGCACGGGAACTCTATTTTATGTCCTATCCGAAGGAAAAAGTGTTTGTTTCTTATACTAGAGGGGACAAGATAATTTACATTGCCCAATATGGGCGGTGGAATTGAACCCGGGTCCTCTACCAACTGAGCCAAATCACCGCCCTCCTATAGACCCACAACACAGCACTTGAATAGACGGTAAACTTCAAAGCCATTTTCTTCACCTTTTCAGGGTGAGTTTCTTCTTTCTCTCCAGTATAAAGGTAGAGTAAGAAAGTCCATTTGTAAAGTTATACATAATTCTAAGGCGTCGATCAATCCGTAACGAAAAATCCATGTCTGGATTTTGGATTTTGGTCATTTTGTGATGCAGGGTCACATGTACATGTGCATGTATTATTCGCATTATAAATATGTGTGTGTGTGTGTGTGTGTGTGTGTGTGTGTATGTGTGTGCGCGTGCGCGTGTAATTTGTGTTCGTTTTTGATCATGGAAGTGCAGTTTAATTACATTATAGTGAATTAACACCCTTGATAGGAATTTAAAAAAACACACGACAAAACACAACAATAAAGCCGATGAAAATAAGTCTTCAATAGTTTAAGATTTACAACGGCAGAATGTCTCCTTGTCGATAGGCAATTGGTTTTCTCTTCACAACAGATGATTGAAAATTCCCAGCCATTGCTAATACAAAAAGTAATAACTATAAGTTTTAATTGCATCCTGTAATCTCGTAGAAAAAGGAAAAAATAAATCAATTAAGAAACTAAATCAGAAAAGAAAGTGAAGTAAAATTACGTTATTTCGAATTGAAACAAAAGAAAACAAAATCGACAAAACAAAACAAAATACCTAAGCCGATATTCTTTAATACATCAGGTTAATATGCAATGGATGTTCTCTTCAGAAAAGATGACTGCAAATTCCCAACCTTGTTCCAAGAAACATGAATGATTATGAGCCAAAATCGCTCCTGTGATCTCGTAGAAGAAAGCAAAACTAAATCGACAAAAAAAAAAAGCTTCTGTCGTACAGGGAAGGGTGACTCACCGCCCAATACGTCGTCTTTCCCTCGATTTAAAGATTTCATTATTGTGGTTTCATCTACAATCGATAACTTGTCTTCCTATTTTCACTCTATTAGGATGTGGTTTTGCTCTCTCCCTTCAAGCGCCAATTAATGGTTTCAATATTTTTTAGAAATCACAATCAAAGGGATTTGATGTTACTCATATACCTACTTTCCTCCTCTTGCACTGAAATCTTGTCCCTCAAAACCATTCTTCTCTACTGTTATGAAAAAAAAATCTTTGTGCCACAAAGAATAAGCATGCGCTATTGAGCCTCATGGAATAAAAATCAAGTACCTGAGAAAAGTGAAGACAGAGAGACCTTCAAAGCGATGATGGATACTTTAGACTCTTATTATCGGACCAAAATTCAATTACAGATAGATAAACAGATAGATAGATAGATAGATAAATAGATAGACACATAGGATAGATGGAGAAACGACGGTAAAACATTGACTTTGTGACTAAGCATCAACTTTTTGATAGACAAATGGATAATATATCTACATAGAAAGAAATATTTTTTTTTTTGTACCTTATCTCCAGTCAAAAATAAAAGAAAGGAATTGCGCATAATTATGAATGAAGGAAAATGTTATCCCATTAATTATCGTGTGTATGGGCAAGCAGAAAAATAAAATCCCTCACATCACACAATTAAGAAACACGGACCGGTTACTAGATCAACAATTGGCTGTCTAGTGCTTTTCCATCATTCTTTTCCACACTCATGCATGCACACCACCTCGAACTATCAAGTCACCATCATCATCAAAAAAGGGGAAAAAGGAGGGGGGGGGGGGGATCAACATTCTTACTCCGCTATCATCAAAAACGTCTGAAAGACACTAAAATACTTCTGACCAAATCATATTTATTCATTTACCTACTGAACTATTCTGTATGTGAAATTGCACAAAATATTTACTCGTATTATGAACTTTCAGTGATATTTGTTTTGTTGTTATTTTGCATAGCCAGGGGATATTACCTTTTGCTCAACAACAGCATGTATTTGATAATGTAATGAAATTATAATCAACGCTTAACGAAAGTTCTTCAATTTTCTCTACTTTTTATAGGTTACTGCTTATGTTGGAAGACATGTCAATACATATCTAGCCATATGAGTACATGTATAAACTTCTCTATTCAAACCTGAAAGAGACAGATATATGGATGAAGTGTCTTTATGAATATAACCCACAAAATTATAATAATACAGAGCATTGATAAACGTGACACTATTGATGAAAAGTACTGGATTGCGTTTCAGCTTTCATTCCTTCTCTCTCTCTCTCTTATACCACAACTTTGCAATAAATCACATCATTGGCTACTTTTTGACGCATGCGCAGGTTGACCATGAGCCATTTGACATTTCCCATTGATAATCTGGGAGTTAGGCAGCTTTAGCTTCACTGTTGCAGGAATATTTCTGCGAAATCAAGTGCGGAAAGGACCTTTTTTTTCACTCGCACGATAGATCGCTTTTCAACAGCAGTGAAGAAGTTGAACACAAGTGAAGTTCACAAATGTTTTTAAGTGAGTATCATTTTTCTTCTTTTCTGCAAAGTGTACGTATACATGTATATATAACTTAGCCATGCCTCCAGTGTAACGATGATTTAAGAATGATCTTAGATATTGGTACGTATTACCTGCCTCTTGGTATAAAAAAACAACAACAACGACAACCCAAAATATTGCTATTGGAATTTTGTCGAATGGACACCTTCCGTGAAGTCGATATTTAGAAATCTTCCGCTGTCTGACTTTTTATATGGCGAAATCGTCACCTTTTCGTGCCTGTGTAGTCAACATGCACGTATATCAATTCAAATCATTTCATCGTCTTTTCAAATGAATTTTTGATAGTTTGAGCCTCAACAAGTTGGACGCTTTATTATAAGATCATTCTGTCCGAGAAATATTTCACATTCCCTTGTCAGAAGGAGAGCCCTCCCGGTTTAGGTAAATTTCATCACGAGAACAAATCAGTAAAGATGTTTCTTTAAAAGTTTTACCCCAAGAATATCATGTATTTGAAAATTTTAATGTTTGTTTCTTTTTTCAGGATAGACAGAAACTATGGCATTGTCTACCTTTGCGACATTTAGAAGCATTCGACTGATAATGCTGCTTTTATGCTTGGAAAGAGGGGAAGGCAGTCCGATTAATTTCAACACCTCACCTGCAACCGATAGCAAAGCGGATGGCATGTTGTTGAAAACAATCCACATCGAACCACATGGTGTGACTGTGTTTGACAAAGAAGCAACAACGCAGACACCTGAAGACGACCTCGGGAGCAGCCGTGGCGGCTGGACCACGCCCTCCGAAGTAAAATCAGTTGCATCTCTAAAAACAGTATTTCTGGACTCTGTGTCGCCTCCCGCTGACGGCTTTGGATCTGATTACTTTACTGTCCGCACGTTTTCCAGTTGGTCCTGGCAACACACTGTGTGGTCATGGTGGTTGATACTTCAGATGATTATCGCCATGCTGGGTATTGTGGGCAATTCCCTGGTGATCATCGTCCTTTTCACCCGAAGAGAGCTCAGTCGGTCCACAGATATTTTGATTTGTGCACTAGCTGCGGCGGATCTTCTTGCATCCGTTTTCATGATACCACATCCGGTGCCACTTACGGTTCCTTCGTCATTTCTTGGGCAATTGTACTGTAAAGTTGTGTACACCACTATGCTCCGGTGGGTGTCATTCAATGCGTCCATATTCACCCTAACAGCTATAGCTGTAGAAAGGTACATCGCGGTGGCTTATCCTTTCCATTTCAAGTATTTGGTAACTCGGAAGAGGGTCGTCTTCGTAATCGTAGCGAATTGGATCGTCGGGTTCCTGATCACTTCTTTGGAATTTGAAGTCGCAAAAGTTGATAACCTCACAAGTCATTGCACTTCGGTATTCTCTTCAAAATCTGTCCAAATGCTCACTGGAATAATTTTATTTCCAGTGGTGTTTGTCATACCGGCATTGTTATCACTCACCATGCAGGCAATGACTGCCCACGCCCTGCACCGCCAGTCTATGTTGTTCCGTATGAAAGAAGGCAATCAAGAGTTTGCATCGAACCCATCAGCTAGACATTTAACAGCCAGGAAACGCGTCTTACAGATGCTGTTCATCGTGGTTCTCGTCTTCATCGTGTGTTGGGCTCCATCGCAGTGTTCATACTTCTTTTACAACCTAGGATTGCTCCCCGACTCGTACTTGTATAGCCCATTAGACAACGGGTTAGTCGTCCTTTCCTTCTTAAACTCCTGCGCAAACCCGATTATCTACACTGTTCGTTATCCAGAATTCCGCTCTGCGATAAGAGAGTTGTTTTCTGCAAAGAAAGGGAAAAATAGGGCACCATTATTCAGTGAGCGGACAGAGGGGAAACCGGTAAAGTCAGTTGAAAGTGGATGCAACGATGCCTAACCATCATTGGAGCTAATATAATTTTGTATCGAAATAAAAATTTTAATATCATTTCAAATTAAACACTTGAATTCCTCCCTCCCCCCCCCAAAAAAAAAAAATTCATCGTACAAATTAGATTAAATTCATACAGTCACGTTTCTGTCGGTTCGTATGCCTATATCGAATTTCA
The DNA here is from genome assembly GCF_040938485.1 of Diadema antillarum. NCBI lineage: Eukaryota > Metazoa > Echinodermata > Echinoidea > Diadematoida > Diadematidae > Diadema > Diadema antillarum. The sequence goes on from NW_027271458.1 coordinate 81,660, forward strand.
TTCACTCTCTTCACTGAGGGAAGTTTAATCAATTTAGAATACCATAATTGCAATGTTAATTGTTATGAAAACAACATAGCGGTAATTTGAACTAAAAACATCAAACAAACAAAAATAACCCAGCAACAATTTCTTCAGCGTATGTACCATCAGGCTTTATGATATATTTTTTTTGTTCATTATACTCAACGCACTGGGATTAGTTGGAAGACGTCTAATTGCAATCCCCTTTTCGAGATCTGTCTCTTTCATGGCATTCTTAGGAATTTTCAATTTTACAAATTTTACAATCGACTGTGAAACAAGATTTTAATTTTTCTTTACGTAGTTTACGCATGTACCCTTGCAAAGTATATAACTAGATTACTACGTACATTTTTAATGTGATTTTACGTTCTACCCAGTCATGGTAATTTTGAATCTGTCAAAATCTACTATGATGCCATGTGATGCCATGTAGACCACAGCACTAGTGTCGTGGCTTAATCATTTTACTGCACTGTGATAGACGTGTGCACTTGAATCCAGTCAAAAGCTGTCTCCGCCTTGGGTAGTCATTGTTATTTCTTCTGCACCGCCGACCTATTTACTGTACGAAACCGGCCTAAATGTAATCGCAAACATGTTTGTTTGTTTGTATTTTTTTTAACCAGTCCTGATAAAGATGCGTGATCACAAAAACGCGACTGGATTTAGAAATGTCAAGTTTGCGTCGCCAACGCACAGTAATTTACAATGTGTTTCATTGTTTCATTCAGTTATCCTGTTACAGTCTCACATGATTTTCATGAATTATGAAATTGTGCATAAAAAAACTAACAAAACGTCCCGATTTTCCACGAAGACTTCTATGGGAAGTGGATCTACCCAGTCAATTTTTGCAATAGAGCAAATCTCCTTTATTCTACAGAACTGAATTAAAGAACTTGTAGAAAGGGTCTTGTTTGACACCTTAATTTGTACAAAAAATTGTGTTTTTTTGTGTGTAGGCCTATGTGCAAGAGTATGTTTTAAAGTTCTTTTCATTTCTAAAAGCCCTTTACACTTTTTTATGACTCTAATAACTAATAACTATTGATGATGCCATTGCAGTGTAAACATATCTATTGTAATGAATAACATGTCATTTTAAGATATGTGCAAAAATGTAACTTAGTTTGATCACTCATCCGTAGTACTTGTCTATGTGGAATCCGAATGTAGTCCTGATTTTTTTTATTTAGTAGAACACTGCAAGACGATGTCAATCATTTCAATAGACACAAGAGACATTTAAATGTGGCAAATTTAATTGAATAAACGTCAGATTATCCAAAACCAGGAGTCGCCTTCTGTTTAGTACAAAGCTTTCACTACAAGCTTTCGCTACACATATTTGTCGGAATGATGATTTAATAAGCGTTTTGTCATTATGTAATCATTTTTGTAGTCAAGTACTAAGTGCTTTCAGATGCAGTCCTCTGCATCTGTTGTTTGTTTGTTCGTTTTTTACATGCAAATTTCGTTCGGATATATAACACTTTAAGACGAGCAATGATATCTTGCCTTCGTCCATGAGTTTTGAAACTTGCTCCGATGCACTGCCGTTTCGTCGACTTTAATAGGGAAAAGGTAAAGCTCCGCCTGTTCAACGTCCTTTGTCGTATCGAACGAAGTGGCTGGTGAAGATAAAGAAAAAAGTATATCCAATACTACGACACCTTGATATCTACGTGTCAGAAAACGAACAGACGGATAAAGCAAACTTGCATATTCTTGAGAGACTAAACATTTTCTTAAATTATTACTCATGCAGTTTCTAGGTTTATCATTCAAATCTCTGAGTATTAAGATTGTGATGTTGCACATACAATAGAATACTGTGTTGATATGTCAGTTTTAGCGTCTATAACGTCTATAACACATCACAGCGGCTAACTTTTATGTATCATTTGATGTGTGATTGTATGCGTATGTGTACGTTTAAGTGTGTCCATACAATTTATACAAAATTATCAAAATATAAGTAAAACGAGTGTGTGAGTGCGTGTGTTTGGTAGCACCTACATGTATGACATTTTCACTGCATGCTTTCGAACACTGAGGGGTTACCAAAAGTACTGCAATTGATGTTTCAATGGTATTAAATGGTTACAACAATGATAGCAGTTGTGATATTACAATAAGAGTAAAAAAGCAGTAACAGTATATGTGTACGTAGACAGTGAATAAATGGGCACTATTTGAAATCATCTATTCACATCAGGAATGGCTTATTCTCCCTTTGTATTTTTTGTTTAAATGTCAACTTATTGCTCCCTTTGTACCTTCCACATAATAACATATAGGTGAGATATTATTGCGCGTGCTGAGAATCTTACCGAACTTGACGAGGTTTTCGACGAACGGGGTTTTCGACAATGATGACAGCACGTCCCTGTTACTACCGATCGCAACAACTGGTAGATGGCTGCCAATGCCAAGAGTATATCCGAAACGATGGCGAATCTTCAGTCGACCATTGTCAGATTAACGAGAGGCACATTAGCAATAATTATGTAATGTGAATACGGTAAAAAAGGGTGAAACAGCAACTACTTTAGCATTTGCAGTTTTGTAAACTTGAGCGCCCTTAAAGTAAACCTGACCAAACGCAAATTGGTAGCAAAGAAATTTCTTACAATTTTACGAAGGAAATTATGATACAAAATAATATTGATTTCTGATTGAAATACAATGACTGTGATTTCCCTGCTTCCCTACAATGTGTAAACTGATTGTGACCGAAGTGGAGATTGAAAAACGAAAGAATGTTTTCAAGGACGCAGATAATGCATGTATGAATGTATTCTCACCCAATAATCATGACAATAGTTCTTAATAGCAGGAAATAAAATTCATTACACCATCTGCGAGGATAGGATTCCCAGAAATATGGAGTCAAAGATACAATTTGTTGGGGATGCTTCGTTATTGTAACGGACTTGGAAGTCCGTTCCCACCTGGAAGAAATATAAAGATCCTCGTTGTTTGTTTGCTCGATTTAAAGGCATCATTTACCATTTCAGATAAAGCAAAAACCTAGCTCAAAATGGGAGTACGGGATACAAACAACCAATGTAAAAATGTTAATCAGAATGACAAATTTCAAGTATTGTTTGATAGACAAAATGTGAACAATTATATCAAGAATAAAATTGTTTCTAGAATAAGCCAACTGCAGTTATGGTTTATCAATAAAAGTAGTGATATCTCCTTATATCGTAGGCTTTCGCCAAATTTTTATTAGGTAGGATGTTTGGTAATATAGCTGACCCACACATATGCATCAAAATCAAATGTGATAACTTGAACATTTTTTTTTAAATCACTGCTCCCAATGGTAAACAGTCCCTTAAATTCTGTATTCAGAACGCACCGGATCTAAATAGGAACGTATCACTCTTTTTTATTTTGTAATACCAACTACTTATTTGACAAATTTTTAGGTGTGTTTATGCATGCTAAAGTTCAGTAAGGTGATGTCATGTTGTCAAGATGTCACTCATAAAGGTCAATGACTCATGATTTACTTGCTATTAGTTACTATCTATTGGCCACATCTTGGTCAATGATTGTGCTGATTTAAAAACAGAATGTGTTGCCAACTCTTCTGCGAACAAGCATATTTAATTAACTCATTACATTACCTAAAACCTATCTTTGTTCAATTTTCTTACTTGCAGCAAATTACACATATATTACACCGTCATTTTCTAAGTGATCTATCTTGATTCATATTATTTTTTTTTCCGAAATGATCGTAGAAACTGTAAGTCTTACGTGAAGTTTCGATCAAAGTGAAATTTGCATTCTATTAATCCATCGTACACTGTATTTCTGACCGTGCATTCTAAAACCGAGAAAAACAGTCGCAGGCCCCGATTTTAGATACACAAAGACTTAAAATGGGTGAAATGGGAGAGCTTATTCAAACATTTATTTGTCACATTTATCAAGTGAGAAGTACTGAATGGAATGGGACACTGTGTTCTTTTGTGCCGTTTATTAGAACACTTTTTGTGTAGAATATAGAGTATGTCTTTAGAGAGGTATCTTTTCATTTCTTAAAACCCTTTCTTACAGACTTTATTTTCAAGACGAATGATGACAATTTCTTTAAAAATTGTCGTTTATGTCAAAACCTATAGAAATCATGAAAAGAAAGTACACACTTTTGAAAAGTGTTAACTGAGGCTTAGTCAATTTCAATTTAATGTCACAATCCTGTGTTCAGTGCAATAGACAGGACAATAACAAGGTGTTAATCTCCAAGGGCTTATCGTATTAAGCTGAAATTGAGCATACATTCTCCACTCTCTCACACACGGGTCCTCCATTGAATGTCCTATCCGAGGGACAGAGTGTTTGTCTCTAACTTGAAGGGGCAGGATGATTATAACACAACATTAGACTCGGGAATTGAAACCGGGTCCTCAAGATCTGGAGTCTGACGCGCTACCGACTGAGCAAAACCACAGCCCTTGAAGAGACCCGCAACACAAAGCACTTAAATAGACTCTAAACCACAAAACCTCTTTTCTCAGTAAACACCTTTCCAGGATGTGTTCTTTCTTTCCATCATTATGTAAATGGGTTGGGAAAGTCTAATTGCATTGAGTTAAACATCATTTTTAAGAGTGTAGAGTCTGTTCTTTCAGAATATTTCCTTACCTATAAATCCATGTCTGCCAACTTTTTTGCTCATTTCGTGATGCAGGGTCACTTATACCCCTCCTTTGTTTGTGATCATGAAAGTACAGAATAATGCCTTAAAAAGAACCCCAGAAATGTCGCTATGGCGTCTGGTATGCCTCCGCCATAATGCGTGATTCTCCTAATAGGTTTACAGTTGACAGTGTGTGATGACAGTTTCCCATAACTGGCAAAATACTGAAATGACATGTTTGTCACAAAAGTGTTGAGCGTTCACTTTCCTTGAACTAGATTTAATTGGATGAATGGGAAAACTTGCATTTGGGGATTTGAGGACTTTTACTTGACTTTTGACCCTTTCATAAGTTTATGCATTGAGTTATTTTCAAGGTATTGAGAAAGAGTGGGATTTCTGTATTAGATAGTAAATTGTTAGCATTTTATCCTGGCCTTTGACCCTTGACCTTTGACCCTGTGACCATAAAATTGCAAATAGAATCACTATCAGGCAGAACATGCATAAATATGTACTAAGTTTCAAGATACCTCGAGTCACTTCCCAGATATGAAGGAAGAAGTGAAATTCAGCACTTTCCCTTGATCTTTGACCTTTGACCTTTTTGGTAAAAAAAAAAAAAAAAACTTCCCAGAGAATCTCTACTGGGTAATACAAATATACATGTATACCAAGTTTAAAAAAACAAATCCTACAGGCACTGCATAAATATAAGGGAAAAGAAATTTTGAAGAGCAGACCTTGACCTTTGACCCTGACCTTTGACCCCATGACCCCCAAATTCCCTGGATAATCACTGCCAGTCTATACGTATGCATAATACTTGTGCTGTGTTCCATGAAGATACCTTGAAAGCTTTCAGAGATATGGAGAAAAAATGAAATTCTAACATTTTCACTTGACCTTTCACCTTCAACCTCATGACCCGAAATTCTCTCTGGAGAATACCATCGGGCATTGCATAGATATGGGTAAATAGTGAAATGTTGAACATACGACCTTGGCCTTTGACCTTGACCATGTGCAACCAAAAGCTGATAGGCACAATTTCACCCCCTCATATGTATAACAAGCCAAGTTTTATTACGATAGCTCAGAAGCTTTTTAGTTACGCTGTCCACAAAATTGATTACGGAAGGACGGACGGACGGAAGGACGGACGGAAGGACGATCAACCGGAAAACATAATGCCACCGTCATCACTCTTGCTTTTAAAAAAAAATCGACAAAACACAACAAAATGCCTGACCCGATGAAAGATTCTTCAACAGATTAAGATTTGCAAAGACGGAATGTCCTCACTTCGATAGAAACTGCATGATATCCGCTCCACTACTTGAAGCAAATTTTCATCCATTCACTTAACAGCAAATGGAATCACTATGAGATAAAATCTTCCATCTTTCTTGCGATCTCGTAGAAGAAAGCAAAACTAAATCAACAAGAAATGTCCGTCGTAAGGGAGGGGTGACTCACCTCCCAATACGTCTCATATGTATTTCTCGGTGTGTTCGTTAACATATCGATTTAAAGGTTCCATTGTTGTAGTTTCATCTACAATCGATATCTTATCCTTCTATTTTCACTCTATCATAGGACATGATTTTGCTCTCTCCCTTCAACCGCCATTTAATGGTTTCAATGTTTTCAAGAAATGAAAGGAATTTGATATTACTCATATTACTTTTTCTCCTCTTGCGTTGAAATCATGTCCCTCAAAGTCAATCCTCTCTTCTGTTGAAAAACAAAACAAAACAGAAACTTTGGAGCAACCTGTATTATTCTACCAAACATTAACCTATAGATGGATAAATATATGAAAATATGTGATATATCTATATAAAGAGTTATATAGCTGTTATGGAGAAACCTGTATTATTCTGCCAAGCATCAACCTATAGATGGATAATATACCTAGATAAAAAGTTATATAGCTGGTTTGTTTTTTCCTGTGGGACACTTCTCTCCAGGAAAAATAAGATAAAATAATGCACATAGCATGCCTATAATTAGATTGAAAAAAAAAATGAAAAGTTTAAATTCGTGCAAAGAAACTTTGACAGACAGTGATAGCTGGTTACATCAAAGGGGGGTAACAAACATAGGAATGGAGAAAAATGCGATCACAATAATTACCATCACTCTGGGCAAGTTCGAATTGACTTGCAGTATGAAAGAAAAAATTGATCACATTTTTCACGCAATAAAGAAACACGGTACCAGCTCTATAAGCCTATCCCCTGTCAATTACATATCTTCGCTCTTTAGTGCTTTTCCATCATTCTTTTGCACAATTATGCATGCACACCAACTCCCACTATGTAGATATTATCATTAAAAAAAAAGAAAATAAAGAGGGGGTAGAAGAAGATGCACATTCTCATTCCTTTACAAAGTAATCACTAAAGACATACGGAATACACCAAAGTACATTTAACAATAACAATATACCAACTGAATTACTCTGCTTGTGAAATTGTATGAATATTTATTGGTATTATGCATTTACAGTGATTTTTTTCTTGTTTTGTTGTTGTTGTTATTTTGCATAACCAGGGGATATTTCATTTTGAAAGACAATGACGTGTATTTGGTAATGTAATGAAATTATGATTACCGTTTAACCAAACTTTTTCAGTTGTTCTATTTCTATAGGCTATTGCACTTATTATTCACTGTTTGTGTTAGAAAAGTTGTCAATACATTTCTAGCCATAAGAATATAAACATTTCTAATCTTAAAGAACAAATAAAAGGAGAACTTTAATGAATATAACCCACCAATAAAATGTGAAAGTACAAAACAATATTAAACGTGACAGAATTGATTAAATATATTTCATTGCATCTCAGCTTTCATTCCTTTTCTTTCTTTCTTTCTCTTTCTCTTATGTCACCATTTTCCAATGAACTATATCATTGGCTACTTTTTCACGCATGCGCAGTTTCACTATGAGCCATCTGACATTTTCCATTGATAATCTGGGAGTTAGGAAGCTTTAGCTTCACTTTGCAGGAATATTTCTGCGAAATCAAGCGCGGAAAGGAACTAAATTTTGTACTCGATGAGATAGACAGCAATAAAGCAGTTGGACACAGTTTTTAAGTGAGTATTAAGTGAGATCTCATTGGAAAGAAATCTTCACCTATTTGACTTTTTATATTGCGAAATCGTTAATTTTTCGTAGGTGTGTATTAGAAGATGCATGTTTATTAATTAAAGATATTTCATCATATTTTGAAAGGATTTTTTGATACCTTGAGCCTCATTGAGTTGAGTTGGACGTTTTATTAAAAGGTCATTCTGTCCGAGTGTTGACAATCCCTTCGCAGAAGGAGAATCCTTCCGCTTTAGGTAAATTTCATCACTACAAGAAATCAATAAAGGTGTTTGTGTAAAACTTTTGGCCCATGATTATCATATTATTATATTTGTTTGTCTTTAATGTAAAATAAATCATAGTATGGTAATCATGCTTATGTGATGTTTGAATGAAAACAACAACAACAACAACAACAACAACCTGATTTGGGTATTAGGCCTAATTCGGTATTTATCGATACATACATTACGGTATCCCTACTAATATTGATCCTGCGCCACAGACACACATCAAAACACAGACACACAGTCACACTCACACAGTCACACACACACACACACACACACACACACACACACACATACACACACAGGACAGTTAGGGAAAGATATCAAAACTCATTTTGATGGGGGTCTATGTAACAGATACATGTAACCCAATGTATGCAGTCAAGCAAACAACAAAACAACGTGAGACATATCAAAATGGTATTTGAACAAACAATAAGAGAGGAAAATTCTTTAAACATTCTGAACATGTTCTGCAAACTGTAAAGATAATGACTGCAATTCTAAAAAACAATCACGGAAAGTGGTATTGTAATAAAGCTCAAGTTCTTAACTCGGTTATTTTGTAAAGAACGATGAAAACAGTATGGATGGGAAGCATAATTTATATTATCTATCTATTAATATACATAGATATACACATGAATGCACACATATTCAGCGTAAGGTTAGTTTGATTTGCAAGCTGATGTATTGCACAGATCATACATATAAACACGCAAGTGTGCTCAAGTCAGTGTGTGATTTCGGTAGTTGAAAAAAACCCCAAAACATATATTTTATTGTAAATATCTATTGTGAAAAAATAATTGATAAAAACAACAGCATTCTATTGGCAAATACATGAACGAAATATTTATATGCATTGGGCGTCTTGAAATAAACGAACGCAAAGCAAGAATAACAAAAACGGATTCAGTTTAGATCTATTTGTGATATGATATCGCGTAATACAGGTGTTATTAATAGATTGAAATTTTATATTCCACAAAAAACATTACTTATGTTATATTCGTCGTTAATATTGCCTCATTTGAATTATGGAGTTTTAGTATGGGGCAACACGCATCAGAATTTACTTGAAAGAGTGTCCCTCCTGCAAAAGAAAGCCCTCCGCATTATCTGCCATTCCCCTGTACGTTCTCATACAAACACGTTGTTTACCTCTAATAAGCTCTTAAAAATTAAAGATTTATTTTTGTATAATTTAGGCCAATTTATGTACAAGTATTGTAACAATTTGCTTCCATCTATTTTTGATTCCATGTTCCTAAAAAACCAATCATTTCATGAATATCCCACTAGGCGTTCCAATGAATTTCATTTACCCCTCTTACGCACGATTCTTGCTAAATATACACTTATTTATATCGGCCCAAATTATTGGAATTCTCTGAATCATGATATAAAAAAAGCCCCATCCATACGTTCTTTCAAGAGGAGACTGAAGTCCTTTCTATTGCAGTCGTATGACTTTGCAGGACACAACTAGCCATTTGGCCTTCTTTCTCACATACAGACTTACTTTTTCCTCTTTCAAGAATAAATTGTAATCTTTTGGATGTCTGCTGCTATCTACGCTTTCGCCAAAAGAGTCAAAGACATGAATGTCTGTCTTATTCCTGTTCTCACGTCCCTTCATTTCCTTGCTTTTCTCCTTTCAGACGCTACAATCACTTTTTCCCCCTCCACAACCATTATCTGTTTCTCTTGATACGCTTCTGTCGAAGATCGCTGTCTCTGTTGTGCATTTTCGTTTGCTATTTTGTCTTCTATTTGTTCAGCGTTTCCATTCCGTTTTGCCCCGTACAGCCTTTTCTTCAGTAGTTGTTTTGCTGTTTAGTCTTGTTTCATGTTTGTTCGCGTCTGAAAGTCTTGTCCATCCCGTTTTGTCCCGTACAGCCTTTTCTCCAGCAGTTGTTTTGTTGTCTAGTCTTGTCCTATGTTGTTCACGTCTATGATAGTAAGTATATTTATCTGTGAATCTAGTTCTCAGTGGGCTTCCAGACTTCTTCCTCTTTTTTTCCTCTCTCCTTTTGTATTTATGATGCTTCAATTGATATTTCCATTGATGTTATTTTTCCAGAGGGGCCCACATTCTACAAGCTCTGTCTTTTTAGTGGGTCTCTCCATTTTTCACACTTTAAGCAAAGTTATACATGTACCTTATTTCGATCACTTCTGTTTTTTTTTTACTACAATGTATAATTACTATAAGGTCCTCCTCAACTGTTTCACATTCTTTTCGATACATAATGTTCTGTTTACCTTATTTTCTGTTGTCAAAAGAAGTGTAACTTATATGTTTTGTCGAAAAATGAAACAAACTTTGAATTGAATTGAATTGAATTTCTTCCGGCTCTGCCCCGAAGTATTTGCAACTGTTCAATACATTAACTATTAGCTAGAAAAAAAATGCCTCTACAAAGTCCCAATATGGTAGAATCATCACATAGGAAATGGGTATCAAATTGGAATCTTCATGCAGTAGGGACAAGTATGAGCAGTAGCTTATAAATCTCCTTGAAGAAAAAATATAAGTATTTCTTTATCGATCAACGATAAATCCAAAGTACTCTACAGTGTTGACATGGCGAATTCGAATACCGTTGATTAGAAAAACTTTTCAACGTTAATATTCAAGTTATTTTTATAGGCCTATACCTATCCATATAAATATAGTATGGAAACGAACAGGTCATTAAAAGTTTGAATTGAAACAAATACAGCATTTTTTGAGCTCATGGCTTGGTCCTTGCATAAAACAAATTGATGGCTAAAGCATACGTGGATTCGTCTGAGAATCAGAGCACATACTTTTGCCAAGTTAATCACATAGTCTGTCTGCTCATCTATCTGTTAGAAGGAAGATTGTAATGTTCAAGGGAGAGTTATGATTAGATGTCAGGTTTAACTTCTACGAGAAGACGCAGTTGTCCCTGTCGAAAAACAGAGGATAATTTAAGTAAACTATTTTTTTCCTTTATGATGTGTACATAGCGTGTGTATGTGTGTGTGATTTATCATGAAGCCACCCAAATCACCTCTACAGACATTTTTTTTTTTTTTGACAGTGTAAACATTATTATCAGTATTTTTCTACCGGTGTATTACTTAACCTTAGGTGATTATCATCATTGAACATTGTGACACAAAGCACAAGAAAATGTTCTTCTCATCCTCACTCTGTGATTTTGCAACAGAATTGAACTTGCACATTTTAATTCGTCAAAACTCTAAACAAACATAATTCCATAGCATCTTATTTGCGGGCCTCAAGGGATTCAATGATTTCTTCACAGCGCACACGCGCGCAGTGGCATAAACGGTTTTGAATAGACATGAATCGAGCCTGATATTTCCGAAATGCATTTTACACTTACAAAGCGGATTCTGCACTTTGGGAAAAAAACGTTGACGAACACTGCAACAAACCTGGAACAGAAGAAGGTAAGTCTTAAACGAAGCCCGTGTTTGCTGGCGATGGCGAAAGGGCAGTAATGACGTTCCGATTACACACACACACACACACACACACACACACACACACACAGAAAAAGCACAATGCCACAAAGAAAAAGAGATATTCTTTTTCATACATAATAACCTACTAGATGGTAGAAGATTCCTCAATTCATAAAGTAGTTTATAAAGAGGGGCAAAATGTCATCATGCCAACATACAACTGATGTATTTCTTTACCACTGGTAATGGACAATAAACTAATCGCCAGCATCGTTACTTCAAATACGCAAGAATCTGAGCTAAATTAATTTATCGATCCTGTGAGCTTGTAGGAGGTAAAACTAATTTGAAATGATATGTTCACAATTATTTCATTTTTCTTGTATAAGCAGGGTTTGAACCTTCTATCTTCTCCTATTTATCTCCCCCTATGTCATAAGTTCTTCTCGGTGTGTTCTTATACAAATCGACTCAGCTTTTCATTTCATTTGTTGTTGTTTCTTGTTCGATCTACCCCGAGTTCTTTTGCTTCTTGCTGCTCAATCTTCAATCGATAATCTGTCTTCATATTTTATAGTTTTTTTTTCTCCAAGGACGTGATCTTTTCGTTCTCTTTTACCGCTGTTGAATGACTCAAACATTTGAAAACACACAGATTCAAGAGAAAGTCGGTAGTACTGATATAAAATTAACCCCTCTTGCATTTGTATCACATCCTTCAAAACCATTTAACCCTTCTTTTGTTAGTGAAATACGTTTGTACTGTATATCAGGAGACGGGAATATTTAAAGGCAAAAGAGATTACAAGAGAAGGAAAGAAAACGAACTGATCTTTAAACCCAGTCTCAGGACTTTGGACTCTATCATTCGGCCAGGTATCAATCTATTTATCGGTATGAAACGTAGTCGGAAATACTGTTAAATTTCAGACTTCATAATACAACACACGTGTTACAACACGTAAACACCACAAACTTATTTTGCGTATATTAAAGTTTAATTTAATCCTCAAACATCCCTACAATTAAAGGATACATAATTTTACTCCCAAGTTGAATTATTGTATAACTTTTTACTAGAATTTGAATTGCAGGATTTGTAGGATTTACATTCATTTCTTTTTTTTTTTTTTTTTTTGGGGGGGGGGGGGGCTTGATGTCGCCATTCTCAAGATACAGCAATGCAGTTGCTGATTAAAGGGTGACATTGTCTGTGATGTTAATAGAGCCAGTATGATTGTACCTTTTAGTTCCTGAGCTGCGGTATGTGTTTACGTTATTGATGACAATATCATAGAAGAGTTTATAGTGTTGATGAATATCATGACCGTTTTAAAATCGTGATTGAATCTTATAACAAACCTCTTTTATGATTCTTTTATTTCTGTAAGTTATTGCAGACATTATTTATTGATTTTGTTGGAAGCCCAATAATAACAGTCATAATAATTATAATCATATCTCTATTTGCATATTAGCGAGTACATGATTATGCAGTTTTCGAAACATTTTACAGATTATGCGAGACAATTTATTGTTCATGAATGTAAATGAACATGAAAAAAACAACAGAGCAATAATAATGCTCTTTCACGTAATATTATCAACTGCATATCAGCCACAGTTCCTCCTCGTTCTTTCTCTATCTTTTCGTGTTTAGTGAGAGAGAGAGAGAGAGAGAGAGAGAGGGAGAGAGAGAGAGAGAGAGAGAGAGAGAAATATATTTATTTCAAAGAGATAACGCCGCCCGCAGGTACTGATGAACAGTGATTGGATAAGTATACTACGCAAGCGCACGTATATGACTAGCCAGTTTATAACCTCACTGACAGACAGCTTTAGCTTCAGTTGTGCAAGTATATTTCAGTGAAATAAAGTTCTATGAAGAACTGAAACATTGTTTCGCGGTACAATAGAAACTGGGATCTATATACACCAATAAAGCGGTTGACCACAAGTCGTGCATAAACAAGTAAGTGTCACATTTTTGTTCTCCAAAGTATAATGAGTATTCCATGCAGAAGGTATAAATATAAGAGTTTAGTCTGGTATCGTTTCATTTACTCCAAACACGAAAACTAAACTGGGAGAAATAAAAAAATTACCTACGACAATGGTAGGTTTCAGTTCTACTCTAAAAATGTTCGCAATAGGTCAAGGATTACAACGTTAACCGTCAAGATCATATGGCTGACACAGGCCAAACGTTAGCGGATATTATATGTGATGACGAAAAACAATTCTACCTAACATAGTAACCGTGCATCACAACAACCAACAAAAAGTCACGCTTGATTTCACGTGAGGACTCAAAAAGAGGAAACAGGTTAACTGAGTCAATCTTGAGTTTTTCAGATTTTCTAAGAGATCTATTCTTCTTCTCCGTTACTCCTAAATTTGGGATCATAAGATGAATGGGAAAGTGTGTTTTCAGCAGTTGTCCTACAACTTTTTTTTTGTATAGTAGTGAGATTAGGTATGTTTGGATGCACGTTATCATTTCTTGAAAATCCTTTACATACCCTTCTCTTTCAACTCTAATAACTTTTGAAAGAATAATATACTACTGGTTTGAAAGTTTGCACCAATCAAGAACAAATGTATTGAAAGAGCATGCTTACTTTCAGCCTAATCTTAAAAATTCCTTCACTGTTGGTGCTCCAGTGGTTTACATCCTGTTTTTGTCCCATTCGTCGCACAGTTATAGCGCGGTTTGGTAAGGATTTAGCGCTTGAATAGACCCGGCACTTCAGAGCCCCCTTTCTCAGTTCACACTTTTCCAGAGTGTGTGCATTCTTTTCAATATTTAGATAGGTTTGGAGAGTCAATTTGAATTGAGTTAGGCATCATTTTAAAGCTTAGAATCTGTTCTTTCTGAATCTGCCCTTATCTAAAAATTCTGTCAAGCTACTTTTTGTTGGTTCTGTGATGCAGGATCACATAAGACTTTGAAAAGTGTTGATAAGTTATCAGCCTGACCATGATATTGTACTCAAAGTGAAATTACCTTCGAAAAAAAGGAAAGAAAAAAAAAAACTCTAGTCATATGATTTTCGATATTCGGAGATACCCACCTCGGACGTATAATATGTTGCATCAATGATGTTCATTGCTTATAATTCCTTTATGAAAGAAATATCTTACAGCAGGATATTTATTGAATATAACTACTTGGACCAATGCGGTTGTAGGAGATGATGTTCCTCTTCCTCCTTGGTTACAAGTTTTATTGTAATGCCACTATTTTGAGATGTCCACTCCCTTGCTGCACACAGAGAAGCTTCCTGTTGTAGTAAACTCCATCACTAGATAAATCAGAAGTGGTAATTTATTACAATTTTGTTCTCAGCAATAACGCAATTCAATCTACTTTTATATTCGCTTGTTTTGCAGGACGCAAACAGAAGATGGCGTTGTCTGCCTCTACCATATTCATCACCATTCAGCTGGTAATGTTGTTTTCATATTTGGGAAGAGTAAGGAGCAGTCCAATATTCTCCGCCTTACCTGAAACAGATAACAAAACAGATAATACGTTGTGGAAAACGATCCAAACCGTGGCATACGATGTTACAATGTTCGAAGAAGAAATTACGCTGCAGATTACTAGATCACCCTTTGGGAACAGAGACCGCTTTACTATGCCTTCAAAGGCGGTATTTAGTGATTGTGTGGAAGCTTCCTGTGACGAATTGGTGTCTGATACCAGTTCTGACGTCGAGACTTCTTTCGGATGGTCTTGGCAAGCCACAATTTGGTCATGGAGGTTGATCCTTCAGATGTTCACCGCCATGCTGGGTATTGTGGGCAATTCCTTAGTGATCATCGTCCTTTTCACCCGAAGACAACTCAGTCGCTCCACAGATATCCTGATTGGTGCTTTGGCTGCAGCAGATCTTCTTGCATCCATATTCATGATACCACTCCCGCTGCCTACCACGGTCCCTTCATCAGTGCTTGGGCAGATGTACTGCAAAGTAGTTTACACCTCCATGTTTCTCTGGGTATCATTCGATGCATCAATATTTACCTTGACGACCATAGCTGTAGAAAGGTACATCGCCGTGGCATATCCTTTCCATTTTAAATATTTGGTAACTCGCAGCAGAGTCATCGTCGTAATTGTAGCAAATTGGATCCTCGGTGTCATGATCACTTCTTTTGAATTCAAAGTCGCAAACGTTGATAACGTCACGAATCACTGCTCTTCAGCATTCCCTTCAAAAGCTGTCCAGATGCTTATCGGAACAATTTTGTTCCTCATGCAATTCGTCAGTCCCGCCTTGTTGTCACTTACTATGCAGGCAATGACGGCGCATTCCCTTTACCGCCAGTCTCGGGTGTTCCGTAAAGAGGGCAATCAGGAGGGTGGATCGAACCCGTCGGCTAGGCATTTAGCAGCCGGGAAACGCGTCTTACAGATGCTGTTCATCGTGGTTCTCGTCTTCATCGTGTGCTGGGGTCCATTGCAGTGTGCCTTCTTCTTTTACAATCTAGGATTGCTCCCCGACTCGTACTTGTACAGCCCATTAGACAACGGGTTAGTCGTCCTGTCCTTCTTAAACTCCTGCGCAAACCCGATTATCTACACCGTTCGTTATCCAGAATTCCGCTGTGCGATAGGAGAGTTGTTTTCTGCAAAGAAAGGGAAAACTAGGGCACCACTTTTCAGTGAGCGAACAGAGGGGAAACCGGTAAAGTATGATGAAAGTGGATACATTGATGCCTAGTCGTTCTTGGAACGTAATATAATTTTGTATCCAAATAAAAGTTTTAATATATATATTTTTCAAATTAGGCTACGGTCACAACCCCCCAAATCAGCCTGCTCGGCGACAGGTCGGCGACTTTTTAGACAATTTTGGTTGGACAACAACCGGTGACCGACCGGTGACCGACCAGGCACCACCGATTTGTAAGGCATCGGTTGGTCGCCGCTGAAATTTTAACGCGGAGTTAAAATTTCAGCGGCGACCGACCAGTTTTCACTCACGGCCCAAAGTTCTCTCAGTGTCCGAGCGGCAACCGCCCAGGCACTAACCTAATCGAGCGGTCGCTGCCGCGCGTATTAGGGAACAAAAATAATAGAGACAAAAATGACAACAGCACAGAAGAAAACCATGCGAATAGATCGAGCGGTCGCCGTCGAGCGATTTAGGGACTAAAAATGATAAAGCTAAAAAAAAAAATGACAGAAGCACTGAAGGAAACGAGGGACTAGATGGGGAAGAGAAGCCAGGGCAATGTGGAAGAAGCAAGGGGAGGGATAGAGGCAAGGAAACCCCACCAACATCTCAGCATCTCAACATCTCGCCAACCAACATGAGGGACATGTAAGACAGGGACAACCACTTTTGGGCAAACGAGATGAAAGCTAAAAGTTAGAGTCGATATGTAGACTTATGGTTTGGTTATCTTATCATTTATTAAATGTCTACTGAATGAAGAAGTAATGACATTTTGAATTAATGGCAAGAAATGGGGAAAATGAAAATATTAGATTAAATAGGAATAAAAAAATACTGTAGAATAAAGAAGCACACAAGATATTTTGGAAAAGTCTAATCTACTTTAACCTTTGTCCCATCTTTGATTTTCTTCCATTTTGTTTGATTTCCTAATTTCTAGTTATCTGTGGTTTCACAAAGCTGAGGTTTATAGCTTGTAATTAAACTCATTGACCTGATGCCTCGAGTTTTATCTAATTAATCAATTAATTATAACATCACAAATTGCATATATAGGTACATGAATAAACCAAGGTAGCTCGTGAGAAATTTCCGGCAGAAACCGGCGGGCCGCCGCTGGTACGCCTACGGGACACCGGTAGATGACCTATCGATCACCCGTCGGTCTCTGAGCGATTTCGTAAAAATCGGCCGGTGGCCGGTGGGAGATCGTCCAGTTGCCAATGGGGCATCGCTCGGTGACTGCTCAGTCTCTGCGCGGAGAAAGACCCCCATATTTCGCATTTTTTACCTTAAATCGACCGGTGACCGACGGGAAATCGACAGGGCATCGCTCGGGCATCGCTGAGATTTTATTAGCCTGCTCGACATCTCCAAAACTGCTGGGCAGTGCCAAAATAATATTTCATCTGCACCGACGACCTATTTACTGAACGAAACCGGCCTAAAAGTAATCGCAAACATGTTTCTTTGTTCGTTTTTAACCAGTCCTGATAAAGATGCGTGATCACAAAAAAGCGACTGGATTCAGAAATGCCAAGTTTGCGTTGCCAACGCACAGTAATGTACAATGTGTTTTATTGTTTCATTCAGTTCCTCTGATACAGTCTCACATGATTTTCATGAATTATGAAACTGTGCATCCGTATCTTTTAAAGTTCGTTTAATTTCTAAAAGCGCTTTACAATTTTTTACGACTCTAATGATTAATAACTCTTGATGCTAATGCAGTGTAAACGTATCTATTGTGATAAATAACATGTCATTTTAAGATATGTGACAATATCTAACTTAATTTGATCGCTCATTCGCATTACTTTTCTATGTGGAATTTCTAATGCAGTCCTGTATATTTGTTTATTCAGTAGAACTCCGCAAGGCGATGTCAATAACTTCAATAGGCACGAGAGACATTTAAATGTGGCAAATTTAACTGAATAAACGATAGATTATCCAAAATCAGGAGTCGCCTTCTGTTTGGTACAGAGTTTTCGCTACAAGCTTTCGCCACACATATTTGTCGGAATGATAATGATTTATAGTAAGCGTTTGGCCGTTATGTAATCAATTTTAGTTAAGTATTAAGAGCTTTAAGATGAAGCCCTCTACATCTTTTATTTGTTAGTTTTTTAACATACAAATTTCGTTCGGATATATAACACTTTAAGACGACCAATGATATCTTGCCTTCGTCCATGAGTTTTGAAACATGCACTGTCGTTCCGTTGAATTAAATAGGGAGAAGGTAAGCTCCGCCCATTCAATATCCTTTGTCGTATCGAACGAAGTGGTTGGTGAAGATAAAGAAAAAATGCAATATCCAATGTCAACACTCCGACACATTGATATTTACATGTCAAAAACAGACGTATTAAGCAAACTTTGATATTCGTGAGAGACTAAACATTCTCTTAAATCATTACTCATGCAGTTTCTTTGTTCATCATTTAAATCTCTGAGGTGAAAATTGTGATGTTGCACATACAATATGATACTGTGTTGATATGTCAGCTTTAGCGTCTATCAAGTCTATAGCACATCGCAACGGCCAATATGTATTTATATATCATTAAAACGAGTGTGTGAGTGCATGTATTTGGTGTTTGGCACATGTATGACTTTTTCACTGCCTTCGAGCACTGCGGGGTTATTAAAAGTACTGCAATTGATGTTTCAGTAGTATTAAATGGTTACTACAATGATAGCAGTTGTGTGATATTACAGTAAGAGTAATATAGCAATACCAGTGTGTTTTGCAGACAGTAAATAAATGTGCACTATTTGAAATCATCTAATCACGTCAGGAATGGCTTATTCTGCCTTGGTATTATTTGTTTAAATTTCAACTTATTGCTCACTTTGTACCTTCAGCATAACAACATATAGGTGAAATACACTTGAGCGTGCCGAGAATCTTACCGCACTTGAGTTTTTCGACGGACCGACAATGATGACAGCACTCTCCGGTCATTACCGATCGCGACAACTGGTAGATGGCTACCAATGCCATTTAAAGTGTATCCGAAACGATCTTCTGTCAACCATTGTCAGATTAACGAGAGGCACATTGCTAATACATGTATGTGATGTGAATATGGTAAGAAAAGAGTGAAAGAAGATCTACTACAATAACTTGAGTGCCCTTAAAAATAGGTCATCGCTTTATCATGCACATTTTTAAAAATTTGGTGAGGACACTAAGGCGTTGAAGAAAACACTGTTCGTAGACCTACTGTAAATTTTGAACTCAAGAGAGTCTGTATTAAATTTTGTCGAGTGAAACTGACCGTTAAGCTATCTCGAATAATTATTTCGTACTACGAAAAAATTACAAATCTAAATTTCTAGTCTAGATTTACAGACCTATGTGATGCACTTATGTAGTTCATGTAAGTGGTGTGTTGTTATTTGTCATATATAACAAAGTAAAAGAAGCTATATAGTAAATTCTTCCTTTCTGACAGCTTTAACATGCATATCTTTTGCTCGAAGTATAAATATCATTCAACCACAAGAGGATTAGTATATGCAGCTGTGCCTCGTACACAGAATACGTTACGGTGAGCATTAATTGGTGCAGTATTTGAATTTTAACGGCTAACAACCTTCAAATATCACGGAAATGTTATAGCTTTACAATAGTCTTGTCATTCTGGTGTATATCTCATGTTCTGTGCTATTTGGGAAGGAATGCTAAAGGGATTGCCCATCTTTAAAGTAAACCTGACCAAACGCAAATTGGTAGCAGAGAAATTTCTTACAATTGTACGAAGGATATTATGATACAAAATGATATTGATTTCCGTTTGAAATGAAATGACTGTGATTTCCCTGCTTCCCTATAATGTGTAAACTGATTGTGACCGAAGTGGAGATTGAAAAACGAAAAAAATGTTTTCAAGGACGCAGATAATGCATGTATGAATGTATTCTCAGTTTCTCATCCAACAATCATGACAATATTTCTTAACAGCAGTCAATAAAATTCATTATACCATCTGTGAGGATAGGATTCCCAGAAATATGGAGTCAAAGATACAATTTGTTAGGGATGTTTCGTTATTGTAATGGACTTTAACATTGCACTCCCACCTCGAAGAAATATAAAGATCCTCATTGTTTCTTTGCTTGATTTAAAGGCATCATTTACCGTTTGCAGATAAAACAAAAACCCAGCTTTAATGCTTCAAATAGTTCTAAAATGGAAGTAAGGGATAAAAACGACCAATATAAAAATGTTAATCAGAATGATTGTATTGTTTGATAAACAAAATTTTATATGGTAGGATGTTTGGTAAACCATCTGACCCAAACATATGCATCAAATGTGATAACTTGGACATTTTTAAAATCACTGCTCCCAATGGTAAACAATACTTTTAGTTCTGTATTCAGAATGCACCGGATCTAAACAGGAACGTGGAGTGCGTCTGCATATCACTCTTTTTTATTTTGTCATACCAACTACTTATTTGACAATTTTTTGGTGTATTTATGCATGCTAAAGGTTATGTCATGTTGTCAAGATGTCACTCATGATATAAGGTCGATGACTCATGATTTACTTGTTATTTATTCATTGGACACATCTTGGTCAATGATTTTGGGGATTTAACAAGAATTTGTTGTCAACTCTTCTGCGAACAAACATATTTGATTAATTCATTACATTACCTAAAACCTATCTTTGTTCAATTTTCTTATCGCTTGCAGCAAATTACACATATATTACACGGCCATTTTCTAAGTGATCTATCTTGATTCATGTGATTTTACTTCGAAATGATCTAAGAAAGAGTAAGTTTTACGTGAAGGAATTATTAGATTAAAGGGAAATTTGCATTCTGTTAATCCATCATACACTGTATTTCTGACCGTGCATTCCAAAACCAAGAAAAAGAATCGCACGCCCCGATTTAAGATACACAAAGACTAAAAATGGATGAAATGGGTAAGATAATTCAATAATTGATTTGTCATCAAGTGAGAAATACTGAGAGGATTGGGACATCGTGTTATTTTTTTTGTGTCGTTTATTTCAACACTTTTTTGTGTAGAATAGTGTAATCGAGTATGCCTTAGAGGTATCTTTTCAATTCTTAGAACCCTTTCTTACATGATTCAATTTCAAGACGAATGAGGGCATTTTCTGTAAAAATGGACTTTTGTATCAAAACCTATATAAATAATGAAAAGAAAGTACACACTTTTGAAAAGTGTTAAATGAGAAAGGAGGCTAAATGCTTGTTCGATTTCAATTTAATTTCACAATACTGTGTTCAGTGTAATAGACGGGATAATACAAGGTGTTAATCTCTAAGGCTTATCGTATTAAGCTCAAATTGAGCATACTTTCTCCACTTTCTCACACATGGGTCATTCATTGAATGTCCTATTCGAGGGACAGAGTGTTTGTCTCTAACTTGAAGGGACAGGATGATTATAAGACAACATTGCTCAGTTAGACTCGGGAATCGAAACCGCGGGTCCCCAAGATCTGGAGCCTGACGTGGTACTGACTGAGCAATATCACGGCCCTCGAATAGACCCGCAACACAAAGCACTTGAATAGACTCTAAACTTCAAAACCTCTTTTCTCAGTAAACACCTTTCCAGGGTGTGTCCTTTCTTTCCATCATTATGTAAATGGGTTGGGAAAGTCCAATTGTATTGAGTTAAACATCATTTTGAAGTTTATAGGGTCTGTTCTTTCAGAATATTTCCTTACCTATAAATCCATGTCTGCCATTTTTTTTTTGTTCATTTCGTGATGCAGGGTTACTTATACTCCTCCTTCGTTTCTGATCTTGAAAGTACAGTATAATGCCATTAAAAAGCCCAGAAATGTCGCTGTGGCGTCTGGTATGCCTCCGCCATAATGCAAGATTCTCCTTATAGGTGTACAATACATTATGACAGTGTGTGATGACAGTTTCACATAATTGGCAAAATACTAAAATGACACGTTTGTCACAAATTCCCAGAGAATCTCTACTGGGTAATACATATGTTATATACCAAATTAAAAAAAAGAAATCCTGCAGGCGCTCCTTAATTATGAGGGAAAACAAATTTTGAAGAGTAGACCTTGGCCTTTGACCCTGACCTTTGACCCCATGACCCCCAAATTCCCTAGGTAATCACTGCCAGTCAGTACGTATGCATATGTACTGTGTTCCATGAAGATACCTTGAAAGCTTTCAGAAAGAATGAAATCCTAACATTTTCACTTGACCTTTCACTTTCGACCTCTTGACCCGAAATTCTCTCTGGAGAATCTTTATTTCGGTAGTTCATGTATTACACTAAATTCCAAGAAAAATACCTTCGGGCATTGCATTGATATGGGGAAATATGATAAAATGAGCATGGACAAATTAACATTTGACCTTGACCTTTGACCTTGAACATGTGCAACGTAAAGCTAATAGGCACAAACTTCACCTCCTCATAATGTATAACAAGCCACGTTTCATTAGGATAGCTCAGAAGCTTTTTAGTTACGCTGTCCACAAAATTGATTACGGAAGGACGGACGGAAGGACGAACAAATCGAAAACATAATGCCTCCGGTATCACTCTTGCTTAAAAGAAAAAAAAATCGACAAAACACAACAAAATACCTTAGCCGATGAAAGATTCTTCAACAGATTAATATTTGAAAAGGCGGATTGTCCTCACTTCGATAGGAAACTGATATGCACTCCACTACTTGAAGCAAATTTTCATCCATTATAAAAAACAAATGTGACCCGCTACAACATAATGATCCTAAAGTCGGGTGAGGTCGATTATTTAAAAATTGCATGACAAAATTCCCTACTCTTTCTGCTTTAAATTGATATATAACACATCTTATGAAAATAATCGGCTGCGGAGATATCGATGTTTAAAAGAGAGCATGTCGAGACGTATGGGAAATCACTGTTTCGAGAAAAGCGCCCTAAAAGTTTTCCTTGCGACGCAATCGCGCTCAAGGGTCACGCTAGTCAATTTTCACCTCCGGACAATAGATAGTGGGGTGGCTTAGTGAAATTATCGTGACACGGCGGACAAAAGCATGATTTTTTCACCAAAGGTACTTCATGATGTACCTTCTCAAAAAATAGGGTGCTCCAAGAAAATTGATGCTGGGAAGGAGGTCAGAGGTCAAAGGTCAATGACCTTTATTTGTGAAATAGGTTTTTTGGCTATTTCTCAGGTCAGGAATATCCAATCTGGATAAAACTTGGCAGGAAGAATATTGAGAACAAGTAAAATATTTTGATTGAATTTGGGGTGAATTTTCCAAAGGTCAAAGGTCAAAGGTCAATGAACTTTTTCTAAAAATCATGTTTTTGTTTATTTCTCCAGGTAGGAAGATTCAATTTTCACAAAATTTGATATGAACGTTATATAGAAGGTACCAAGAGTATAAACCAGGGGTCAAATATAATTGTTGATTTGTGCGTTGCCATGGCAACCCAAAACGAGGGTTTTTGATTGAAGTTAGTTACAGGAGGCTATTTTCCAGTTTGGAAGAGATTCCATTTGAATAGGTACAACTGATCAACGGGATGTATAGAGGTTTGAAATACTTTTCATTAGTGTTAAGTGGTATGTTGCCATGGCAACTACATATATAGATTTTGGTTAAACTTAAAGGAGACTTCAGAACTTATGAATTTGAAGAGATTTCCATCAGGGTTGGTATAATTGATCAACAAAAAAGTCGCCAGACAAAGATTTGTCACCTTTATAGCATGTGGGTTGAGTGAATGCAGCAACAATAGTAGAACACATCAGTGAGAGTTTGAGGAAAATTGGACAATCCGTTCTAAAGTTATGAATTTTTGAAGTTTCTGCTCATGCAGTCGAGGCTGGATGAGAAGACTACTATACCTTGTAATGTCACATGTGTACAACGATATAAAGAATGAATAAAGAAAATTCAACATAAATTATTTTCGCTTACAAAAGGATACTCGACTTCTCTTTCAGAAGGCAGGGGGAATAATTTTACCCTTGACATACGTAAGTAGCAAGTCAAAGAAACTATGTGAACTTTATTCAAAAAGTATGGTTTTGTGAAATTCTCATTTCATTTTCCTTAGAATGTGTGCATGTGACATCATACACTGTGGTAGTCTTTTCATCCAGCCGCGACTGTGCAGATACCTTAAAAAATCATAACTTTTGAACGGATTGTACGATTTTTTCCAAGCTTTCTGTGATGTGTCCTACTAATATTGTTGTATTCACTGAATCCACGTGCGCATGAAAGTGGACTTGTCCTTTAAGGACAGATTCTGAAAGAGCAGACTGTAAGCTTTAAAATGATGTATCACACAATTCAAAGGGATTCCCCTAACCTATCTAAATAATAATACCGGTACTGGAAAGAAAGCACACACTCTGGATAAGTATGAACTGAGAAAAGAGGCTGCATTGTCTATTTTAGCGTTTAATCTTTACCAAGCTGTCTCATGTCATTATGTTCATCTTTTCTTCCCCCCTCCAATTTTCATTTGAGTTTGCCATTATTAATTTTTGATGATAAGAACGATGCCACAAGGCATTGTTTCTTAAAAATGCTTCAACTGCTCCTTCAGGTCCAAAATCTACATCAATATATATTATTTTCCTGATCTCCTCAACATTTTCCAAAAATAAAGCATACACCTTTTATGCACTGAGTCCTCCTTTTTGTGGATAATTAAAGGCAAAAACCCAAAATTAGTGCTTGAAAATTATTCTTAAGTGTAAGTTACGGATACAAAGAACCTCTGTAAAAAATGAATCTGTATAATCAATGTTAAGTATTGTTAATAACACAAAATGTGAACAATATTTCTATGATAACATGTTTCCAGACTAAACCGTCCGCATTTATGCTTTAATGAGAAAAATACTGATATCTCTTTATATGTTTGCTTTGATTGCAAAAACTGTATATGGTAGGATGTCTTGTGATACAACTGGGGGGCATTTCATGAAGCGTTTTGTCAGATATTTCGTCCGACAAAATGTTAAAAGCTACTGAAATCCTTGCATCTGATTGGCTGAGAGCATTTTTGTCCGACAAGTTGTCGGACAAAAATGCTTCATGAAATGCCCCCCAGGGGGGCATTTCATGAAGCAGTTTGGTCAGATATTTTTCTGACAAACTGTTACAAACTACAGAAATCCTTGCATCTGATTGGCAGAGAGCAAATTTGTCCGACAACTTGTCGGACAAAATGCTTCATGAAATGCCCCCAGACCTACACATATTATGCATAAAATGTGATATCCTGAACATTTTTTTTTTCAAGTCACTCTCCCAAAAGTGTATAATATAGGACCTTTAAGTTTTTCTTGTGTTTGTTCCTGGCAGATTACTAGTACACAAATGCTCCAATCCATGATGACCTAACGGAAATTAAGGAAATTAAAATGAATATACTGAAAACCAAAACTACAAATACTAATAACTTACTTCATTCTTCTCTCCCCACCCCACCCCACCCCTTCTTTTTGGTTTCTTGATATACTCGTAGATCTAGCTGACTTTGATAATTGTCATTATGTAACATCATCTTCAATGGACAAGGCGATAAAACTTAACAATCATTTCATTATGCTGCTCGACTAATGGGGTTAGTTGAACTATATTGTTTTTAATGTACTATACTTTTTCCTCCTATCAATCACATGTATTTTGGGTGGAATGTATTTTGACATAAAGCATCATAGAATCAACCGCCTTTGGGGTCGGGAATTTTGTCATATCATATTGTGATTTAGATTCTGCTCTATGCCGATTTTGTTTTATTTCTATCAACTTTTTAAACTTCCCCATAGACTTTGTTCACCAGCCAACTACATCCCACCCTCTTTGGATAATGTGAACCAATCAAACATTGCTTTTACTTTTTAATAACATGTCTATACATAACTATCAGACCAAAAATATTCAAACCGCTTTAAGTCTTTATGAGTGAAATTACAAATATCAATATATTTTTAAAAATATTCAAATTGTCTAAATTCAACTTCATCTATGAAAATAGACTTTTAACCTTTTTAAACATTTGAATAACCCCCACAAGAAATAAGAAACATATAAAGAGGGGAGGTGCGGACTATAAAAATTGCTTACGGGAACCAGGTAATCCCTGCGCTAAACCTATGGAATTCACACAATCTTGGAGGAAACGGGTTAAATTTGTTAGGAAATATGTAGGTCAATACCCAAAACCTTAAGTTCTCAATGGAATATGCAGCTCTTCTACTGGTAAACTAGTAGTTCTGGGAGAAAAAATGAACTGTGACATAGTCCTACACCTGGCTCAGTCATTGCCCAAGATTTAAAGTATCTGAGCCAGAGTCACATGTCACTCTTTGCCATTTCTCTACAGGAGGTAGACAGTACTAAAAAAATCCTTTACCAGAAATTATAGGAAATTATTTAATGAAAAGGTGCTTAAGAAAACTGGACTATTCCAACACACCTCCCTCAGGTCTGCAACACAGACTAACCACCTGTTACCATAGGAAAACCAGTAAAAATGGTGTATTACTGTAAACATGCACACAATATGTCGTATTATGGGTCTGAATTTTAAGACTAGCAACCATGTACATTGCATTGCATTGTACAGAAACCTGGCGAATGCCCTGTGTATAGTCTTTGAATTCAGACACTATTGTTATGTACAAATTAAGGGCATTTTCTCATCTTTTCTGTTAGCGGATTTCTTGGAGCACCCCCTAATTTTGATCCTCATATATATACAAATGTCTGAGGAAAAAATGACACTTTTGTCCGGCGTGTCACGATTATCAGTATATTTGTCACTAAGCCACCCCACTAAGAAGGTAAACCCTAGCAACCCCCGAAATGCTCATTCAAGCACAGCGTCGGCGGTCTCCTCATCGACCAATCAGTGACCAGGATGCCAGGAGAAGCGGCTGGGCATAGCGCACCCCGCCCGCACGCACCAGTCGACTTGGCAGTGTGCGAGCTTCACGCTTCGGTTTAATAGCGGCAAGCAACAAACTGACCAATGAGATCACTCCGGTCGTTGTTAGGGGCGGAGCCTATCTGTGGCGCTCAATCTAAATTTTCGAACCGGTTTCTGCTTGGTTGAAACGCCAAAAACATGGCCCAGAAAAACGCTATTTTTTGGTCTTTCCTTTCATCATTTTGCTTCAAAATTTCGACAGATGATAGAAGTCATGTCAGAGTCCAATAATATGTCAAAATCAGAAAATCGTAAGTTTTGACCAATTATGATGCTCTGACTTCAAACTCTATTTTCACGGTTTCGACCGTGCGCGACTTTAGGACCTTTTTGTTGTAGCGGGTCACAAATGGAATCACTATGAGATAAAATCTTCCATCTATCTTGCGATCTCATAGAAGAAAGCAAAACTAAATCAACAAAGTAATGTCTGTTGTAAGGGGGGGGGGGGGGGGGGGATGGGGTGGGGTGACTCACCTCCCAATACGTCGGTTTTCCCCTGTATGTCTCATACGTAATTCTCGGTGTGTTGGTTAACATATCGATTTAAAGGTTCCATTGTTGTAGTTTCATCTACAATCGATATCTTATCCTTCTATTTTCACTCTATTAGGACGTGATTTTGCTCTCTCCCTTCAACCGCCATTTAATGGTTTCAATATTTTCAAGAAATCACAATGAAAGGAATTTGATTTTACTCATATTACTTTTTTTTCTTGCGTTGAAATCCTGTCCCCCAAACTATTCATCTCTCCTGTTGAAAAAACCCCCAACTTCTTAGAAACCTATATTATTCTACAAAACATCAACCTATAGATGGATGAATATACGTGTATATATATATATGTATATATATATATATCCAGATTAAAAAGTTATATAGCTGTTATTTTTTCCATGTGGTATGCTTCTCTCCACTCTCTCTTCCACTCTCCAACTATCACATGGTCCCCGCACCTGTATCCGCTAAGTGATAGGGCTTTTATTGTTATTTCCCCGTCTCTTTGGAATAAACCCCCTCTCTATATTCGTAATGCTGAAAATGTTGATAAGTTCAAGTCATTGTTTAAAACTTATCTGTTTAATCAACTTTAATTATGTTTTTGGTGTTGTTGCTGTTGTTATATTATAATATGTACATGTACGTAATGCTGTATTACATTTCAATGTCATACTTCTTTTTCCCGGATCGATGCGCTTAGAAACATCAGTATTAAGCGCTCTATGATATATATCAAATAGCTATATATTATCAATATCATTAAAAAAAGGAAGAATGCACCTAGCATGCCTAACGTATAAATTTGTGCAAAGAAACTTTGATAGACAGTGATAGCTGGTTACATAAAGGGGAGGGGGGTTAGAAACAAACACAGGAATAATATAAAATGCGATCACATTAATTACCTTCACTCTGGGCAAGTTCGAATTGACTTGCATTATAAAAACAAAATCGATCACATTATGCAATAAAGAAACACAATACCAGCTCTATAGGCCTTTCCCCTGTCAATTACATATATTCGCTCTTTAGTGCTTTTCCATCATTCTTTTCAACAATTATGCATGCACACCAACTCACACTATGTAGTCAGCGTCATAAAAAAGAAAAAAGAAAAAAGAAGAGGGTACAAGAAGATGCACATTCTCATTCCTCTACACATCAATCACTAAGAACGTACGGAATAGACTAAAGCACATTTAACAATAACAATATACCAACTGAATTACTCTGCTTGTGAAATTGTAGGAATAGTTATTGGTATTATAAATTTAGAGGGATTTTTTTTTGTTTTCTTGTTATTTTGCATAACCAGGGGATATTTCATTTTGAAAGACAATGACGTGTATTTGGTAATAAAATTGAATTATGATTAACGCCTAACCAAACTTCTTCAGTTGTTCTATTTCTATAGGCTATTGCACTTACTATTCACTGTTTGTATTGGATAACATGTCAATACATTTCTAGCCATATGAATATAAACATTTCTAATCTTAAAGAACAGGTATAAAGGAGAACTTTTATAGATATAATCTACCAATAAAATGTGATAGTACAAAATAGCATTAAACGTGACAGAATTGATTATAAATATTGCATTGCATCTCAGCTTTCATTCCTTTTCTTTCTTTCTCTTTCTCTTATGTCACCACTTTCCAATAAGCCATATCATTGGCTACTTTTTCACGCATGCGCAGTTTTACTAAGAGCCATTTGACATTTTCCATTGATAATCTGGGAGTTAGGAAGCTTTAGCTTCACTTTGCAGGAATATTTCTGCGAAATCAAGTGCGGAGAGGAACTAAATTTTGTACTCGCTAAGGCTGGTTTTAAACAGCAATAAAGCAGTTGGACACAGTTTTTAAGTGAGTATCATGTTTCCTTTCCTGCAGAATGTGTTTATATCCATATCTATATCTATATCTATACCTATGTCTATGTCTACATCTATATATCTATATATATATATATGTGTGTGTGTGTGTGTTTGTGTGTATTTCCTTATAAAACATTTATTCATACATGTATGATTGGCCATCTGCAATGTAACAATTGAATAAAAGATATTGGTACGTATTAGCTCCGTTGATAAAAACAACAAACACATACCGTCAATGATTCCAACGTTGTACTGTATGAAATAACTTTTATGATAGACCAAATTTTCTTGACAGCGTGTAATGGCAAAAATCTAACCTACCGAGTAATGGGTAATGAATAAAAAAATGTATATACACACATATCGCGATAATGACATATTAAGTTAGATCTCATTGGAAAGAAATCTTCACATATTAGACTTTTTATACGGCGAAATCGTTAATTTTTCGTAGCTGCGTATTAGAAGATGCATGTTTACTAATCAAAGTTATTTCATCATATTTTGAAAGGATTTTTTGATACCTTGAGCCTCAGTGAACTGAGTTGGACGCTTTATTAAAAGGTCATTCTGTCCGAGTGCTGACAATCCCTTGGCAGAAGGAGAATCCTTCCGTTTTTGATAGGTAAATTTCATCACTACAAGAAATCAGTAAAAATGTTTCTGTAAATCTTTTAGCCCATGATTATCATATATTTGTTTGTTTTTAATGTTTGTTTAATTCTTCAGGATAGAAAGGAACTATGGCACTGTCTGCCTTTACGACATTTAGAAGCATTCGACTGATAATGCTGCTTTTATGCTTGGAAAGAGGGGAAGGCTGTCCGATTACATTCAACACCTCACCTGCAACCGATAGCAAAGCGGATGGCATGTTGTTGAAAATAATCCACATCGAACCATATGGTGTGACGGTGTTTGAAAAAGAAGCAACAACGCAGATCCTTGGAGACGACCTCGGGAGCAGTGGTGGCTGGACCACGCCCTCCGAAGTAAAATCAGCATCTCTAAGAGCAGTATTTCTGGACTCTGTGGAGCCTCCAGCTGACGGATTTGGATCTGATAATTCTACTGCCTGGGCCTTTTCCAGATGGTCCTCGCAACATACAGTGTGGTCATGGTGGTTGATAACTCAGATGATTATCGCCATGCTGGGTATTGTGGGAAATTGTGGGAAATTGTGGGAATACAAAAAAGAGTGGATTTCGAGTGAAATTTGAGTGAATTTTAAGTGAAAATGCTCATTTTCACTCATTTTGGAGTGACGTCAGGGATCACTCCAAAATCTTCGAGTGGTCCCTGACGTCACTCCAAAATGAGTGAAAATGAGCATTTTCACTCAAAATTCACTCCAATTTCAATCGAAATTCACTCTTTTTTGTATTCACTCTTTTTAGAGTGAAAATTTTCACTTGATTTTTTTTAGAGAGTACATAACTTCTTTATTATATGATGTATGACCGTCATATTTGGCACATGGGTAGAGCAACTCATGCTCTACATGACCCAAAATTTCTCAAGGTTACCCACTGAGGGCACTATTTCCCAAAATATAAAAAATACATAGAAAATTTGCTAAAATCATGTTTTTTCTTTCCATTTCTTTATCCCCAGTAAATATGTTGTTATTTTATATCAATCATTTTCATATTTACTACAAAGGAAGAGCAAGTCAACGTTCACTATTTGTTATGGTTGAAATTTCTCAAGGTCAACATATGGGGGCGTAATTCATTACAATATGTGACCCTGCACCTCAAAACAAACAAAAAGTCGCCAGACATGAATTTTTAGTTAAGACCATATTCTGAAAGAGCAGACTTTAAGCTTTAAAATGATGTATAACTCAAATCAAATGGACTCTCCTAACCTATCTAAATATTGGAAAGAAGGCACAAACTCAGGAAAAGTGTGAACTGAGAAAAGAGGCTCTGAAGTACAGTGTCTATTCAAGCGCTTAATCTTTACCACACCGTGCTGGCTGTGCGATGAATGGGACAAAAAACAGGAAGTAAACCACCAGAGTAACAACAATGAAGAGATTATCAGATTAAAGTGAAATTAAGCATGCCTCATTAACACACTCTGTCCATAATTAACGCCAACTTTCAAGGCAGTAGCATAATCCTTTCAAAAGTTATTAGAGTTGAAAGTGAAGAATGTGGACAAGGTTTTTCAGAAATGAAAAAGGGATTCTAAAGACACACCTAATCACACTATTCTACCAAAAATGTTCGAGATAAACTGCTAAAAAAACACACTTTCCTGCCCGTCTTATGATACCAAATTTTAGCATAATGTAAAAGAAGACCCGCTCTTTCAGAAAATATGAAAAAGTCAACTCCGGCTAGGTTGACCTATTTCACTTATTTTCAGTCCTCACGCAAAATAAGTGTGTGCGACTTTATGTTCGTTTTGAGGTGCACCGTCACATATAAAGAAATATATGAAACCTATTACGTATTGCTTGGAATGGGTGCATATATTTGTATCACATTTCATATTTCCAAAAATACTGACATTTTAAGTTTACAGATTGATATTATGATAAACAAATGATATTCCAGGCAAAGCTTGTGTGAAGATAACACAAAATAAAAAGGTAATCTTTGAAAAATGCTGTATTTTCGATTATTTCTATTATATCTATTGTTTGATGCCTATGTTATATAGAAAATAAAGGAAATAATAAGAAGACCATTTCAGGGTAATTCTCAACCATAATTACTTCACATTTCTTTCCTTTAGCAAACTATAGCCAAGAAAACCCCAATTTCATCCATAATTATATTGTTAACTGAAATTGAAACAGAAAATCATACAAAATCTGACTAACATGGTTGTCAGTTTACGGTTGCCATAGCAAAGAGGAATATCGGACATACCTAAATTATATATCAAAATGTTTGTAATAAGATTTTAGGAAAAGCCACCAAATTTGGTTGAAATCGGGTAAAGGGTTTAGGAGCGGCAAATGAAGATATGGTAGGGGGCACAATGTGCCCCCCCCCCCCCCCCTTGGGCTTTATAGGGTTAAACTACTCACCTCAACACTACAAAGTTAACCTGGATAAAACGGATAGGACCCCTAAGATTTTCCCTCATTCTCTCCTTAATAGCATTAATTCATTACTGCACGTTTTAATACAAATTTACATGTCATGACTTTTCATTTTATTTTTTTATTTTTAACCCTATAGCTTACCAACGAAAAAGTACGCTTTTAAATCCATTGATGGATAATGCAGTGTACGTGTATATTCCTTCTTTAGAAAGGAATTTATCTGCATTCTTGAATAAATTTCCTTTAAGAACAAGAACAATCAATTGCTTTCTTCTGCTCTTTTCCAAGGTTGTTTCGAATAACCATTTCTCTGTAAATATATACTCTAAAAAGCTAATATCAGAATATCGTCGGCTTTGCTCTCTGTATTAACATAGATTTTGAAGGGAATTTTGTGTCCATACATTGCTGGAAACAACATTTGCCTGTAATTTGAAGTCAAATATGTGTTAAAAGTACGGTAAATGGTACAATTATGCAGAATGACATGCTTATTGAGCTTTTTGAAAATATGGGCATTAGTTCTTAAGTATTGACAGCTGAATCCTGATTGGATATTACTGGTTGCCATGGCAACAGGAAAAAAAAATTTTTGAACAATAATCAATAGAAACGTTTGTTTTTAATTCACCTATCTACAAAAAAAAAAACTGAACAAAAAATACCAAAGTTTGCAGCAGTTGGAGGCATTTTTTGGATTATCAATCACCTGTATACAATATTTTAACTTACAATGTACCCCATTGTTTTGCTGACATCTCTAGCAACATATATATATATATGGTTTTACGGTGTTTTGAGGAATAATTCATGAAATAACTGCAAAAAACTGTGATTATGTTGTAATTTTCAGTGCCAGCCGTAACCGACCCCAGTCTAGTTTTTAGTCGTTTTTATTTCGTTTTCATCTCTCCGAGTTGCAGCTTGCGCATGTGTGGAAGCCCACTTTATTGTGCTAAGCCGAGCGAAGGCGCATACCAAGTGATTGCGACGCCCGAACGGTTTGGGGTCACAATCACTGGGTATGCAACCTCACTCGGCTTGCTGCAACTCGGAAAAAATATACACGAAATAAAAACGGCTAGAAACTAAACTACATTGACCTCAGCTAGTGGGTTTGCTGGCAAAAACCCTTGTTTGCCGAGGAAAAAGTCTGCGTGCGCTAAGACTATTACACGCACCACTGGCACTGGCGCCTGTAGCAGTGCTAGTGGTGCGTGTAGTAGTCTTGGCGTGCGCAGACTCTTTTTCGAACAATAAGGTCTTGTCGCAACTAAAATGGCCTGTAAAATTTTATTGATACCACAATTTCGAATCACATACTACCTAGGGGTGTTCCAGAGAGTCCAACCGACCACCCTATGCAGTCAAACCTTTTCTGCGGGGTGGGTTGAACGAAGTCATTTTTTCTGGGTCCCTGCGCCTGGACTAGTGATAGAAGTGTTCATTTCGGAAAACGCCTGCTTGTTAGCGAGGAGTCCATATTCAAACGACAAAGTTTTCTGAAAACTTATTATTTGTCCATAAAAAGAGTATACATTTTTGCTCGTGACTGAGCAAATGTGAGGTACTAGTATAAGTATAATGTGTTGTGCAAGCTTAAGCATACAGTGTAGGTGCTTGGTGCAGTGTACAATGCATTATGTACATACACTTTATGTGTGTCAATTGTGAATGAGACGTGTTCTTCTGCTAATCAGGTACTCCGCTTAATTGGGTAAGAAACGCTCTGCTAGAGCCTACCCGATTATGCGGAGAGTACTGTAGAAATCTTTCGTTACACTATTTTGTCGGAATGATAACGAACAGATACTACACAGTTCTATCACTATGTAATTACTTAGTCACGTACACAGTGCTTGAGATGCAGATCTCTGCATCTATTGAGAGGTTTTCCATGCAGATTTTGAGCGGATATCAATTAGCACATTAAGAAAATTAATCACGGCTTGCCTTCGTCCACGAGCTTTGGAACTTACCCCGATGGACTGTCATTTTGTTGACTGAAGAAAAGCTCCTGACATTCAACATGCTATGTCGTGACAAAGTGGTTGATGAAGGTAAAGAAAAAGTATCTGCAATACTACAGCCGATGTATTTTTTTTTACACGTTGAAGCAAACGGGGATATTCCCGAGAGAAAAAGGCTCCTAGAGTCTTTGCGTTTATTACTCAAGTCTCTGATAACGAAAATTGTGATATTGCACATACAAGGGAATACTGTGTTTATACGTCAGTCTTAAGGATGATCAATTTAAACGTATTGTTTGATTGTGTGTGTGTGCATGCAAAAAAACAATCATATAATGAAGTATGCGAGTGCGTGTGTGTTTGGTAGTGCCTACAGGTAGTATAACATGTTCAATGCCTACTACGGGAATTTTAAAGATACTGCAATCGATGTTTACAATGGTATTTAACGGTTACTTCTGTGAAAGCAGTTATGACATAAAAATTAGAATACAATAGCAGTGCCGGTATGGATTGTATGCACGTAATACAGAGAGTGAATAAATGAGCTTTGTTTCAAATCATCCAATCACGTTTAGCAATGGCTTATATTGAATTGGTTTATTTGTTTAGATTTAAGCTTTATCGCTCACTTTCACCCTCACCTTCCAATTAAAAGATAAGGAAAACGTTCTTAAGCATACCGAGAATCTTGCCGTTCTTGACAAACGGAAAGACAATGACGACATCAGCACGCCCTCCTCAGTCCATTACCACGTGATTACCTACCGCGAAAGTTGATAGAACGCTGTCGGTGCCAAGAGTGTATCCATAGGAAGTCGAATCTTCATTCCACAAAATATCATTTCATATGAAAAGTACACATTCCCTGGACCTGTTATTGACATATGTCAATGTTAATGTTATTCCTCCTGCTCTCTGAAAGAGGTAAGTCTACAGTGCTTATTCATTATGCAAGAAAAGTGAAAAAAGTTCAATTTTCTTTATATTTCCTTTATATGGTATTACATATGTGACATCACGATCCATAGTGTGTATAGTCTTCTAATGCAACGGTCTCATCACAAAAACCTTAAAAAATTCACAGCTTTTGAACGAATTGTCCTATTTTCCTCAAACGTTTATTGATGAATTCTTCTAATATTGTTCCATTCGTTCACTGAACATGTATTTTTGGGATTCATACTCCTTTGAATACATAGTAACGTGAAGTTGTTCTTCAGATACTGACTATCTGTAGCCTCGAAGACAATTTCTTCCGTTGTTAGTAATTACATCCCCCCCCCCACAAAAAAGAGCACAATGCTTTCAGTTATATTTCCCAAAACCGTTGACAAAACAAGTTTGGTATTACTAAAAAGAATGTACTTGGTTTTCTAAAGATCTGCTTGACAATTCATTAGCTTTCATTTTTGACTTATTTATTTTTTTTTTAGATATACACGCAGACCTGGTAAAATTCTTAAGCATCTTTAAGTTTTCTCTATCTTTATATTTTTGATAAAGCAATTCTTCTGCATTATCTAGAATAAAAAAGAAAACAAAAACTGCTAAAAACGAAGGGAAAATTGTGGGTTTGTTAACGTTTCTAGCGAACATGTTTTTCCTAAATATAGTAAAATATGTCTTAGAGGTCCCGTATTATTGTCTTATAGCCCTTTACACACACTTCACTTTCAAGGCTAATAACGTTTGAATCGATAGCAACTGTTCAGAAAGTTGGTATATGAAAGTCATAAATGTGGCCTATCATCGCAAAACGACAAGAAGTCATTATGACATGGATTCTTAGGTAAGAGCAGATATGCTACAATTAGACTGTCAGCTTAAAATCTATCGAGATAATGCAGGAAAAGAACACGGAAAAAGAGAAAGGAGACTCAAGTACGTATTTAGATAAGGGCGTAATCTCACAAACATGTGCTAGTGCAGTGGATAGGACAAAAAAAAAACAGGATGTGTATCTCCAAGGCAACCTCAACAGTCAGGGAGACTACCTATTTTGAGGGAAGATTGAAATCCCCCAAAAGAGGGAACATTGAACCGCGAGTAGATGTTACGTAATGGAGCGACGCGATATGGTCAGAGCGAACCGTTACAGATGTTCTTTTTCCAGTCGCTATGAGAATAATTCACCGAGAGGGAGAGAGAGAAACACGTACACACACGCGAGCGTACACACACGGAGGGTCATCCGCATCGAGTTGGAGGACGGATCGTTGTGTGTAGCTATTTTTAGCGCTCCTCTCTCTCCCCCTCTCTCCTCCATCGTTCTGTTGCTGCGTACCCGTGATCAGTGATGATGCTGATAAGCAAAATCCCCAATCACTTACCTTTCGCGACCCCCATGGCAGAAAAAACAAAACAGCAAGTGCATTGACCATGCACATCGACATTGTGTTGTTGGAAGGCGGAGCATGGTCGTGCAGACCTATATTTTGATCGAAGTTAGAGCACGAGGAAGAGACATGCAAGTTTGAAGAACAACAAAAACCATCACAAGACAAGACTAATAGTGAGAGGTAATTTCAATTTCAACTATTTTAGTTAAAAGCATTTAAAAGCATATGTGATTGTGACGTGTTGATCAAACATTTCTAGAGACAAAGTGAGGGTGGATGTCGCAATATAGTTCCCTGGTTCATTACCGTGATAGTGTACGTGTGATGTTGCGATGATCTAGATGAGGTAACCTTGTGGTTGCATGAGGCTTGTAACTTTTAACCCAGTGAGCATGATCGCAAGCGAGCAAGAAAGTATGAGGACACTGATGGTCATGTAGCAAAAGAAAGAACCCCGGAGCTCCGGCGGTCCGCAGTTGACGTTCGACGGCTGTGCGAGAGCTCCAGCGTCATGCAACCTATTAGAACACCTACGGTGGCGGTCCTCTCTTGCTCTTTTCATTCGGACATTCCACAGAAATACGGGCAAACCAGGAGTTTAGGGGACCGGACTATCTAAGTTCAATACCAGTTCTCACCAATTCTTGATCATTTGACGAAAAAATAACTGAATTGTTGATAGAAATATCGGCAAAAGCATGACAGGCTACCACAATTCCCACAGACGTTGAAGCTCAGCGGTAACAGCGCTCACGTACGCACGGTACGTGCGTGCACTGTGTTAACGCGATTCATGCATAGCGCATTGCAGACACACACACAGTCCGTCCCTGCCTGTGTTTCGTTGAATAAGAACGCCTTGAAAGAAACTATGACACGGAGATTCAAAAAATACACTTTGGATTCGCGTTTTCATCCTTCAATTACAAATTTTCCTCACTATATGTGAATATTGATTTTTGGAGGAGATAAACTTTATTTATTCATCTTTCATTGGGTGAAATTTCAATATCAACATTAAATGAGGATTTTTTAAGGTGAATTTTTAAAGACATGCATGTCAAAACGATGCAGTGATAGCCATTGACTTTGTACGCGTCGAGCTTCGGCCAGAGACTGCGGAAAGGTCATGAATAATTCATTAAGTCCAACTTTCCCGATTTTTCGCGAATATCTCCATTCCCTAAAAATCGGCTGTCTCCCTGACTGCTCAATGAATGGAATATCAGATTGAACTGAAATTGAACATTATTATGAAACACATATATTTATACCATGCAGATTTGCATATTTTTGTAAACATCAACACATTTTGTAAACATACAATGGTACACAGGTATACGGCAAACTGTACACTATAGTGTTAGATACATTACTCCATATTCATTTCAAAACTAGGCCTATGCATATGAATTTGATTCAGAAGAAACAGGTGCAATATTTAATGTGGATGTAGTTTCTTTTGTTATTGAGTGTTCTGTGTTACTTACATATGTAAATGACATGTATGTTGTTATTACCTTCTCTGTTTCATTTTGAAATGTGTGTTCTTTATGTGTAGTTGTGTGTGCCACTTGATTCATGCAGAGTTTCCACGTATGGACAATAAATAAATGAAATGAAATGGAATGAAACGAAGTTCTATTCATGACTAATAACAACTTTCATAATAGTAGCATCATCGCACTAATAGTTTCGACAAGAACTTGCTCGTTTTGTCTCATTTCTCCATTTGATAAGACGGATGGATAGCCCATATTCAGAAGTATTCCGCACTAGCTGGTCTTCCATTACATATATATAGGGTCCAGTTGGACATGAGGCAGGAACACTTCCACGGGTTATGCATCCTGCTCTACACGATAAATGACTGAGTGAGCTTTACGTGTAGAAGTTGTGACTTTCTCATGCACGGGAACTCTATTTTATGTCCTATCCAAGGGACAAAGTGTTTGTTTCTTATACTAGAGGGGACAAGATGATTTACATTGCCCAATATGGACTGTGGAATCGAACCCGGGTCCTCTACCAACTGAACCAAATCACCGCCCTCCTTTAGACCCACAACACAACACTTGAATAGACAGTAAACTTCAAAGCCATTTTACTCAGTAAACACCTTTTCAGGGTGATTTCTTTCTTTCTTTCCAGTATAAAGGTAGAGTAAGAAAGTCCATTTGTCAAGTTATACATAATTCTAAGGCGTCCATCAATCCGTAACGAAAAATCCATGTCTGTCGAAATTTTGGTCATTTTGTGATGCAGGGTCACATGTATATATGTGCATGTATTATTCATTACTTGATTATGTATATATATATACAAATATGTGTGTGTTGGTGTGTGTGTGTGCGTGCGTGTGTGTGTGTATGTATGTGTGTGGCGTGCGCGTGTATTTTATGTTCGTCTTTGATCATTGAAGTGCATTGTAGTTGCATTACAGTGAATTAACACCCTTGATAGGAATTAAAAAAACCCACGATAAAACACAACAATAAAGCCGATGAAAATAAGTCTTCAATAGTTTAAGATTTACAACGGCAGAATGTCTCCTTGTCGATAGGCAATTGGTTTTCTCGTCACAACAGATGATTGAAAATTCCCAACCATTGCTAATAGCAAAAGTAATAACTACAATGTATAACTTTTAATTGGATCCTGTATAATATCGTAGAAAAATGAGAAATAAACCAATAAAGAAACGAAATCAGAAAACAAAGTAAAGTAAAAGTACGTTATTGTGAATTGAAACCCTTACAGGCCGAAACAAAAGAAAACAAAATCGACAAAACACAACAAAATACCTACATGTAAGCCTATATTCTTTAATACATCAGGTTAATATGCAATGGATGTTCTCTTCAGAAAAGATGACTGCAAATTCCCAACCTTGTTCCACGAAACATGAATGATTATGAGCTAAAATCGCTCCTGTGATCTCGTAGAAGAAAGCAAAACTAAATCGACAAAAAAAAAAAAGCTTCTGTCGTAAAGGGAAGGATGACTCACCGCCCAATACGTCGTCTTTCCCTCGATTTAAAGATTTCATTATTGTGGTTTCATCTACAATCGATAACTTGTCTTCCTATTTTCACTCTATTAGGATGTGGTTTTGCTCTCTCCCTTCAAGCGCCGATTAATGGTTTCAATATTTTGTAGAAATCACAATCAAGGGGATTTGATGTTACTCATATACCTACTTTCCTCCTCTTGCACTGAAATCTTGTCCCTCGAAACCATTCTTCCCTACTGTTATAAAAAAGAAAAATCTTTGTGCCACAAAGAAGAAGCATGCGCTATTGAGCCTCATGGAATAAAAATCAGGCACCTGAGAAAAGTGAAGACAGAGAGACCTTCAAAGCGATGATGGATACTTTTAGACTCTATCATCGGACCAGAATTCAATTACAGATAGATAAACAGATAGATAGATAGATAGATAGATAGATAGACACATAGGATAGATGGAGAAATGACGGTGAAACATTGACTTTGTGACTAAGCATCAACGTTTTGATAGACAAATGGATAATATATCTAGATAGAAAGATAGATATTTTTTTTTTCTGTTGTACCTTATCTCCAGTCAAAAATAAAAGAAAGGAATTGCGCATAATTATGAATGAAGGAAAATGTTATCCCATTAATCATCGTCTGTATGGGCAAGCAGAAAAACAAAATCCCTCACATCACACAATTAAGAAACACGGACCGGTTACTAGATCAACAATTGGCTGTCTAGTGCTTTTCCATCATTCTTTTCCACACTCATGCATGCACACCAACTCGAACTATCAAGTCACCATCATCATCAAAAAAGGGGAAAAAGGAGGAGGGGGAGGGGGGAATCAACATTCTTATTCCGCTATCATCAAAAACGTTTGAAAGAAACTAAAATACTTCTGACCAAATCATATTTATCCATTTACCTACTGAACTATATTGTATGTGAAATTGCACAAAATATTTGCTCGTATTATGAACTTTCAGTGATATTTGTTTTGTTGTTATTTTGCATAGCCAGGGGATATTACCTTTTGCTCGACAACATCATGTAGTTGATAATGTAATGAAATCATAATCAATGCTTAACGAAAGTTCTTCAATTTTCTCTACTTTTTATAGGTTACTGCTTATGTCATGTATGTTGGAAGACATGTCAATACATATCTAGCCATATGAGTACATGTATAAACTTCTGTATCCAAACCTGAAAGAGACAGATATATGGATGAAGTGTCTTTATGAATATAATCCACAAAATTATAATAAGACAGAGCATTGATAAACGTGACACTATTGATGAAAAGTATTGGATTGCGTTTCAGCGTTCATTCCTTCTCTCTCTCTCTCTCTCTCTCTCTCTCTCTCTTATACCACAACTTTGCAATAAATCATATCATTGGCTACTTTTTCACGCATGCGCAGGTTGACCATGAGCCATTTGACATTTCCCATTGATAATCTGGGAGTTAGGAAGCTTTAGCTTCACTGTTGCAGGAATATTTCTGCGAAATCAAGTGCGGAAAGGACCTTTTTTTCACTCGCACGATAGATCGCTTTTCAACAGCAGTGAAGAAGTTGAACACAAGTGAAGTTCACAAATGTTTTTAAGTGAGTATCATTTTTCTTCTTTTCTGCAAAGTGTATATGTATACATGTATATATAACTTAGCCATGCCTCCAGTGTAACGATAATTTAAGAATGATCTTAGATATTGGTACGTATTACCTGCCTCTTGGTATAAAAAAAAAAACAGCAACCCAAAATATTGCTATTGGAATTTTGTCGAATGGACACCTTCCGTGAAGTCGATATTTAGAAATCTTCCGCTATCTGACTTTTTATATGGCGAAATCGTCACCTTTTCGTGGCTGGGTAGTAGAACATGCACATACATCAATTCAAATCATTTCATCTTCTTTTCAAAGGAATTTTTGATAGTTTGAGCCTCAACAAGTTGGACGTTTTATTATAAGATCATTCTGTCCGAGAAATATTTCACATTCCCTTGTCAGAAGGAGAGCCCTCCCGGTTTAGGTAAATTTCATCACGAAAACAAATCAGTAAAGATGTTACTTTAAAACTTTTACCCCAAGAATATCATGTATTTGAAAATTTTAATGTTTGTTTCCTTTTTCAGGATAGACAGAAACTATGGCATTGTCTGCCTTTGCGACATTTAGAAGCATTCGACTGATAATGCTGCTTTTATGCTTGGAAAGAGGGGAAGGCAGTCCGATTAATTTCAACACCTCACCTGCAACCGATAGCAAAGCGGATGGCATGTTGTTGAAAACAATCCACATCGAACCATATGGTGTGACTGTGTTTGAAAAAGAAGCAACAACGCAGACACCTGAAGACGACCTCGGGAGCAGCCGTGGCGGCTGGACCACGCCCTCCGAAGTAAAATCAGTTGCATCTCTAAGAACAGTATTTCTGGACTCTGTGTCGCCTCCCGCTGACGGCTTTGGATCTGATTACTTTACTGTCCGCACGTTTTCCAGTTGGTCCTTGCAACACACTGTGTGGTCATGGTGGTTGATACTTCAGATGATTATCGCCTTGCTGGGTATTGTGGGCAATTCCCTGGTGATCATCGTCCTTTTCACCCGAAGAGAGCTCAGTCGGTCCACAGATATTTTGATTTGTGCACTAGCTGCGGCGGATCTTCTTGCATCCGTTTTCATGATACCACATCCAGTGCCACTTACGGTTCCTTCGTCATTTCTTGGGCAATTGTACTGTAAAGTTGTGTACACCTCAATGTTCCGATGGGTATCGTTCGATGCGTCCATATTCACCCTAACGGCCATAGCTGTAGAAAGGTACATCGCCGTGGCTTATCCTTTCCAT
This sequence comes from Diadema antillarum, assembly GCF_040938485.1. Lineage (NCBI taxonomy): Eukaryota > Metazoa > Echinodermata > Echinoidea > Diadematoida > Diadematidae > Diadema > Diadema antillarum. The sequence goes on from NW_027271458.1 coordinate 124,498, forward strand.
TTCATTTATTTGGTAACTCGGAAGAGGGTCGTCTTCGTAATCGTAGCGAATTGGATCGTCGGGTTCCTGATCACTTCTTTCGAATTTAAAGTCGCAAAAGTTGATAACCTCACAAATCATTGCACTTCGGTATTCTCTTCAAAATCTGTCCAAATGGTCACTGGAATAATTTTATTTCCAGTGGTGTTTGTCATACCGGCATTGTTATCACTCACCATGCAGGCAATGACTGCCCACGCCCTGCACCGCCAGTCTATGTTGTTCCGTATGAAAGAAGGCAATCAAGAGTTTGCATCGAACCCATCAGCTAGACATTTAACAGCCAGGAAACGCGTCTTACAGATGCTGTTCATCGTGGTTCTCGTCTTCATCGTGTGTTGGGCTCCATCGCAGTGTGCCTACTTCTTTTACAATCTAGGATTGCTCCCTGACTCGTACTTGTACAGCCCATTAGACAACGGGTTAGTCGTCCTCTCCTTCTTAAACTCCTGTGCAAACCCTATTATCTACACCGTCCGTTACCCAGAATTCCGCTCTGCGATACGAGAGCTGTTTTCTGCAAAGAAAGGGAAAAACAGGGCACCATTATTCAGTGAGCGGACAGAGGGGAAACTGGTAAAGTCAGTTGAAAGTGGATGCAATGATGCCTAACCATCATTGGAGCTAATATAATTTTGTATCGAAATAAAAATTTTAATATCATTTCAAATTAAACACTTGAATTCTTCTCCTCCCTCCCCCCAAAAAATTCACCTGTAAAATTAAAATTGAATTCATACAGTCACGTTTCTGTCAGTTCGTAGGCCTATATCGAATTTTATTAACTCTCTTCACTGAGGGAAATTTAATCAATTTAGAATATTATGACTGCAATGTTAATTGTTATGAAAACAACATAGCGGTAACTGGAACTAAAAAAATCAAACAAACAAAAACAACCTAGCAACAATTTCTTCAGCGTATGTACCATCAGGCTTTATGATATTTCTTTGTGTTTATTAAATACTCAACGCACTGGGATTAGTTGGAAGACGTCTAACTACAATCCCCCTGTCGAGATCTTTCTCTTTCATTTCATTCTTAGGAATTTTCAATTTTACAAATTTTACAATCGACTGTGGAACATGATTCTAATTTTCCTTTACGTAGTTTAAGCATGGACCCTTGCAAAGTATATAACTAGATTACTACGTACATTTTTAATGTGATTTTACGTTCTACCCAGTCATGGTAATTTTGAATCTGTCAAAATCTACTATGATGCCATGTTGACCACAGCACTAGTGTCGTGGCTTAATCATTTTACTTCACTGTGATAGACGTGTGCCCTTGAATCCAGTCCAAAGCTGTCTACGCCTTGGGTAGTCAATGTTATTTCCTCTGCACCGCCGACCTATTTACTGAACGAAACCGGCCTAAATGTAATCGCAAACATGTTTGTTTGTTTGTTTGTTTGTTTGTATTTTTTTAACCAGTCCTGATAAAAATGCGTGATCACAAAAACGCGACTGGATTTAGCAATGTCAAGTTTGCGTTGTCAAAGCACAGTAATTTACAATGTGTTTCGGTGTTTCATTCAGTTATCCTGTTACAGTCTCACATGATTTTCATGAATTATGAAACTGTGCATCAAAAAATTAACAAAAGGTCCCGATTTTCCACGAAGACTTCTAAATATGGGAAGTGGATCAACCCAGTCAATTTCTAGCTTTTTACGTTTTGCAAAAGAGCAAATCTCCTTTATTCTACAGAATTGGATTACAGAACTTGTAGAAAGGGTCTTTTTTGACACCTTAATTTGTACAAAAAATTGTTATTTTTTGTGCAGGCCTATGTGCAAGAGTATGTTTTAAAGTTCTTTTCATTTCTAAAAGCCCTTTACACTTTTTTACGACTCTAATAACTAATAACTCTTGATGCTATTGCAGTGTAAACATATCTATTGTAATAAATAACATGTCATTTTAAGATATGTGCAAAAAAATTTAACTTAATTTGATCACTCATCCGCAGTACTTGTCAATGTGGAATTTTTAATGTAGTCCTGATTTTTTTTTTTATTTGGTAGAACACTGCAAGACGATGTCAATCATTTCAATAGACACGAGAGACATTTAAATGTGGCAAATTTAACTGAATAAACGTCAGATTATCCAAAGCCAGGAGTCGCCTTCTGTTTCGTACAAAGCTTTCACCACAAGCTTTCGCCACACATATTTTGTCGGAATGATGATTTAATAAGCGTTTGGTCATTATGTAATCATTTTTTAGTCAAGTACTAAGTGCTTTCAGATGCAGTCCTCTGCGTCTTTTGTTTGTTAGTTTGTTTGTTTTTAACATGCAAATTTCGTTCGGATATACAACACTTTAAGACGAGCAATGATATCTTGCCTTCTTCCATGAGTTTTGAAACTTGCCCCGATGCATTGCCGTTTCGTCGACTTTAATAGGGAAAAGGTAAAGCTCCGCCCATTCAACGTCCGTTGTCGTATCGAACAAAGTGGCTGGTGAAGGTAAAGAAAAAAGTATATCCAATACTCCGACACCTTGATATCTACGTGTCAAAAACGAACAAACGGATAAAGCAAACTTGCATATTCGTGAGAGACTATTCAAAGCATTCTCTTAAATTATTACTCATGCAGTTTCTATGAAGATTGTGATGTTGCACATACAATAGGATACTGTGTTGATATGTCAGTTTTAGCGTCTATAACGTCTATAACACATCACAACGGCCAACTTTTATGTATCATTTGTTGTGTGATTGTATGTGTATTTGTATGTGTATGTGTATGTGTATGTGTATGTGTATGTGTATGTGTGTCCATATACATATAAAAAATTATTAAAATGTAAGTAAAACGAGTGTGTGAGTGCGTGTGTTTGGTAGCACCTACATGTATGACATTTTCACTGCATGCTTTCGAACACTGAGGGGTTACCAAAAGTACTGCAATTGATGTTTCAATGGTATTAAATGGTTACAACAATGATAGCAGTTGTTATATTACAATAAGAGTAAAAAAGCAGTACCAATATATGTGTACGTGGACAGTGAATAAATGAGCACTATTTGAAATCATCTAATCACATCAGGAATGGGTTATTCTGCCTTAGTATTTTTTGTTTAAATGTCAAGTTATTGCTCACTTTGTACCTTCCACATAATAAAATATAGGTGAAATATTATTGAGCGTGCTGAGAATCTTACCGCACGTACTTGACGAGGTTTTCGACGAACGGGGTTTTCGACAATGATGACAGCACGCCCCTGTCACTACCGATCGCGACAACTGGTAGATGGCTGCCAATGCCAGGAGTGTATCCGAAACGATGACGAATCTTCAGTCGACCATTGTCAGATTAACGAGAGGCACATTAGTAATAATTATGTAATGTGAATACGGTAAAAAAAAGGGTGAAACAGCAACTACTTTAGCATTTGTAATTTTTCAAACTTGAGTGCCCTTAAAGTAAACCTGACCAAACGCAAAGTGGTAGCAAAGAAATTTCTTACAATTTTACGAAGGAAATTATACAAAATGATATTGTTTTCTGATTGAAATGAAATGACTGTGATTTCCCTGCTACCCTATAGTGTGTAAAGTGATTGTGACCGAAGTGGAGATTGAAATACGAAAGAATGTTTTCAAGGAAGCAGATAATGCATGTATGAATGTATTCTCACCCAATAATCATGACAATAGTTCTTAACAGCAGTTGCGAGGATAGGATTCCCAGAAATATGGAGTCAAAGATAACAAATAATTTGTTAGGGATGCTTCGTTATTGTAATGGACTTTAACACTCCCACCTGAAAAATATAAAGATCCTGTTGTTTGTTTGCCCGATTTAAAGGCATCATTTACCATTGCAGATAAAACAAAAACCCAGCTCAAAATAGGAGTACGGGATAGAAACGACCAATGTAAAAATGTTAATCAGAATGACAAATTTCAAGTTTTGTTTGATATACAAAATGTGAACGATATCAAGAATCTTGTGTCTAGATCAAACTAACTACAGTTATGGCTTATTGATAAAAGTAGTGATATCTCCTTATATTTTAGGCTTTTGCCAAATGTTTATATGGTAGGATGTTTGGTAATACAGCTGACCCACACATATGCATCAAATGTGATAACTTGAACATTTTTTTTTTTAAATCACTGCTTCCAATGGTAAACAGTACCTTTAATTCTGTATTCAGAATGCACCGGATCTAAATAGGAACGTATCACTCTTTTTTATTTTGTAATACCAACTACTTATTTGACAAATTTGTAGGTGTGTTTATGCATGCTAAAGTTCAGTAAGGTTATGTCATGTTGTCAAGATGTGTTGAGTGTTCACTTTCCTTGAACTAGATTTAATTGGATGAATGGAAAAGCATGTATAAGGGGATTTGAGGACCTTTACTTGACTTTTGACCCTTTTATAAGTTTATGCATTGAGTAATTTTCAAGGTATGGAGAAAGAGTGGGATTTCTGTATTAGATAGTAAATTGTTAGCATTTTATCCTGGCATTTTAGCCTGCCCTTTGACCCTTGACCTTTGACCCTGTGACCATAAAATTGCAAATAGAATCACTATCAGGCAGAACATGCATAAATATGTACTAAGTTTCAAGATACCTCGAGTCACTTCCCAGATATGAAGGAAGAAGTGAACTTCAGCACTTTTACTTGATCTTTGACCTTTTGACCTTTGACCTTTTTGGTAAAAAAAAAACTTCCAAGAAAATCTCTACCGGGTAATACATATATTATATACCAAGTTTAAAAAAACAAATCCTGCAGGCACTGCATAAATATGAGGGAACACAAATTTTGAAGAGTTGACCTTGACCTTTGACCCTGACCTTTTACCCCATGACCCCCAGATTCCCTGGATAATCACTGCCAGTCAGTACGTATGCATATGTACTATGTTCCATGAAGATACCTTGAAAGCTTTCACAGATACGGAGAAAAAGAATGAAATTCTAATATTTTCACTTGACCTTTCACCTTTGACCTCATGACCCGAAATTCTTTCTGGAGAATACCATCGGGCATTGCATAGATATGGGGAAATAGTGAACTTTTGAACATATGACCTTGACCTTTGACCTTGAGCATTTGCAACCAAAAGCTGATAGGCACAACTTCACCCCCTCATATGTATAACAAGCCAAGTTTCATTACGATAGCTCAGAAGCTTTTTAGTTACGCTGTCCACAAAATTGAGTATATGAATATAAGAACGACCCAAGTCCATGGAAGGCCATTTCGAGTAAAGTAAAAAAAAAACTTCATATCTTTTTTATTTGTCCAATAATATTCTATTTAACTGTGATTGGAAGGCAACATTGTATATACAAATTAGAACATGTATTATTATGACAATTAACATTTACATTAATTGTGGAGAGGCCATTTTGTGTGGTGGACTTGGGTCGTTCTTTGATTCATATGGACTTGGGTCGTTCTTTGATTCATATACATGATATTCTGCTATAGAGATGAGAGAAGGATGAGAGAGGGCGCTATTATATGAATGTAAGAATGACCCAAGTCCTTCATTCTTACATTAATATAAGATTTAACTCATTCATTTCAGGCACTTCCAGGGGTAATTAGGATTTATCACTTATACACAAGATGAGTCCATGCATAAGCTACAATTTCCCATGTCAAATTGAATTTGGCCAAAAATTGGACTTGGGTCGTTCTTATAGTCAGGTCTTCAATTGATTACGGAAGGACGGACGAACGGAAGGACGGACGGAAGGACGATCAACCCGAAAACATAATGCCACCGTCATCACTCTTGCTTTAAAAAAAAAAATCGACAAAACACAACAAAATGCCTGACCCGATGAAAGATTCTTCCTCAGATTAAGGTTTGCAAAGGCGGATTGTCCTCACTTCGATAGGAAACTGCATGATATCCGCTCCACTACTTGAAGCAAATTTTCATCTATTATAAACAGCAAAGGGAATCACTATGAGATAAAATCTTCCATCTTTCTTGCGATCTCGTAGGAGAAAGCAAAACTAAATCAACAAGGAAATTTCTGTCGTAAAGGAGGGGTGACTCACCTCCCAATACGTCGTTTTTTCCCTCGTATGTCTCATACGTATTTCTCGGTGTGTTCGTTAACATATCGATTTAAAGGTTCCATTATTGTAGTTTCATCTACAATCGATATCTTATCCTTCTATTTTCACTCTATTAGGACATGATTTTGCTCTCTCCCTTCAACCGCCATTAAATGGTTTCAATGTTTTCAAGAAATGAAAGGAATTTGATATTACTCATATTACTTTTTCTCCTCTTGCGTTGAAATCATGTCCCTCAAAACCATTCCTCTCTTCTGTTGAAAAACAGAACAAAACAGAAACTTTGGAGTAACCTGTATTATTCTACCAAACATTAACCTATAGATGGATAGATATATGAAAATATATGATATATCTAGATAAAGAGTTATATATCTGTTATGGGGAAACCTGTATTATTCTGCCAAACATTAACCTATAGATGGATAAATATATGAAAATATATGATATATCTAGATAAAAAGTTATATAGCTGTTTTTTTTTTCCTGTGGTATTCTTCTCTCCAATAAAAATAAGATAAAAGAATGCACATAGCATGCCTATAATTAGATTGAAAAATATGAAAAGTTTAAATTCGTGCAAAGAAACTTAGATAGACAGTGATAGCTACTTACATCAAAGGGAGAAAACAAACATAGGAATGGAATAAAATGCGATAACAATAATTACCATCACTCTGGGCAAGTTCGAATTGACTTGCATTATGAAAAAAAAAATCGATCACATTTTTCATACAATAAAGAAACACGGTACCAGCTCTATAAGCCTATCCCCTGTCAATTACATATCTTCGCTCTTAAGTGCTTTTCCATCATTCTTTTCAACAATAAATGCATGCACACCAACTAGCACTATGTAGTCAGCATCATAAAAAAAAAAGAAAATAAGGAGGGGGTAGAAGAAGATGCACATTCTCATTCCTTTACAAATTAATCACTAAAGGAATACACCAAAGTACATTTAACAATGACAATATACCAACTCAATTACTTTGATGTGAAATTGTAGAAATAGTTATTGGTATCATGATTTCACAGTGATTTTCTTTTGTTTTGTTGTTAATTTGCAAAACATGGGAATGTTCACTTTTGAACGACAATGACGTGTATTTGGTAATGTAATGAAATTATGATTAACGCTTAGCCAAACTTCTTCAGTTGTTCTATTTCTATAGGCTATTGCACTTATTATTCACTGTTTGTGTTGGAAAACTTGTCAATACATTTCTAGCCATAAGAATGATAAACATTTCTAATCTTAAAGAACAGATAAAAAGGAGAACTTTTATAAATATTGTCACGGCCGGTCTCTCTTCGGAACATAGTCGTATGTGGCATAGTTATTAGGAGATTGTGAGTGTGGAGTACTGGGTCGGAGAAGTGTGAGAAGACATGTATTGTTCCTGTGAGATTCCGTGATAGATGAGGTTGGTAGCGGGCCTCACGGACTGTAGAGTGGATGTTGAAGCATGACAGACTGCACTAAGACTCGAGATTCCGGTTCACAATAACTTTATTAAGGCGACAATACACTCGCCTGCTCCACATGACATTCAATACATGTACACGGTATAACATTGTCGTTCTTGTGATCTGCCGAAGTCTGCCACTAACAGAGTAATCTTATCCCAATCTCAATGTAATCTTATCCCAGTCTCAGTCTAATCTGCCTAACAAAGAGAAACCCTGCTCTATTTATAGTGGACATGACAGTGACCGTCAGTGTGGCTAGCTGTCAATCACGTTTACAAAGCAGACGGTCAAATTAGACACACCAGACCCAGCGTAAACAAGAAACAAAGAACAAGAAGGGAGCGGAGGAGAGAGAGAGACTAGACGGGGAACAAAGAACAACATAGGAGAGGGGAAGAGAGAGAGGCTGGACGAGAACAAAGGACAAAATAAGCGAGGGGGAGAGGGAGACGAGGCGAGAGACAAAGAACAACATAAGAGCTTAGACGAGCTTATTAAGACGAAGAGAAGAGAAGAGACAGAGAGGACGCTGAGCTGGCAGTTTATCTAGCTTACACAACAGAGCATATTACCTACATTGTAGCTTACATAACAAAAACACAACAGAGTACAAAACGCTATACTTAATCATATACGTATGAATATAAAACCGGCACCAGTCATTTCGATGGCGTGGGTTCGAATCCCACCGCTGCCACCAGTGTCACGGCGGTGTCTCTTTGGAACATAGTCGTATGTGGCATAATTATTAGGAGATTGTGAGTGTGAAGTACTGGGTCGGAGAAGTGTGAGAAGACATGTATTGTTCCTGTGAGATTCCGTGATAGATGAGGTTGGTAGCGGGCCTCACGGACTGTAGAGTGGATGTTGAAGCATGACAGACTGCACTAAGACTCGAGATTCCGGTTCACAATAACTTTATTAAGGCGACAATACACTCGCCTGCTCCACATGACATTCAATACATGTACACGGTATAACATTGTCGTTCTTGTGATCTGCCGAAGTCTGCCACTAACAGAGTAATCTTATCCCAATCTCAATGTAATCTTATCCCAGTCTCAGTCTAATCTGCCTAACAAAGAGAAACCCTGCTCTATTTATAGTGGACATGACAGTGACCGTCAGTGTGGCTAGCTGTCAATCACGTTTACAAAGCAGACGGTCAAATTAGACACACCAGACCCAGCGTAAACAAGAAACAAAGAACAAGAAGGGAGCGGAGGAGAGAGAGAGACTAGACGGGGAACAAAGAACAACATAGGAGAGGGGAAGAGAGAGAGGCTGGACGAGAACAAAGGACAAAATAAGCGAGGGGGAGAGGGAGACGAGGCGAGAGACAAAGAACAACATAAGAGCTTAGACGAGCTTATTAAGACGAAGAGAAGAGAAGAGACAGAGAGGACGCTGAGCTGGCAGTTTATCTAGCTTACACAACAGAGCATATTACCTACATTGTAGCTTACATAACAAAAACACAACAGAGTACAAAACGCTATACTTAATCATATACGTATGAATATAAAACCGTTACAATATAACCCACCATTAAAATTTTATAGTACAAAACAGTATTAAACGTGACAGTATGGTAAATATATTGCATTGCATCTCAGCTTTCATTCCTTTTCTTTCTTTCTCTTTCTCTTATGTCACCACTTTCCAATGAACCATACCCTTGGCTACTTTTTCACGCATGCGCAGTTTCACTGTGAGCCATTTGACATTTTCCATTGATAATCTGGGAGTTAGGAAGCTTTAGCTTCACTTTGCAGGAATATTTCTGCGAAATCAAGCGCGGAAAGGAACTAAATTTTGTACTCGATAAGATAGTATAATATACAAATGATGCACAGGATAGAGTGCGTTAGTGTAGGCGTAGTGCACTCGAGGGTATTTACAATTGTGAAACATGCACGAGGCGAATCATTTGTTTTATAAAATGGGTCGAAAATTCGAAAACTAACATCATTTTTCAGCGTTTTTCACGTACCTTTGTGGGTCAAGACGTCCGAAGATGTTCGTCCCAAACTTTTACGCACGTCGCACTCGCGGAAGTCCCGCACATACAGTATAAGTATAATGGGGGGTTGGGTTTCCGGACACCCGCATGAAAACTTACTTATTTTACATAGAATATGCACCCTTTACCTTAAAGACTTGATATAGACTCCTCATATAGGCCTACTAGACAACATACTCTGAAAACGGCGTGAGAATTAACCTGCTAAATCGTTGGATTTGCTCTTCAAAGTGACTCCATGTACGCGTCCGGTCCCATAACGCTTGGTCTACTGTACTGTACAAAGTGTACGTATAGTACAGTATACGTACGTACGCCACATATGTTATGCACAAGGGAAGACAGGCCGGCCGGCCGGCAGCCCGAACTAGAAGTTGTTTACAGGATTGACAGCGCGTACGCGTATGCATGCAATTCATCAAAGGAGCCGCCGCGCGCACAGACGATCGGCAATCTACCATAGGATTACAGGCAGTGCAGTTGTACTGAAGTAAAGGAAGGAGGTGTGTCTCATTTCAGCGCTTCCTATTGGCTACATTCTTGAACCCATTTTATAAACAGCAATAATGCAGTTGGACACAGTTTTTAAGTGAGTATTAAGTGAGATCTCATTGGAAAGAAATCTTCACCTATTTGACTTTTTATATTGCGAAATCGTTAATTTTTCGTAGCTGTGTATTAGAAGATGCATGTTTATTGATTGAAGTTATTTCATCATATTTTGAAAGGATTTTTTGATACCTTGAGCCTCAGTGAGTTGAGTTGGACGTTTTATTAAAAGGTCATTCTGTCCGAGTGTTGACAATCCCTTGGCAGAAGGAGAATCCTTCCGCTTTAGGTAAATTTCATCACTACAAGAAATCAATAAAGGTGTTTGTGTAAAACTTTTAGCCCATGATTATCATATTATTATATTTGTTTGTTCTTAATGGAAAATAAATCATAGTATGGTAATCATGCTTATGTGATGTTTGAATGAAAACAACAACAGCAACAACAACAACAACCTGATTTGGGTATTAGGCCTAATTCGGTATTTATCGATACATAAATTACGGTATCCCTACTAAAATTGATCCTGCGCCACAGACACACATCAAAACACAGACACACAGTCACACTCACACAGTCACACACACACACACACACACACACACACACACACACATACACACACAGGACAGTTAGGGAAAGATATCAAAACTCATTCCGATGGGGGTCTATGTAACAGATACATGTAACCCAATGTATGCAGTCAAGCAAACAACAAAACAACGTGAGACATATCAAAATGGTATTTGAACAAACAATAAGAGAGGAAAATTCTTTAAACATTCTGAACATGTTCTGCAAACTGTAAAGATAATGACTGTAATTCTAAAAAACAATCACGGAAAGTGGTATTGTAATAAAGCTCAAGTTCTTAACTCGGTTATTTTGTAAAGAACGATGAAAACAGTATATGGATGGGAAGCATAATTTACATTATCTATCTATTAATATACATAGATACACACATGAATGCACACATATTCAGCGTAAGGTTAGGTTGATTTGCAAGCTGATGTCTTGCACAGATCATACATATAAACACGCAAGTGTGCTCAAGTCAGTGTGTGGTTTCGGTAGTTGAAAAAAACCCCAAAACATATATTTTATTGTAAATATCTATTGTGAAAAAATAATTGATAAAAACAACAGCATTCTATTGTCAAATACATGAACGAAATATTTATATGCATTGCGCGTCTTGAAATAAACGAACGCAAAGGAAGAATAACAAAAACGGATTCAGTTTAGATCTATTTCTTCCGGCTCTGCCCCGAAGTATTTGCTGCTGTTCAATACATTAACTATTAGCTAGAAAAAAATGCCTCTACAAAGTCCCAATATGGTAGAATCATCACATAGGAAATGGGTATCAAATTGGAATCTCCTTGAATCTCCTTGAAGAAAAAATATAAGTATTTCTTTATCGATCAACGATAAATCCAAAGTACTCTACAGTGTTGACATGGCGAATTCGAATACCGTTGATTAGAAAAACTTTTCAACGTTAATATTCAAGTTATTTTTATAGGCCTACCTATCCATATAAATATAGTATGGAAACGAACAGGTCATTAAAAGTTTGAATTGAAACAAATACAGCATTTTTTGAGCTCATGGCTTGGTCCTTGCATAAAACAAATTGATGGCTAAAGCATACGTGGATTTGTCTGAGAATCAGAACACATACTTTTGCCAAGTTAATCACATAGTCTGTCTGCTCATCTATCTGTTAGAAGGAAGATTGTAATGTTCAAGGGAGAGTTATGATTAGATGTCAGGTTTAACTTCTACGAGAAGACGCAGTTGTCCCTGTCGAAAAACAGAGGATAATTTAAATAAACTATTTTTTCCTTTATGATGTGTACATAGCGTGTGTACGTGTGTGTGATTTATCATGAAGCCACCCAAATCACCTCTACAGACATTTTTTTGACAGTGTAAACATTATTGTCAGTATTTTTCTACCGGTGTATTACTTAACCTTAGGTGATTATCATCATTGAACATTGTGACACAAAGCACAAGAAAATGTTCTTCTCATCCTCACTCTGTGATTTTGCAACAGAATTGAACTTGCACATTTTAATTCGTCAAAACACTAAACAAACATAATTCCATAGCATCTTATTTGCGGGCCTCAAGGGATTCAATGATTTCTTCACAGCGCACACGCGCGCAGTGGCATAAACGGTTTTGAATAGACACGAATCGAGCCTGATATTTCCGAAATGCATTTTACACTTACAAAGCGGATTCTGCACTTTGGGAAAAAACGTTGACGAACACTGCAACAAACCTGGAACAGAAGAAGGTAAGTCTTAAACGAAGCCCGTGTTTGCTGGCGATGGCGAAAGGGCAGTAATGACGTTCCGATTACACACACACACACACACACACACACACACACACACACAGAAAAAGCACAATGCCACAAAGAAAAAGAGATATTCTTTTTCATACATAATAACCTACTAGATGGTAAAAGATTCCTCAATTCATAAAGTAGTTTATAAAGAGGGGCAAAATGTCATCATGCCAACATACAACTGATGTATTTCTTTACCACTGGTAATGGACAATAAACTAATCGCCAGCATCGTTACTTCAAATACGCAAGAATCTGAGCTAAATTAATTTATCGATCCTGTGAGCTTGTAGGAGGTAAAACTAATTTGAAATGATATGTTCACAATTATTTCAATTTTCTTGTATAAGCAGGGTTTGAACCTTCTATCTTCTCCTATTTGTCTCCCCCTATCTCATAAGTTCTTCTCGGTGTGTTCTTATACAAATCGACTCAGCTTTTCATTTCATTTGTTGTTGTTTCTTGTTCGATCTACCCCGAGTTCTTTTGCTTCTTGCTGCTCCATCTTCAATCGATAATCTGTCTTCATATTTTATAGTTTTTTTTTTTCTCCAAGGACGTGATCTTTTCGTTCTCTTTTACCGCTGTTGAATGACTCAAACATTTGAAAACACACAGATTCAAGAGAAAGTCGGTAGTACTGATATAAAATTAACCCCTCTTGCATTTGTATCACATCCTTCAAAACCATTTAACCCTTCTTTTGTTAGTGAAATACGTTTGTACTGTATATCAGGAGACGGGAATATTTAAAGGCAAAAGAGATTACAAGAGAAGGAAAGAAAACGAACTGATCTTTAAACCCAGTCTCAGGACTTTGGACTCTATCATTCGGCCAGGTATCAATCTATTTATCGGTATGAAACGTAGTCGGAAATACTTTTAAATTTCAGACTTCATAATACAACAAACGTGTTACAACACGTAAACACCACAAACTTATTTTGCGTATATTAAAGTTTAATTTAATCCTCAAACATCCCTACAATTAAAGGATACATAATTTTACTCCCAAGTTGAATTATTGTATAACTTTTTACTAGAATTTGAATTGCAGGATTTGTAGGATTTACATTCATTTCTTTTTTTTTTTTTGGGGGGGGGGGCTTGATGTCGCCATTCTCAAGATACAGCAATGCAGTTGCTGATTAAAGGGTGACATTGTCTGTGATGTTAATAGAGCCAGTATGATTGTAGCTTTTAGTTCCTGAGCTGCGGTATGTGTTTACGTTATTGATGACAATATCATAGAAGAGTTTATAGTGTTGATGAATATCATGACCGTTTTAAAATCGTGATTGAATCTTATAACAAACCTCTTTTATGATTCTTTTATTTCTGTAAGTTATTGCAGACATTATTTATTGATTTTGTTGGAAGCCCAATAATAACAGTCATAATAATCATAATCATATGCATATTTGCATATTAGCGAGTACATGATTATGCAGTTTTCGAAACATTTTACAGATTATGCGAGACAATTTATTGTTCATGAATGTAAATGAACATGAAAAAAACAACAACAGAGCAATAATAATGCTCTTTCACGTAATATTATCAACTGCATATCAGCTACAGTTCCTCCTCGTTCTTTCTCTATCTTTTCGTGTTTAGTGAGAGAGAGAGGGAGAGAGAGAGAGAGAGAGAGAGAGAGAGAGAAATATATTTATTTCAAAGAGATAACGCCGCCCGCAGGTACTGATGAACGGTGATTGGATAAGTATACTACGCAAGCGCACGTATATGACTAGCCAGTTTATAACCTCACTGACAGACAGCTTTAGCTTCAGTTGTGCAAGTATATTTCAGTGAAATAAAGTTCTATGAAGAACTGAAACATTGTTTCGCGGTACAATAGAAACTGGGATTTATATACACCAATAAAGCGGTTGACCACAAGTCGTGCATAAACAAGTAAGTGTCACATTTTTGTTCTCCAAAATAATATGAGTATTCCATGCAGAAGGTATAAATATAAGAGTTTAGTCTGGTATCGTTTCATTTACTCCAAACACGAAAACTAAACTGGGAGAAATAAAAAAATTACCTACGACAATGGTAGGTTTCAGTTCGCAATAGGTCAAGGATTACAACGTTAACCGTCAAGATCATATGGCTGACACAGGCCAAACGTTAGCGGATATTATATGTGATGACGAAAAACAATTCTACCTAACATAGTAACCGTGCATCACAACAACCAACAAAAAGTCACGCTTGATTTCACGTGAGGACTCAAAAAGAGGAAACGGGTTAACTGAGTCAATCTTGAGTTTTTCAGATTTTCTAAGAGATCTATTCTTCTTCTCCGTTACTCCTAAATTTGGGATCATAAGATGAATGGGAAAGTGTGTTTTCAGCAGTTTTCCTACAACTTTTTTTTTGTATAGTAGTGAGATTAGGTATGTTTGGATGCACGTTATCATTTCTTGAAAATCCTTTACATACCCTTCTCTTTCAACTCTAATAACTTTTGAAAGAATGATATACTACTGGTTTGAAAGTTTGCACCAATCAAGAACAAATGTATTGAAAGAGCATGCTTACTTTCAGCCTAATCTTAAAAATTCCTTCATTGTTGGTGCTCCAGTGGTTTACATCCTGTTTTTGTCCCATTCGTCGCACAGTTATAGCGCGGTTTGGTAAGGATTTAGCGCTTGAATAGACCCGGCACTTCAGAGCCCCCTTTCTCAGTTCACACTTTTCCAGAGTGTGTGCATTCTTTTCAATATTTAGATAGGTTAGGAGAGTCAATTTGAATTGAGTTAGGCATCATTTTAAAGCTTAGAATCTGTTCTTTCTGAATCTGCCCTTATCTAAAAATTCTGTCAAGCTACTTTTTGTTGGTTTTGTGATGCAGGATCACATAAGACTTTGAAAAGTGTTGATAAGTTATCAGCCTGACCATGATACTGTACTTAAAGTGAAATTACCTTCGAAAAAAAAGGAAAGAAAAAAAAAACTCTAGTCATATGATTTTCGATATCCGGAGATACCCACCTCGGACGTATAATATGTTGCATCAATGATGTTCATTGCTTATAATTCCTTTATGAAAGAAATATCTTACAGCAGGATATTTATTGAATATAACTACTTGGACCAATGCGGTTGTAGGAGATGATGTTCCTCTTCCTCCTTGGTTACAAGTTTTATTGTAATGCCACTATTTTGAGATGTCCACTCCCTTGCTGCACACAGAGAAGCTTCCTGTTGTAGTAAACTCCATCACTAGATAAATCGGAAGTGGTAATTTATTACAATTTTGTTCTCAGCAATAACGCAATTCAATCTACTTTTATATTCGCTTGTTTTGCAGGACGCAAACAGAAGATGGCGTTGTCTGCCTCTACCATATTCATCACCATTCAGCTGGTAATGTTGTTTTCATATTTGGGAAGAGTAAGGGGCAGTCCAATATTCTCCGCCTTACCTGAAACAGATAACAAAACAGATAATACGTTGTGGAAAACGATCCAAACCGTGGCATACGATGTTACAATGTTCGAAGAAGAAATTACGCTGCAGATTACTAGATCACCCTTTGGGAACAGAGACCGCTTTACTATGCCTTCAAAGGCGGTATTTAGTGATTGTGTGGAAGCTTCCTGTGACGAATTGGTGTCTGATACCAGTTCTGACGTTGAGACTTCTTTCGGATGGTCTTGGCAAGCCACAATTTGGTCATGGAGGTTGATCCTTCAGATGTTCACCGCTATGCTGGGTATTGTGGGCAATTCCTTAGTGATCATCGTCCTTTTCACCCGAAGACAACTCAGCCGCTCCACAGATATCCTGATTGGTGCTTTGGCTGCAGCAGATCTTCTTGCATCCATATTCATGATACCACTCCCGCTGCCTACCACGGTCCCTTCATCAGTGCTTGGGCAGATGTACTGCAAAGTAGTTTACACCTCCATGTTTCTCTGGGTATCATTCGATGCATCAATATTTACCTTGACGACCATAGCTGTGGAAAGGTACATCGCCGTGGCATATCCTTTCCATTTTAAATATTTGGTAACTCGCAGCAGAGTCATCGTCGTAATTGTAGCGAATTGGATCCTCGGTTTCATGATCACTTCTTTTGAATTCAAAGTCGCAAACGTTGATAACTTCACGAATCACTGCTCTTCAGCATTCCCTTCAAAAGCTGTCCAGATGCTTATCGGAACAATTTTGTTCCTCATGCAATTCGTCAGTCCCGCCTTGTTGTCACTTACTATGCAGGCAATGACGGCGCATTCCCTTTACCGCCAGTCTCGGGTGTTCCGCAAAGAGGGCAATCAGGAGGGTGGATCGAACCCGTCGGCTAGGCATTTAGCAGCCAGGAAACGCGTCTTACAGATGCTATTCATCGTGGTTCTCGTCTTCATCGTGTGCTGGGGTCCATTGCAGTGTGCCTTCTTCTTTTACAACCTAGGATTGCTCCCCGACTCGTATTTGTACAGCCCATTAGACAACGGCTTAGTCGTCCTCTCCTTCCTAAACTCCTGCGCAAACCCGATTATCTACACCGTTCGTTATCCAGAATTCCGCTCTGCGATAGGAGAGTTGTTTTCTGCAAAGAAAGGGAAAACTAGGGCACCACTTTTCAGTGAGCGGACAGAGGGGAAACCGGTAAAGTCTGTTGAAAGTGGATGCAATGATGCCTAGTCGTTCTTGGAGCGTAATATAATCTTGTATCCAAATAAAAGTTTTAATGTTTTTTTTTTCAAATTAAACATTTGAATTTCTCCCACCCCAAAAGGTCATCTGTACAATTAGTTACGTCTGTTAGTTCGTAGGCCTATATCGAATTTCACTTATTTTCTTCACTCAGGGAAACTTAATCAATTCACAATACCATAATAGCAATGTTAATTGCTATGAAAAAAACATAGCGTTAATTTGAATCAAAAACATCAAACAAGCAAAAATAACCCAACAATAATTTCTTCAGCGTATGTAACATTAGGCTCTATGATATTTCTTTAAAATACTCATTGCACTGGGATTACTTTGAAGACGTCTAATTGCAATCCCCTTTTCGAGATCTTTCTCTTTCATTTCATTCTTAGGAATTTTCAATTTTACAAATTTTACAATCGACTGTGGAAAAAGATTATAATTTTCCTTTACGTAGTTTAAGCATGGACCCTTGCAAACTATATAACCAGATTACTACATACATTTCTATGTGATTTTGCGTTCTACAGTACCCTACGTTCTACGCAGTCATAGTAATTTTAAATCTGTCAAAACCTACGACGATGCCATGTGATGCCATGATGACCACAGCGCGAGTGTCATGGTTTAATCATTTTACTGCACAGTGATAGACGTGTGCCCTTGAATCTACTCCAAAGCTGTCTCATCCCTTAGTATATTAAATGTTATTTCATCTGCACCGACGACCTATTCACTGAACGAAACCGGCCTAAAAGTAATCGCAACACTCGTATTTCTTAGCCCCGGACTTTCCAAACCACATGAATATTAATAATTACGCTGTGTACTGTACACGTACACGCACGCACCGGCAGCAGTTGATTACCTCGTTTCTGATTGGTCAGTGAGGGTCGGACTTCGTCTCCGTCGCTTAGCCCAGGATTATTTTTTCGTTCTGTTTACACTCACTTGCTTGGCACCGCAATTGCGGTGCTAACCCCTGCTATTTTGCAGGGCCAGATAGTACCGTACTATCGGTGGGGCTAGCCCACTTTGGCAAAAACGAGTGTAAACAGAAAGTGGGCTAAGGATAGTCCCGTACCAACGGTGGGGCTAAGG
This sequence comes from Diadema antillarum, assembly GCF_040938485.1. Taxonomy (NCBI): domain Eukaryota; kingdom Metazoa; phylum Echinodermata; class Echinoidea; order Diadematoida; family Diadematidae; genus Diadema; species Diadema antillarum. Next base: position 142,791 of record NW_027271458.1, read on the forward strand.
CCCCCCCCCTTAGCCCCACCGTTGGTCCGGGGCTAAGCAAAAATTTACAAGTGTAAAAAGCCCTTTAGTTCGTTTTTAACCAGTCCTGATAAAGATACGTGATCACAAAAAAGCGACTGGATTTAGAAATATCAAGTTTGCGTTGCCAACGCACAGTAATGTACAATGTGTTTCATTGTTTCATTCAGTTCTTATGATACAGTCTCACATGATTTTCATGAATTATGAAACTGTGAATCTGTATCTTTTAAAGTTCTTTTAATTTCTAAAAGTGCTTTACACTTTTTTTACGACTCTAATAATTAATAACTCTTGATGATGCTAATGCAGTGTCAACATATCTGTTGTGATAAATAACATGTCATTTTAAGATATGTGCCAAAATCTAACTTAATTTGATCGCTCATTGGCATTAATTTTCTACGTGGAATTTCTAATGCAGTCCTGTATTTTTTTGTCTATTCAGTAGAACTCCGCAAGGCGATGTCAATAATTTCAATAGGCACGAGAGACATTTAAATGTGGCAAATTTAACTGAATAAACGTTAGATTATCCCAAACCAGGAGTCACCTTCTGTTTGACACAGAGTTTTCGCTACAAGCTTTCGCTACACATATTTGTCGGAATGATAATGATTTAGTAAGCGGTTTGGCCGTTATGTAATTATTTTTAGTCAAGTATTAAGAGCTTTAAGATGAAGCCCTCTACATCTTTTATTTGTTAGTTTTTTAACATACCAATTTCGTTCGGATATAAAACACTTTAAGACGACCAATGATATCTTGCCTTCGTCCATGAGTTTTGAAACATGCACTGTCGTTTCGTTGACTTAAATAGGGAAAAGGTAAGCTCCGCCCATTCAATATCCTTTGTCGTATCGAACGAAGTGGTTGGTGAAGGTAAAGAAAAAAATATGATATCCAATTGTCAATACTCCGACACATTGATATTTGCATGTCAAAAACGAACAGACGTATTAAGCAAACTTTGATATTCGTGAGAGACTAAACATTGTCTTAAATCATTACTCATGCAGTTTCTATGTTCATCATTTATATCTCTGAGGTTGAAAATTGTGATGTTTCACATACAATGTGTTGATATGTCCGTTTAAGCGTCTATCAAGTCTATAGCACATCACAACGGCCAACTTTTATGTATCATTAGTTGTGTGATTGTATGTGTATGTGTGACTATATATATATATATATATATATATATATATATATATATATATCCCTAGTTAGCACCTTAGGGAGACATATTGGGGGGAAGTGTCTTCATTAGGGAGACAACTGGTCATTAGGGAGACAATTTTCGTGTCTCCATTGCGTAAACTGCCATTGAACATGTATATAAAAATTTGCATATAAAACAAATGGAAATGATATTGTCTTCCAAATGACCCATCTAGGAGTATATATATATATATATATATATATATACATGGCTCGACACTTACTTTTGTGTTTGGTGGCCCGATGGGGCCACCAAAATCTTAAATTTCAAATTCTTGGTGGCCCGAGAGAAACATTTGGTGTTCCGAAAAAAGTTCTTTTTTTTTAATGAGTCAAATATCGAAGTTTTATGATAGTAAGAATTAGAAGTTGGACATATCTACTCATAAATAAACTTCAACAAACTTGCAACACTCACTCTCAGGCACTCATTCAGTCCTTTTCATTCATCCTTTAAACAAATTTAACTGCTAATTTCCGGCGCAAAAAGTTACGAATTTATTGACATACTTTTCAAAAAATTTTGGTGGCCCGAGGCGGGCCACCAAATTTGCCCTTTTTTGAAATTTGGTGGCCCCCGGACCACCGGGCCACCGTTAGTGTCGAGCCCTGATATATATATATATATATATATATATATATATATATATATATATATATATTTATATATCATTAAAACGAGTGTGTGAGTGCGTGTATTTGGTATTTGGTACATGTATGATATTTTCACTGCCTTCGAGCACTGCGGGGTTATTAAAAGTACTGCAATTGATGTTTCAGTGGTATTAAATGGTTACTACAATGATAGCAGTTGTGTGATATTACAGTGAGAGTAATATAGCAATACCAGTGTGTTTTGAAGACAGTGAATAAATGTGCACTATTTGAAATCATCTAATCACTCTAAACTTCAAAACCTCTTTTCTCAGTAAACACCTTTCCAGGGTGTGTCCTTTCTTTCCATCATTATGTAAATGGGTTGGGAAAGTCCAATTGTATTGAGTTAAACATCATTTTGAAGTTTATAGGGTCTGTTCTTTCAGAATATTTCCTTACCTATAAATCCATGTCTGCCATTTTTTTTTTTTTTTTGTTCATTTCGTGATGCAGGGTTACTTATACTCCTCCTTCGTTTCTGATCTTGAAAGTACAGTATAATGCCATTAAAAAGCCCAGAAATGTCGCTGTGGCGTCTGGTATGCCTCCGCCATAATGCAAGATTCTCCTTATAGGTGTACAATACATTATGACAGTGTGTGATGACAGTTTCACATAATTGGCAAAATACTAAAATGACACGTTGCTGTTGTTGTTATTTTATTTCCGTATTAAAAAATCAACACATTTCATACATAAAGGTCAGTAAAGAAAGAAAAATACATACGGAGGGTAGCCCATTTTCAGTAGTGACAATGACAGTCACTTCTGGTCTTCCATGGGGCCCTGTACACAAAGATTTCATACAATCAAGGGACTGATGATGATAGAATAAAATATACACAAACACAAATAGAACGGTACATACATTACTACATTGTAACTACATATATATCATATTATCACACATTGTTCAAAGGTTTGAAGCACAAAAAGATCAAATAGAAAGGATTTCGGTTTTAACTAAATTGAACTTAAAGGGGAAGGCTAGTAACTGATCAGTGGGAATCAGTGGAAATGCTGGGAGATGATTGTTCCAATCCTTATGGGATTCATTCAAGAGTTCATTGTATATCTATTCTTGTGTGAAAATGATTTGCTTCAGAATGGCCTCATATTCAAATAATGTGCAGATTAATGCTCCGTCACTGATAATTAGTTTTTGGCCGAGGTAACTGTAAATCGTTTTGATTACGGAGAGAGTATGGTGATGTCTTGTACTTAAAAATATCTTTCATATATTCAGGGGCCATGTTATTCATAATCTTATACATAAATGAAAGCAGATGAATTTTTTGTCTATTGATTACTGTATTCCACCCTAAGCTATAATGAACATCACTGGTAGTAATATGGGAATAAGGGTTAACTTTTAAAATCAGTCTCCCGGCTCTATTTTGCATCTTCTGAAGTTGGGAAAGAGAGTTACCGTTGGCGGATTGCCACACTACATCACCATAATCAAAATGAGGTAACACAATAGAATTATATATCAGTTTCAATTCAGTCATATTAACAAACTGTCTCAAACGACCCATATAACTAATCATTTTACTCAACTTGTTGCATAGTTGTTCAATGTGAACATCCCATAATAACTTGTTATCTACAAAGATTCCCAGATATTTAAAACTTTTCACCTGAAGTAATTGTTTACCCCGAAGTTTAACATGCAAATACTCTTGCTTTTTTAACATATTATTTGTACCAAATAACATACAAACAGTTTTATCAAAATTAATTCTTAAATTGTTATCAGCCATCCATGATTCCATACATACAAACTCTTTTTGCAAAACATTTTCTACAAATTTCGGGTTTTTATGTGAGTAATAAATAACCGTGTCATCGGCATATAAATGGGCCCTGCAGTCAGAAAAAACCGAATTGATATCATTGATAAATATACTAAACAATAATGGTCCTAACAAGGATCCTTGTGGCACTCCGCTAGTTAATAATCTTTCATCCGAAAGGGTATTGTTGATTGACGTTCTTATTCTTCGGTTCGAGAGATCTCAAGTTCTATGCCATTAACCCCCATGTTTTCCGGTTTAGATAGAAGGATCATGTGATCAACCATATCAAAAGCTTTTTGCAAATCAACAAAGATGGCGCCAACGTATTCACCCTTATCAATAGAGCGGTGCCAGTCGTCCGTGACGGTAGCAAGTGCAGTAATAGTAGAGTGCTTGGGACGGAATCCTGACTGGTTTCTGCTAAGCAAAGAGTGCAAGTTTAGATAATCAAGTAACTGTTTTTGAACAACTCTCTCCATGACTTTAGAAGCACAGGACAATAATGAAATGGGTCTGTAATTACTACAATCCAGCTTATCCCCTTTTTTATATATCGGTACAATTTTAGCTATTTTCCATTTATCAGGCACTATCCCTTCAACCAAGGATTTATTTATAATGTAAGTGAACGGCTCTACTATTTCTGAAATTGACTCTTTCAATATATACATAGAAATTTCATCTAATCCAAACGACTTCTTTGCTTCCATTAACCTCACATACTTCAAAACATCTAACTGAGATACAAAACAAAAATTAAATTGTTTATCAGACCTTTCCCGATTATGCGACTTTTGAAAAAAATAATTCTTTTTTCTTTGCTTATCTCCACCACTTACCACATTTGCAAAATAATCGTTAAATGTATTTGCTATAACCTGTGAATTTTCTTGAGGGAATGCACAATCAGTAACTGTACTCTTTCCCATTAATGTTCGCAGTGTTTTCCAGGATTCATTTCTACTTGTTGCATTTGAAAATTGTTGACATATATATTTACGTTTTGCTTTTCTTATTTCATTTGTTACTCTATTTTTCAGACGTTTATAACTTTGCCATAAATCATTGTCCCTTCTAATTTTTGCCTCTGATTTAACTTTATCTCTCTGTTTCATTAATGACATAATTATGCTATTCATCCATGGCGAGGGAGTTTTTCGTACTCGTCTCGTCTTAACAGGCATATGCTTATTAACAACCTTCATCAACATACTTTCCCATATATCAAATGAATCATTTATATCACTGAATTCTACCTTCTTCCAATTTTGTTTACGTAAGTCAGACTTGAAAGCTTTCATGTCAACGTTTCGTGATTTTCTGAAAGTTACATACTTCTCACTTTGTGATGTATGTTTGCATTTCCATACCATATAACTGATATAGTGATCACTCATGCCGTTCTGAATTACACCGTATGATTTCACTTTGTCTGAAAAATTCGTGAGCATGTGATCAACAAGTGTTCTTGATCTTTCAGTCACTCTTGTATACATTTCATTATTAACCTGTTGCAAACAATATACACTATTAATTTGATTATAAACCTTAATATTTCTTTCGGGTGTTTTCTTCTTAATATCATCCAATATTCATTCCATGAAGATACCTTGAAAGCTTTCAGAAAGAATGAAATCCTAACATTTTCACTTGACCTTTCACTTTCGACCTCTTGACCCGAAATTCTCTCTGGAGAATCTTTATTTCGGTAGTTCATGTATAAACTAAATTCCAAGAAAAATACCTTCGGGCATTGCATTGATATGGGGAAATATGATAAAATGAGCATGGACAAATTAACATTTGACCTTGACCTTTGACCTTGAACATGTGCAACGTAAAGCTAATAGGCACAAACTTCACCTCCTCATAATGTATAACAAGCCACGTTTCATTAGGATAGCTCAGTAGCTTTTTAGTTACGCTGTCCACAAAATTGATTACGGAAGGACGGACGGAAGGACGAACAAATCGAAAACATAATGCCTCCGGTATCACTTTTGCTTAAAAGAAAAAAAATCGACAAAACACAACAAAATACCTTAGCCGATGAAAGATTCTTCAACAGATTAAGATTTGAAAAGGCGGATTGTCCTCACTTCGATAGGAAACTGATATGCACTCCACTACTTGAAACAAATTTTCATCCATTATAAAAAACAAGTGGAATCACTATGAGATAAAATCTTCCATCTATCTTGCGATCTCATAGAAGAAAGCAAAACTAAATCAACAAAGTAATGTCTGTTGTAAGGGGGGGGGGATGGGGTGGGGTGACTCACCTCCCAATACGTCGGTTTTCCTCTGTATGTCTCATACGTAATTCTCAGTGTGTTGGTTAACATATCGATTTAAAGGTTCCATTGTTGTAGTTTCATCTACAATCGATATCTTATCCTTCTATTTTCACTCTATTAAGACGTGATTTTGCTCTCTCCCTTCAACCGCCATTTAATGGTTTCAATATTTTCAAGAAATCACAATGAAAGGAATTTGATTTTACTCATATTACTTTTTTTTTCTTGCGTTGAAATCCTGTCCCCCAAACTATTCATCTCTCCTGTTGAAAAAAACCCCAACTTCTTAGAAACCTATATTATTCCACAAAACATCAACCTATAGATGGATGAATATATATATATATATATATATATATATATATATATATACATATATATATATGTATGTATATATATATATATATATATATATATCCAGATTAAAAAGTTATATAGCTGTTATTTTTTCCATGTGGTATGCTTCTCTCCACTCTCTCTTCCACTCTCCAACTATCACATGGTCCCCGCACCTGTATCCGCTATCGTGATAGGGCTTTTATTGTTATTTCCCCGTCTCTTTGGAATAAACCCCCTCTCTATATTCGTAATGCTGAAAATGTTGATAAGTTCAAGTCATTGTTTAAAACTTATCTGTTTAATCAACTTTAATTATGTTTTTGGTGTTGTTGCTGTTGTTATATTATGATATGTACATGTACGTAATGCTGTATTACATTTCAATGTCATACTTCTTTTTCCCGGATCGATGCGCTTAGAAACATCAGTATTAAGCGCTCTATAATATATATTAAATAGCTATATATTATCAATATCATTAACAAAGGAAGAATGCACCTAGCATGCCTAACGTATAAATTTGTGCAAAGAAACTTTGATAGACAGTGATAGCTGGTTACATAAAGGGGAGGGGGGTTAGAAACAAACACAGGAATAATATAAAATGCGATCACATTAATTACCTTCACTCTGGGCAAGTTCGAATTGACTTGCATTATAAAAACAAAATCGATCACATTATGCAATAAAGAAACACAATACCAGCTCTATAGGCCTTTCCCCTGTCAATTACATATATTCGCTCTTTAGTGCTTTTCCATCATTCTTTTCAACAATTATGCATGCACACCAACTCACACTATGTAGTCAGCGTCATAAAAAAGAAAAAAGAAAAAAGAAGAGGGTACAAGAAGATGCACATTCTCATTCCTCTACACATCAATCACTAAGAACGTACGGAATAGACAAAAGCACATTTAACAATAACAATATAACAACTGAATTACTCTGCTTGTGAAATTGTAGGAATAGTTATTGGTATTATAAATTTAGAGTGATTTTTTTTTTGTTTTCTTGTTATTTTGCATAACCAGGGGATATTTCATTTTGAAAGACAATGACGTGTATTTGGTAATAAAATGAAATTATGATAAACGCCTGACCAAACTTCTTCAGTTGTTCTATTTCTATAGGCTATTGCACTTACTATTCACTGTTTGTATTGGATAACATGTCAATACATTTCTAGCCATATGAATATAAACATTTCTAATCTTAAAGAACAGGTATAAAGGAGAACTTTTATAGATATAATCTACCAATAAAATGTGATAGTACAAAATAGCATTAAACGTGACAGAATTGACTATAAATATTGCATTGCATCTCAGCTTTCATTCCTTTTCTTTCTTTCTCTTTCTCTTATGTCACCACTTTCCAATAAGCCATATCATTGGCTACTTTTTCACGCATGCGCAGTTTTACTAAGAGCCATTTGACATTTTCCATTGATAATCTGGGAGTTAGGAAGCTTTAGCTTCACTTTGCAGGAATATTTCTGCGAAATCAAGTGCGGAGAGGAACTAAATTTTGTACTCGCTAAGGCTGGTTTTAAACAGCAATAAAGCAGTTGGACACAGTTTTTAAGTGAGTATCATGTTTCCTTTCCTGCAGAATGTGTTTATATCCATATCTATATCTATATCTATACCTATGTCTATGTCTACATCTATATATCTATATATATATGTGTGTGTGTGTGTGTGTGTTTGTGTGTATTTCCTTATAAAATATTTATTCATATATGTATGATTGGCCATCTGCAATGTAACAATTGAATAAAAGATATTGGTACGTATTAGCTCCATTGATAAAAACAACAAACACATACCGTCAATGATTCCAACGTTTACTGTATGAAATAACTTTTATGATAGACCAAATTTTCTTGACAGCGTGTAATGGCAAAAATCTAACCTACCGAGTAATGGATAATGAATAAAAAATTGTATATACACACATATCGCGATAATGACATATTAAGTGCGATCTCATTGGAAAGAAATCTTCACCTATTAGACTTTTTATATGGCGAAATCGTTAATTTTTCGTAGCTGCGTATTAGAAGATGCATGTTTACTAATCAAAGTTATTTCATCATATTTTGAAAGGATTTTTTGATACCTTGAGCCTCAGTGAGTTGAGTTGGACGCTTTATTAGAAGGTCATTCTGTCCGAGTGTTGACAATTCCTTGGCAGAAGGAGAATTCTTCCGTTTTTAATAGGTAAATTTCATCACTACAAGAAATCAGTAAAAATGTTTCTGTAAATCTTTTAGCCCATGATTATCATATATTTGTTTGTTTTTAATGTTTGTTTAATTCTTCAGGATAGAAAGGAACTATGGCACTGTCTGCCTTTACGACATTTAGAAGCATTCGACTGATAATGCTGCTTTTATGCTTGGAAAGAGGGGAAGGCTGTCCGATTATATTCAACACCTCACCTGCAACCGATAACAAAACAGATGGCATGTTGTGGAAAACAATCCACATCGAACCATATGGTGTGACGGAAGAAGCAACAACGCAGATCCTTGGAGACGACCTCGGGAGCAGTGGTGGCTGGACCACGCCCTCCGAAGAAAAATCAGCATCTCTAAGAGCAGTATTTCTGGACTCTGTGGAGCCTCCAGCTGATGGATTTGGGTCTGATAATTCTACTGCCTGGGCCTTTTCCAGATGGTCCTCGCAACATACAGTGTGGTCATGGTGGTTGATAACTCAGATGATTATCGCCATGCTGGGTATTGTCGGAAATTCGATGGTGATCATAGTCCTTTTCACCCGAAGAGAGCACAGTCGGTCCACAGATACCCTGATTGGTGCGCTGGCTGCGGCGGATCTTCTTGCATCCATCTTCATGATACCACTCCCTATGCCACTCACAGTACCCTCGACAGTTCTTGGGCAGTTGTACTGTAAAGTTGTGTACACCACTATGCTCCGGTGGGTGTCATTCAATGCGTCCATATTCACCCTAACAGCTATAGCTGTGGAAAGGTACATCGCGGTGGCTTATCCTTTCCATTTCAAGTATTTGGTAACTCGGAAGAGGGTCGTCGTCGTAATCGTAGCGAATTGGATCGTTGGGTTCATTATCACTTCTTCCGATTTCAAAGTCGTAAAAGTTGATACTTCCACGAATCACTGCACTTGGACATTCTCTTCAAATCCTGTCCAAATGCTCACCGGAGTAATTCTATTCCTAGTGGTGTTTGTCATGCCGGCATTGTTATCCCTTACCATGCAGGCAATGACAGCCCACGCCCTACATCGCCAGTCCCGGGTGTTCCGTGAAGAAGGCAACCGAGAAGGTGCATCGAACCCGTCGGCTAGACATTTAGCAGCAAGAAAACGCGTCCTACAGATGCTATTCATCGTGGTTCTCGTCTTCATCGTGTGTTGGGCTCCATCACAGTGTGCCTACTTCTTCTACAACCTAGGATTGCTCTCTGACTCATACTTGCACAGCCCATTAGACAACGGGTTAGTTGTTCTTTCCTTCTTAAACTCCTGTGGAAACCCGATTATCTACACCGTCCGCTACCCAGAGTTCCGTGCTGCGATACGAGAGCTTTTCTCTTCAAAGAAAGGGAAGGCTAGGGCACCTATATTCAGTGAGAGGACAGAACGCTGAGGATGAACGTTACACCCCCCCCCCCCCCCCTCAAAAAAAAAAAGAGAGTAGTCATCTTTACGGATTGAACCAAAACATGTTGCACACAGTCGAGCTCCTGTATCTAAATCTGGTTTATATCATTTTATTACTGCCTACACAGCGCTCTTCTATGAAAACACATCTATTCTTATTCATGAATAACACTTAGCATAGCATTTTACATCCTAGAATAATATCGCATCAGTCTTACATTTTAATTGGCTTTGTTTGAAATGCCTGCAGTTAGTACGTAGATTATGTCCTCGATATACATCTATTTTCCAGGCACGTCAAACGTCTTAAAACATTTTCTTTCTTTCTTTATTGGGGGGGGGGGGGGGGGAGTGGGAGAAGGGTTGGTGGGATATCTTTTGGAATGTTTTTTTTTTTCTCTCTCTCTGTTCATGATAACGGTTGTTGTTGGGTTTTTTGGCAGTTGTAAAGTTAATATCCTCTACTGCATCTTTCAAAACGCGTGCTCACATTTTCTTCGTGCATGCTTCGCAAAGTTTAGTTTTTGCAGCGTATAGTGGTTTCTGGAGATAAGTAATGTTGTGTAGTGTGTAAAGTGGGAAAGTGGTGTTCTCTTTATAAATACATTGGTAACCCCTAACTGCAAATGACAATAACGTCAAATATCGTTCGGGTATTGTTGTTTGTTTGATTTTTATTTTAACTATACCTTATTCTGTACACTCCAAATTGTAATACTGTACAATTTGCCAAAACTCAAGATTGTACAACCTACTCCTGCTGTTCTGATGTTGTTGTTGATGTTCTGTAAATATACAGGGTGAGTAAAAACAAAAAAGGTACACTTAAGAAATTGCCATTGAAGTCACACACGAAGGCACACTCAGTCAGTCACGCACACACACACACACACACGCACAGACACACACGCACACACCTAACTGATTATAGATGTCCTGGATGTCCTTTGGTGAGGTTGTAGCTCGTTTATCATAGTGTTTTTTTAAACACATTTTGCCTACAGGACACCTAATGTTCGTTAAACATAGTCGAAAACCTCTGTCGCATTGCCTTGAATTGACATAGTTCACTATTTCATGTATGTGGTCCAGAGGTGATTTAATAAACCCATAATCAAACCAAAATTTAATTCCTTTTGCTCATTTAATTTCCAATAAAGTATTAAAGTATGCAAAAATATCATTAAAAATAGATATTGTATATCTTATTTTATGCCGAAATGAACTTTGAAAGTACAATGTGACGTCTAGATGCATAATGTTTACTTAAAAGAAGAATTTTTAAAACGGAAGGGAAGCTAAAAATAAAAGGATTGCTGTGTCGGGGTATTAAAACTGAGAACTCCCAATGTTTGCCTTGTCAAATGCTCATGTGATGCCTGCCAAGTCTGGGAAGAATTTAATGCACAAGTTATGCACATAAGAACTAAAGCCTATCTAAAGTTGCCATTCTTCATTAAGATAATTTGCCCTTTTCAGGAATTATGGGAGGTCCGCATGCTTAGTCAACAAGGTTCTGACTCATAAGTTTAAAAGGACAAAACCTATTAAAATCTGTTATTCTTTGGAAATTAAAGGGACAATCACTGATTGCTCTTTCCCATTGTCTTTTTTTTAACGCTGCATAGCCATATTTTCCTTGGTCTCCTTTTGAAACTAAATCATCATTACGCCACGAATATTTCTCTAAAATTCTAATTCGCAAATTACTGCTATAAAAGGTCATGCATCTCATTTGAAACATTCGTTTCCTTGTCCCACTCTCTAATGTTTGCACGAGTCAATTTTAGCATTCTCGCCATCAATGCCTCCTGCTCATCCAGGTCTCCAAACATACCACACACAAAATGATTCGAGATGAAAATAATCACGTAAGGATATCGTAATAAGAATCAAGTTCCAAACTCTGCCTTGGATTGTATAAAACATTTATTTCAACGTAAAATGCGTTTGTGAGAAACAGAAATAGCAAAAATAATTGATAAGAATTGTGACGGTAATATATTGCCTGATAATTATGAACGAGATGTCTATATGCATTGTGCATCTTGAAATAGACGGACGCCAGGCAAGAACAACATAAATGTGTTCATTAAATAATGTTTGCTTACTGATTCGGTTTGAATTTAATATTCTGCTCCGAAGTATTTGGAACTATTTAATATACTGACTATTAGCTAAAGAAGAATGCATCTTCAAAGTCAAAATAAGGAAGCACCATCACATAGGAAATGCGTTTCGAATTATATTCATTGACATAGTGACGCAGTCGGGACAAGTATCATGAGTATTAGCCTTCAAATATCTCTGTAAAAATAAAATTTGTCTCGCTTTAAAAAAAACATATCAAAGTGCTCTGCAGTATTGAGTTGGTGAATTCGAAAATCACTGATTTGTACATTCGGATCATTACAATATGTTTTGTTGACATGTGTCGTGATTGATTACTAAAAAATACAGCCTATCTTACGTTACGAGTGTACTAAATTCTAAACCTATCCGCGTGAATACAATATGGAGGCGAAATGGTCGGAAGAATTTGAACTGAAAAAAAAAAAATCGCACTTTTTTTTTCGATATTATGACTTGGTCTTTGCATAAAATAAGTAATTGGCTAAAACATACGTAGATTCGTCTGAGAATCAGAGCTCATAATATTTATATTGTGGAGTTACTCACATTTACATTGACATAGTCTGTCTGATCATCCATCTGCTGGAAGGAAGATTGTAATGTTCCAGGGAAATTATGATTAGATGTCATTTTTAACTTTTATGAGAAGATGCAACTGTCCCTGTCGAATCACAGCGGGTAATTTAAATACAGTGCTTTTTTGTTTTATGGCGTGTATATTGTGTGTGTGTTTGTGTGTGTCTGTGTGTGTGTGTGTGTGTGTGTTTGCGATTTATTATGAAGCCACCCAAATCACCGCAACAGACAATTTTTTTTTTTCGACATGGTAAACACAATTGTCAGTCTTTTTCTACCGGTGTATCACTTAAGCTCAAGTGATTATCATGATTAAACATTGTGACACAAAACACCAGAAAATCTCATCCTCACACTGTCATTTTGCAACAGAATTGAACTTGCACATTTTAATTCGTCAAAACACTAAAAACACATAATTCTATAGCTTCTTATTCGCGCGCCATACAGGATGTAATGATTTCTTCACAGCGCACACGCGCGCCATACAGGATGTAATGATTACTTCACAGCGCACACGCGCGCAGTGGCATAAATGGAAAAACTTGGACGAACACTGCAACAAACCTGCAAGAGAAGAAGGTAAGTCTTAAACGAAGCTCGTGTTTGCTGGCGATAGCGAAAGGGCAGTAATAACGTTCCGATTCTACACACACACACACACACACACACACACACACACACACACACAAATACACACAATGAAAGAAAGAGCGCAATGCCAAAAAGAAAAAAAAGAATGAATCAAATTCATTTTAAACATACTCCGTATAAGCCGGTGGAAGATCCTTAAATCCGTAAAGTAATATAAAGAAGGGCAAAATGTCATCATGCAGACATACAACTGCTGTTTTCTTTACTACTGGTAATGGACAATATTCTCAAACATTGTCACTTCGAATGTGCAAGAATCTGAGCTAAAATCATTTATCGATCCTGTGAGCTTGTAGGAGGCAAAACTAACTAATTTAAAATGATCTGTCTACAATGATTGTGTTTTTAATGTAAGCAAGGTTTGATCATTCTATCCTTCTCTTAAGATCTTCTCGGTGTGTTCTTACACAAATCGACTAAGCCTTTCATATCATTTGTTGTTGTTTCTTGTTCGATCTACCCCGAGTTCTTTTGCTTCTTGCTGCTCCATCTTCAATCGATAACCTGTCTCATATTTTATAGCATTTTTCTCCAAGGACGTGATCTGCTCTCTCTCTCTCTCTCTCTCCTTTACCGCTGCTGAATGTTTCAAAGATTTTGAAAGCAAACGCAATCAAAAGGAAATCGATAGTACTGATATTAAATCCCCCCCCCTCTTGCATTTGTATCATATCCCTCAAGACCATTTAACCCTTCTTTTGTTAGTGAGATAAATTTGTACAGAATATATGAGGAGATGGGGATATTAAAGGCAAAAAAGGAGAAAAGAAAACGAACTGATCTTTAAACCCAATCTCAATACTTTGGAGTCTATCATTCGGCAGGATATAAATCTATTTATTGGTATGAAATTTTGTTGGAAATGCTGTTATATCAGACTTCATAATACAACAAACGTGTTACAACACTGAAACACCACAAACTTGTTTTGAGTATATTAAAGTATAATATCATCCTCAAGCATCCTTACAAGTAAAAGATACATCATTTTACTGTCAAGATGTAATTATTGTATAACTTTATAGAATTTGAACTGCAGGATTTATAGGATTTATATTCATTTTTTCTTGGGAGTGGGGGTAGGGGGCTTTTGTTGCCATTCTCAAGGTTACAGCAATGCAGTTGTTGATTAAAGGGTGACATTGTCTGTGATGTTAATAGAGCCAGTATTGAAGCTTAATTCCTGAGCTGCGGTATATGTTTACATGAGGACAATAGCATAGAAGAGTTAGTGTTGATGAAGATCATGATTGTTTTAAAATCGTGATTGAATCCTAACAAACCATTCTATAATTCTTTTATTTCTGTAAGTTATTGCAAACCTCATTTATTGCTTTTATTGAAAGCTATACAACAACAACAATAATAATGATACTCATATGCATATTTAAATATTAGAGAGTACATGCATATGCAGTTTTCGAAACATATCAGACATTATACGAGACAAGTGTGCATGAAGATATATGAACATGAAAAACAACAAAGCAATATAACTTCTTTCACGTAATATTATCAACTGCATCTCAGCTAGCATCCCTCCTCGTTCTTTCTCTATCTTTTCGTGTTTGAAGAGAAAAAGCATTTATTTCAAAGAGATAACGCCACTTACAGTGACTGATGAACTATGATTGGATAAGAATACCACGCATGCGCACGTATATGATTAGCAAGTTTATAACCTCACTGACAGACAGCTTTAGCTTCAGTTGTGCAAGTATATTTCAGCGAAATTAAGTTCCATAAAGAACTGAAACAGTGTTTCATGGTACGATTATAGAAACTGGGATCTATACACCAATAAAGCAGTTGACCACAGTCGTGGCAAGTCGTGCATTAGTAAGTATCACATTTTTATTCTCCAAAATATGTGTATTCCAGAAGGTATAAATATAAGAGTTTAATCACTACGGTTTCCCTTACTCCAAAAATCAAAACTAAAATGGGAGAAAAAAAAAAGATCTATGACAATGTTAGGTTTCAGTTCTATTCTGAAAATGCTCGCGATAGGTCACGGATTTTTACGTTAACCGTCAATATCATGTATGGCTGACACAGGCCAAACTTTAGCGGATATTGTATGTGATGACGAAAAACAATCTTATCGATTGTACGTGACCGTGCATCACAAAACCAACAAAAGTCACACTTGATTTTACGTGAGGACTCAAAAAAGGTGAAACGGGTCAACTGAGTAAATCTTGAGTTTTTCATATTTTCTGAAAGATCTATTCTTCTTCTATACTATTCCTAAATTTGGGATCATAAAATGAATGAGAAAGTGTGTTTTCAGCAGTTTTTCCCCAATCTTTTCTTGTTTGTAAAGTAATGAGATTAGGTATGTTTTGGATGCCCCTTTTCATTTCGTGAAAATCCTTTGCACGCTCTTCTCTTTCATCTCTAATAACTTTTGAAAGAATAATACTACTGCTGTGAAAGTTGGCACCAATCATGAACAGAATGTGTTAATAAAACATGTTTACTTTCAGCCTTATCTAATAATTCTCTTCATTGTTGTTGCTCCAGTGTTTTATATCCTGTTTTTGTCCCATTCATTGCGCAGCTAGCGCGGTTTGGTAAGGATGTAACACTGAATAGACCGTGCACTTTAGAGCCCCTTTCTCAGTTCACACTTTTCCGGAGTGTGCGCATTCTTTCCAATATTTAGAAAGGTTAGGAGAGTCCATTTGACTTGAGTTATGAATCATTTTAAAGCTGAGAGTCTGGTCTTTCAGAATCCGCCCTTAAGTGAAAATTAATGTCTAGCAACTTTCTGTTGGTTTTGTGATGCAGGGTCACATATAGGACTGTGAAAAGTGTTGGTAAGCTACATGCCTGACCATGATACTGTACTCAAAGCGAAATTACCTTTGAAATAAAAAAAAACATCCCAAAACTCTAGTCATATGATTTTCGATATTGGGAGATTATACACACCTCGGACGTACATGTTGTATCAATGATGTTCATTGCTTATAATTCCTTTATGAAAGAAATATCTTACAGCAGGAGATTTATTGAGTATAACTACATGGACAAATGCGGTTGTAGGAGATGATGTTCCACTTCCTCCTTGGATACAAGTTTTATTGTAATGTCACTATTTCGAAAGGCATGCACTCCCTTGCTGCATACAGAGAAGCTTCCTGTTTGTAGTAAACTCCATCACTACATTAACAGAAAATGCAATTGTTTACAATTTTGTTCTCAGAAAATGTAATGCATTTCTACTTCCAAATTCGCTCGTTTTGCAGGACACAAACAGAAGATGGCGTTGTCTGCCGCATTCACCAGCATTCAACTGGTAATGTTGCTTTCATATTTTGGAGGAGGGAGGAGCAGTCCTATATACTCCACCTTAGCTGAAACCGATAACGAAACAGATAATACGTTGTGGGAAACCATCCAAACCGTGCCGTACAATGTTACAATATTTGAAGAAGGAATTACAACGCAGATTACTGGAGAACCCTTTGGGAGCAGAGACCGCTCTATAATGCCTTCAGAGGTAAAACATTCATCTTCAGAAGCGGTATTTACGGACTCGGTGGAATTAGCTTCCAGTGACGATACCAGTCCTAACGTCGAGACGTCTTTCGGATGGTCTTGGCAAGCCACAGGTTGGTCGTGGGGATCGATCATTCAAATGTTCACCGCCTTGCTGGGTATTGTGGGCAATTCCCTAGTGATCATCGTCCTTTTCACCCGAAGAGAACTCAGTCGCTCCACAGACACTCTGGTTGGTGCACTAGCTGCGGCAGATCTTCTTGCTTCCATCTTTATGATACCTCTCCCCCAAGCACTCACGGTCCCTTCATCAGTTCTTGGACAGGTGTACTGCAAAGTAGTGTACACCTCCATGTTTCTGTGGGCGTCATTCGATGCATCCATTTTCACTCTAACGGCCATAGCTGTGGAAAGGTACATTGCGGTGGCTTATCCTTTTCAGTTCAAGCGTTTGGTAACTCGTAAGAGGGTTATAATTGTAATTGTCGCGAATTGGATCTTGGGGTTCATAATCATTTCATACCTATTCAAAGTCGCAAAAATTAATAAATCCACGAACCAATGCGTTAACACATTTCCTTCTAAAGAAGTCCAAGCGCTCATTGGAACGATTCTGTTCCCAATGCTCTTCGTTATACCCGCATTGTTGTCACTTACCATGCAGGCAATGACGGCCCACGCCCTGCACCGCCAGTCTTGGGTGTTCCGTAAAGAGGGCAGTCAGGAGGGCCGATCGAACCCGTCGGCAAGACACTTGGAAGCTAGAAAACGCGTCTTACAGATGCTGTTCATAGTGGTTCTCGTCTTCATCGTGTGCTGGGGTCCATCCCATTGTCTCTACTTTATATTTAACTTAAGATTGCTCCCTGCCTCGTACTGGTATAGTCCATTAAACAACGCATTAGTTCTCCTCTCTTTCGGAAACTCCTGCGCAAACCCGATCATCTATACCGTTCGTTACCCAGAGTTCCGCGCGGCAATAGGAGAGCTGTTTTCTGCAAAGAAAGGGAAATCTAGGGCACCATTATTCAGTGAGCGTGCGGAGGGAAACCTGTAAAATCGAGACGTCATAAGAGCATCATAATATGTAGCGTGATATTGCATCCAACACAAGCTTCACACTACCATCCTAAAACGATATTGCTGTTGGATCAAGAAGCTGCAAACTCTCTGCCCAAAAGTCCTGAATGTCGAAGATCAACTCGCAGTTATTATAACGGATATATGATCATTTTTTTTTTAGTTTTTAGTTTTAAAGTTTTATAGGAATACATTGTCATCTGTATCATATTTTGTGATATTTTGTTTTGTTATTATCTGTTGTGTAAAGTGCACTGAAATCCATGAGAAGTATTGAATAGAGTCAGCATATACCAATACCCCATCACTAATGCTAGTTTATAAGAGGCATAGAAGAAGTTAGAATTAGCAGCTTGAGTCTTTTAATGAAAGAAAGTCACGCTAAGTTGCTTTGAAAGATAATAACTTCAGTTCAGTTCGATTTTATTTCTGCATTTTTTTTCAAGTTAATCATACATGAAAAATGACAGCATATGTATTTGACAACAAAATAGGAAAAACAATACTTTATTCAGAATGTAATCACAATCTTTAAAGTTTAAACATAACGACAATGAGATAAAAGAAATCGACGATACACTTGTTTCCAGGAAGAAAAAAAATACAGAAGCCTGCAGTTTGTAAGCACATGCTTGATGGTGATGGCAGCCTTAAGGAGTCTCAAGGAGGAAATAAAAAACATGATAATATATATAGAAAATGGGCAATTTCCTATTGAAATGCTTTGTGATAGCTTTTTGACGTCCACAAGGGGACGCTAATGGGGAAAAAAGAGAAGAAAACTGAACTATTTCTGGTCTCCAAACTATTTGTGATCTCCAAGACGACATTTATGTTGCCGACAGTTAAACTTAGAAGTATAATTTTAGCTATTTGCTAATGCCTCTTGAAAAAACTTCAATAGTATTCCTAAAATACATTCAGTTTCTGAAGATCGACTGATACTTCGTTAATTCTAATTATGGTGAAAATTGTTCATTATCGTCAAGTTTATCTCGAAAACTATTGTAGTACAGTCATAAAGTATATGAAAGGATTTTCAAAGTAAAGGAATTGCAAGTTCCAGTGAGCGCAACTTTCTGTGGGATTCCTGACGCTATCTTGACCAAAATCCCTACATGGGTAAGCTTTTCATTATTTTGTGGTATATTCATAGGCCTATTTTTCCTCTGTTTACTGCTGGAGAGACTTTGATTTAAAATTAGGCTGATACACGTAATATCGTGATCTTAGAATTATCCTTACCTGCTGTCACGTTCCCTTTTAAATTCTGGAGATGAGAAGTACACAACTACAAGGATATCATCGGGTTATGCAACTTACTTGCATCGTCTTTGTTGGCGAGGACGAAAAAGAGAATCGTCAAATTGACTCTTTTAGCGATAAATAGTTTATTGGCAAACCTTCATGACTTGCATTTCGGCTTTCCATTTAAATTTACTGCTGCTGTGCGTTTCTACTTTTTTGAGGTTTTCCCGCTCAATTTTATCAGATTTGCATTCGAATTAATGAAAAGGCGTTCAAATTCAAGCGATTTTGGTCACTGTTCTCCTCTCACGGTTCACTTTAATTCTTTGAATATTCAATTTCATTTCATGTCATTTCTTTTAGTTTTTTTTCATTCAATTTAATTCAATTCAATTCAATTCAATTCATGCTTTATTTCATTTTTCGAAAAGAACATAAACATTTCACTTTCTTTGGTAACAGAGAATAAGGTTGCATAGTCAAGACAAAGTAAATTGAGAAAAATAAAATCGAAGAACCTTGGAATAAGAAATACGTTGTAATGAAACTTGACTGAAGTGATAAAGACGACATAATGCGTAAGACATCGAAAAATGGAGGGACCCACTAAAAAGACAATGCTTGTAGAATGTGGGCCCCTCAAGTACAGAATGTCAATAGAAATTGAACTGATGCAAAAAGGGGAAGAAAGACTGGGAATAAAGTAAAAAAGAAAAAAGTCTGGAAGCCCTCTAGGAAGATAGAGTATCAAACAGACATACATACTCAGGCGAGTAAACAGAAAACGAAACTGGGACGGCGAAACTAATAAAGGGGGACTCATAGACAAGACAGAACGAGACAAGACAGAACGAGACAAGACTAATATAACAGGAAGACAATACAACGGACAGAAAGACAGAGCAGATCCAGTGATCCTCGACAGAATTCATTGAAAAAAATGATGGGATGCGTGAAAAGGATACCATTATATAGAAAAGTATAGAGAAATAGATGCAGAATTTAGAGAGAAATTCATTCAATTCAACGGCTCAAAGTTGGCAATCAATTTCGCGCCAGCTGCATAGACGTTCAAATTCGTGTCAAATACCAGTTTCAATTTCATTTATAGGAACACATCTTCGGACTTTCAACGTTCGAATTCAATTAACATACACAACTTCTACTGACCTTTTTTCACTGCCATACGATCGGTTGATACAAATTCATTTTCATTTCAAAGTCTCATTTAATTATCTTAATTATATTGGATGTATTTCTTTCCTGTCGACCTTTCTCTCACTTTCAACTCACCCCAACAGTATGGATGTAACATTTAGGAAATAGCCATACATGTATCTCAGAATTTTACATCGTAGGGGTCCTATACGTCCGAATCCATATTGATCCATTTTGATTCTAGCAGCCAGGAAACGCGTCTTACAGATGCTGTTCATTGTGGTTCTCGTCTTCATCGTGTGCTGGGCTCCATCGCAGTGTGCCTACTTCTTTTACAAACAAGGATTGTTCCCTGACTCGTACTTGGACAGCCCATTAGACAACGGGTTAGTTGTTCTTTCCTTCTTAAACTCCTGTGCAAACCCGATTATCTACACTGTCTGTTACCCAGAGTTCCGCGCTGCGATACGAGAGCTTTTTTCTTCAAAGAAAGGGAAGGCTAGGGCACCTATATTCAGTGAGAGGATAGAGCGCTGAAGATGAACGTTGCACCCCCCCCCCTGAAAAAACCCACAGCAGTCATCTTTACGGATTGAACCGACATAATTATTTTGCACACAGTCGAGATCCTGTACCTAAAGCTGTTTTATAACATCTTATTACTGCCCTACGGAGCGCTTTTTGCTGTTGTCACATTTTAATCAAGCAAGAACACCAGGACACTGAGTTATTGTGAAAGTGAAAATAGTAATTTATGAAAACACATATATTTATGAACAACACCTCAATAACTTAGCATAGCATTATCTCCTGGTATGATACCGCATCACTCTTACATTTTAATCGATATTCAAGTTCAAGTTCATATTTATTCGTTTTTTCCACAATATATAACACAAACATAAATCTCACTTTCTTAAGTGACAAAATCAATGCATACAATTGTACAGAGAAAACAACAATAATAGCACAAAAAAAACTAACAGTATCGATACATTGCAATATAGTTGCTAAGACAACGAAAGTGAAATAGTTTTCAATATAATTATGCACTGTGTGAAAAAAACGGAGGGACCCACTAAAAAGACAGAGCTTGTAGAGTGTGGGCCCCTCGTTATTAGAAGTCCGATGTAAAAATTGAATTGAAAACAGCAAAAAATCCGCACAAAAAGTTCGTCACAAAAAAGTTTGGAAGCCCACTAAGAGACAGACGAACAAACAGTTATGCATAGAACAACTACAAACAGAGTAATGAACATGCAACAGGACTGGGACAGCAACAAGACTACTTGTAGGAGGAAAAACAAGAAAAAAAACTGACATGACGACACAAGAGGAAACAAGACTATAGCGTGATAAAGAGGTAACAAAATAGACAGGAATATGCAACACAGATGACGATCCTCGGGGGTTTGAGGAAGAAAGAGAAGAAGAAAAAAGAATATAGAACAAACCCTGCAACTGCGAAGTATAGGTTATCGAAAATCTTATAATCAAGGCTTGAGCAATAGTTACAATAATAAAGAGAACGGCAATGCCGATATTGCGGATGAGTAACAAAGTAAGCCTATAAACTAATCTGACTCTGCGAGTCGTCATTATAAGATTGTAAAAGAAAAGACTTTAATCTCCTTTTAAATGAGTATATAGATGGGGCAGATTTTAAATCATGGTTCAGGGAATTCCAATAATTTGGTCCAGTGTAAATAAGTGTATTTTTTGCTAAAATCGTTCGAAGAAGTGGTAAATGAAACTCGTTAGAACGTCGGGTGGGGTAATTATGGAAGGATTGATTTTTTTGAAACATAAAATCAAAGATAGGTGGGAGTAAATTGTTATCATACATATACATAAATTGACCTAAGTTAAATAAGAATAATTCGTTGATTTTCAATAGCTTATAACAGTCAAACAATGCATTTGTATGTGAACGTGTAGGAGAATTAGAAATGATACGGAGGGCTTTCTTTTGCAACAATAACACTCGATTCAGCAGTGTCTGATGAGTATTGCCCCAAGCTAAAATTCCATAATTAAGGTAAGGGAGTATCAAAGAGGAGTATAACACCAGTAGGGTCTTTTCAGGAATATAAAATTTCAGTCTATTCATAACACCTATATTGCGAGAAATAATTTTGCAGATATGATCTATATGTATTTTGTTTGAAATGCCTACATATAATAGTACAGAGATTACATCCCGATATATATATATATATATATCGTCCTTGAGGGAGGGGGAGGGGTGAGGGAGTGGTGGAGATATCTTTTTTTTCTCTCTTTCTTCATAATAACGGCTTTTGCAGTTGTAAAGTCAATATACTCTACTGCATCTTTCAAAACGCGTGCTTACATTTCCTTCGTCTATGCTTGGCAAGGTTTACTTTGCAGCGTATGGAGATAAGTAATGTTGTATAGTGTGCAAAGTGAGAAGGTGGTGTTCTCTATATAAATACATCGTAATCCTAACCACAAGTGACAATTACGTTAAAAAGCGTTCGGGTATTGTTGTTTGATTTTTATTTTAACTATACCTTCTGTGCACTCCAAATTGTACTACTATACAATATGTCAAAACTCAAGGTTTTACAACCTACTCCTACTGAATTGAAAAAAAAATTGTCATACATGTTCTGAAAGAGTACTTATCTTGCATCATCTGGCATAATTGTTGTACGATGTATGCTCACGCTTGGATGAACAGAAGAAAAATTGGTTATGAAAGTGTAAATCATCTTGCGGAAAGTCAGGAATTATGGTAATATGTGATGTTTCAATTAATGAAAAAAAAAAATGATTTGGATATTGATTCGGTCTTTATCAATATCTATGGTATCCCTAGCGAATTTGATCATGCGCCACAGTCACATAACAAAACGCACACACGAAGTTGAACTCACTCAGTCAGTCACACGCACATACATACACACACAAACACACACGCCTATCTGATCATCTATATCCTTTGGTGAGGTTGTGGCTCGTTCCCGTTCTTATTATAGTTTTTTCTAACACATTTTGCTTACATGGACTCCTTAAATACACATAGTCGAAAAACCTCGGTCACAATGCCTTGAATTGACATCGTACACTTTTCACTTTATAATGCCGTCCGGAGGTGATTTCATAAACCCATTGACAATCAAACCACGATTTATTTCCTATTTGCTCGTTTTCATTTCCAATAAGGTATAAAAGTATGCATAAGATAATTAAAAAATAAATATTGTATATAATTTTTTATGCCGAATTGAACTTTGAGAGTACAATGAATTGTAAAGTCTAGGTGCGTAATGTTTACTTTATAAAATAATAGTGTTGGGAACGGAAGGGAAGCGAAAAACAAAGGATTGCTCTCTCGTGGTATTAAAACTGAGGACGCCCAATATTTGCCCTATCAAATTCTCGTGTGATGCCCGCCAAGTCAGGGAAGCCTTTAAAGAACAAGTTATGCATATAAGAACTAAAGCCCATCTAAATTTGCCATTCTTCATTAAGTTAATTTGCCCTTTTCAGAGATTATGGGAGGTCTGCATGCTTAGTCAACAAGGCTCTGACTCATAACTATGTTTAAAAGGACAAAAACCTATTAAAATCTGTTATTCTTTGGAAATTAAAGGGACAATCACTGATTGCTCTTTCCCACTGTCTTTTTTTAACGCTGCATACCCATATTTTTCCTTGGTCACCTTTTGAAACTAAATCATCATTACGCTACGAATATTTCTCTAAAATTCTAATTCGCAAATTACTGCTATAAAAGGTCATGCATCTCATTTGAAACATTCAATTCCTTGTCTAACGCTCTTATGTTTGCACGAGTCGATTTTTGCATCAATGCCTCCTGCTCATCCAGGTCTCCAAACATAGTTCCACACACACAATGTTTCGAGATGAAAATAATCACGTAAAGGTATCGTAATAAGAATCAAGTTCCAAACTCTGTCTTGGATTGTACAAAACATCTATTTTAACGTAAAACAGAAATGGCAAATATAATTGATAAGAATTGTGACGGTAATATATTGACAGATAAGTATGAACGAGATGTCTATATGCATTGTGCATCTTGAAATAGACGGACGCCAAGCAAGAACAACATGATTGTGTTAATAATCAAATCATAATGTTGGCTTACTCATTCAGGTTGAATTTAATTCTAATACGGGTCTGCTCCGAAGTATTTGGAACTATTAATACACTGACTATTAGCGAAAGAAGAATGCATCTTCAAAGTAAAAATAAGGAAGCACCATCACAAAATGAATGCTTTTCGAATTACACTCATTGACATAGTGACGCAATCGGGACAAGTATCATGAGTGTTAGCATATAGGTATTCCTGTAAAAATAAAATTTGTCTTTATCGATTTAAAAAAGAATCAAATTGCTCTGCATTATTTAATTGGCGATTTTTAAAACCGCTGATTTGTACATTCGGATCATTACAGTATGTTTTGTTAGCATGTGTTGTGATTGATTACGAAAAAAAAAAATACAGCCTTTTTACGTTACGAGTCAACTTATTTCTAAACTTATCCACGTGAATACAAATTGGAGGCAAAATGATTGGAAAGAATTTGAACTAAAAAAAAAAAAAATCCGCACTCTTTTTAGAGCTTATGACTTGGTCTTTGCATAAAACAACACTGTAAAAACATCGGTGTTAGATTTTAAACCATGGGTGTTAAATATAAAATCGATCAAGTGTTAATAGAGGACCACACTCACAGGTGTAGAAAGTATGTAGTGACGGTAATGAAAAGTGTTCACCTGGCACTTTGTGGTGTTAATTTGACACTGCAGCTTGTGATATTTTTGACACTGCGCTGGTGTTTATTTAACAATGGCCCCACGTGGTGTTGATTTGGTATTGATAGTGTTAATGCCAATGGTACAACACCCGTCCAGCTTCAATAGGAGACCACACCAATTGGTGTTACTGTGGTGTAAACTTGTTCACACTTTTTTTCCTCAAAAATCAAGTACCTTATCGGAAAATTCTTGATTGTCTTTTTGAAGTTCAAAATAAACTAGAAGAACAGTAACTTAGAAACTATTCAACAAATAATTTTATATTTTGAAGTGACACCCGGAGGTGTTAATCGAACATCACAAATAAGCACCGGAAATGTAACGCCAGCGCGGTATTTCATATTTAACACCGGGCTTTGTGCATTGAAGAAGTTGGTTAAAGCATACGAGGATTTGGCTGGGAGTCAGAGTTCATTATTTTGCCGAGTTACTGGCATTAGTTTGTCTGCTAATCCATCTGCTGGACGGAAGATTGTAATATTCCAGGGAAAATTGTGATTAGCAGACCAAGTTGAACCTGTGGAATCACAACTTGAGAAATTTAGATTCAATCCCTTTTTTTTC
This sequence comes from Diadema antillarum, assembly GCF_040938485.1. Lineage (NCBI taxonomy): Eukaryota > Metazoa > Echinodermata > Echinoidea > Diadematoida > Diadematidae > Diadema > Diadema antillarum. The sequence goes on from NW_027271458.1 coordinate 168,510, forward strand.
TTTATGTTGTGTACATTGTGTGTGTGTGTGTGTGTGCGTGTGTGTGTGTGTGAGTGTGTGTTGGTCTGTGTGTGTTGGTCTGTGTGTGTGTATGTTTGCGGTTTATTATGAAACCACCCAAATCACCGCTACAGACTTTTTTTTAAACATGTTAAACAACATTGTCAGTTTCCACTGGTGTATTACGTAATCTCAGGTGATTATCATCATTGAACATTGTGACACAAAGCACCAGAGAATGTTCTTCTCATCCTCACTCTGTGATTTTGCAACAGAATTAAACTTGCACATTTTAATTCGTCAAAACACTAAATACACATAATTCCATACCTTCTTATTTGCGCGCCTCATGTAATGCAATGATTTCTTCACAGCGCACACGCGCGCAGTGGCATAAAGGGTTTTGAGTAAACATGAATCGTGCCTGATGTCTCCGAAATGCATTTTACACTTTGCGGAGCGGATCTTTAGTTTGCAGAGCGGATTCTTCAGCTTGCGATAGACACGTTCACGAACACTGCAACAAGCCAGGAAGAGAAGACGGGAAGTTTAAACGAAGCCCGTGTTTGCTGGCAATGGCGAAAGGGCAGTTATGACGTTCCGATTCCACACACACACACACACACACACACACACACACACACACACACACCAACACACAGAAAAAGCGCAATGCCAAAAAGAAAAAGAGGAAACAAATGAATCAAATTCTTTTCATACATATTACTTATTAGGCGGTAGAAGATTCCTCAATTCATAAAGTAGGAATATGAAGAAGGGCAAATGTCATCACGCCGCCTTAAACTGCTGTTTTCTTTAAGACTGGTAATGAACAATAAAATATTCTCAAACATTGTTACTTCAAATACGCAAGAATCTGAGTTAAAATTATTTATCGATCCTGTGACTAAGTAGGAGGTAAAACTAGATAATTTGAAATAATGTTATTTCTAATGTAAGCAAGGTTTGATCCTTCCATCCCTCATCCCTTTGTCTCTCCATCTCATAAGATCCTCTCGGTGTGTTCTTTTAAGAATCGACTAAGCTGTTCTTTTTATTTGTGTTGTTTCTTGTTCGATCTATCCCGAGTTCTTTTGCATCTTGCTGCTTCATCTTCAATCGATAACCTGTTTTCATATTTTCTTTTTTTTCCAAGGACGTGATCTGCTCTCTCCCCTTTCCCGCTGTTGAATGATTCCAAGAATTTGAAAGCAAACGCAATCAAAAGAAGTCGGTAGTACTGATATAAAGTTTTCCTCTCTTGCATTTGTATCATACCCCTCAAGACCATTTAACCCTTCTTTTGTTAGTGAGATACATTTGAACATAATATATGAGGAGATGGGGATATTAAAGGCAAAAGAGGAGAAAAGAAAACGAACTGATCTTTAAACCCTGTCTAAATACTTTTGAGTCTATCATTCGGCCGGGTATCAAGCTATTTATTGGAATGAAACGTAGTTTGAAATGCTAGTAAATCAGACTTCAAAATGCAACGAACGTGTTACAACACTAAAATACCACAAACTTATTTTGCGTATATTGAGGTATAATCATCCTCAAGCACCCTTACAATGAAGAGATACATAATTTTACTGCCATAATGAATTATAGTATAACTTTTGACCTGAATTTGAACTGCAGGATTTGTATGATTTACAATCATTTTTTTTTTTTTTTGGGGGGGGGGGCGCTTGATATCGCCACTCTCAAGGTTACAGCAATGCAGTTGTTGATTAAAGGGTGGCATTGTCTGTGATGTTAATAGAGCCAATACTGTACATAGCTTTTATAGTTCCTGAGCAGTGGTATATGTTTACGTGATTGAGGACAACAGCATAGAAGAGTTAGTGTTGATGAAGATTATGACTGTTTTAAAATCGTGATTGAGTCCTAACACTTGAACTGTTCTATAATTCTTTTGTTTCTGTAAGTTATTGCAGATATCATTTATTGCTTTTATTGAAAGCTATACAACAACAATAGTTTATGCACATTTACCTACCAGTATTAGAGGGTACATGCGTATATAGTTTTCGAAACATAAGGTTATACGAAACAAGTGTGCATAAAGATATATGAACATAAACAACCCACAAAGCAATATGCCTTTCTCATGTAACATTATCAACTGCATCTCAACTAGCATCCCTCATCGTTCTTTATCTATCTTTTCGTGTTTAAAGAGAAAAAAAAAAACACATTCATTTCAAAGAGATAACCCCGCTCACAGTGACTGATTAACCGTGATTGGATAAGTATACTAAGCATGCGCACGTATATGACTATCCAGATTTATAACCTCACTGATAGACAGTTTTAGCTTCAGTTGTGCTAGTATATATTTCAGTGAAATTAAGTTCTATGAAGAGCTGAAACATTGTTTCGCGGTACGACAACAGGAACTGGGATCTATACACATCAATAAAGCAGTTGACCACAAGTCGTGCATAAACAAGTAAGTGTCACATTTTTGTTCTCCAAAATATAATGTATATTCCATGCAGAAGGTATGAATATAAGAGTTTAATCTGGTATCGTTTCCTTTACTCCAAACACAAAACTAAAATGGGAGAAATGAAAAAAAAGATTACGACAATGGTAGGTTTCAGTTCTATTCTAAAAATGTTCGCGATAAGTCAAGGATTATAACGTTAACTGCCAAGATCATATGGCTGACACATGGCTGACACAGGCCAAACGTTAGCGGGTGTATGTGATGACGAAAAACAATTCTACCGATTATATGTGACTGTGCATCACAAAAACCAACAAAAAGTCACACTTGGTTTTACGTGAGGACGCAAAAAGGACGGTGAAATGGATAAACTGAGTCAAACTTGAGATTTTCAGATTTTCTAAAAGATCTATATTATGCAATTGATCGACAAATTGCCCTACATCGACGTAAATAAGTACTGAATTAATCAGTGCTTATTTACGTCGATGTAAGGCAATTTATCAATTAATTGCAATGAGAACATCTTGACGCAAGAATTTCAAAAATTTGGAGATCTATTCTTCTTCTACATTACTCCTAAATTTGGGATCATAAAATGAATGGGAAAGTGTTTTTTCAGCAGTTTTCCTAGAACCTTTTTTTTTTTGTAAAGTAGTGAGTTTAGGTATGTTTTGGATGCCCCTTATAATTTCTTGAAAACTCTTTGCACACTCTTCTCTTTCAACTCTAATAACTTTTGAAAGAATAATATACTACTGCTTTGAAAGTTGGCACCAATCAAGAACAAATGTATTGGAAGAGCATGCTTACTTTCAGCATAATCTTAAAAATTCCTTGTTGTTGCTCCAGTGGTTCACATCCTGTTTTTGTCCCATTCATCGCACAGCTCTAGCGCGGTTTGGTAAGGATTTAGCCCTTGAATAGACCCTGCATTTCAGAGCCCCCTTTCTCATTTCACACTTTTCCAGAGTGTGTGCATTTCTTTCTTAGGTTAGGGGAGCTCATTTGAATTGAGTTATGCATCGTTTTAAAGGTTAGAGTCTGCTAATTTTTGAATCTGTCCTTACTTAAAAAATTCCTGTCAATCTACTTTTTGTTGGTTTTATGATGCAGGGTAACACGAAGGACTATGAAAAGTGTTGATAAGTTATCAGCCTGACCATGATACTGTACTCAAAGTGAAATTACCTTCGAAAAAAAGAAAGAAAAAAAAACCCGCTAGTCATATGATTTTCGATATTCGGAGATATCCATCTTGGACGTACATGCTGTTTAAAAGATGTTCATTGCTTGTAATTCCTTTATGGAAGGAAAATCTTACAACAGGAGATTATTTATCATAACTGTTTGGTCAAACGCGGTTGTAGGAGATCTCCTTGGTTACAAGTTTTCTTGAAATGTCACTATTTTGAGATGTCCACTCCCCGTGCCGGAAGCAGTGAAGCTTCTTTCTTGCATTAAACTCTAACACCAGATAAATCAGAAGAGGTAATTGGTTACAGTTTTGTTTTCAGCAATAATGTATTTCTACTTCCATATTTGCTTGTTTTTCAGGACACAAATAGAAGATGGCGTTGTCTGCCTGTACCGCATTAACCAGCATTCAACTGGTAATGTTGCTTTCATTTGTGGGAAGAGGGGGAAGCAGTCCTATATTTTCCGCCTTACCTGAAACAGATAACAAAACAGACAGTACGTTGTGGAAAACGATCCCAACCGTGCCATACGATGTTGCAATGTTCGAAGAAGAAATTACAACGCAGATTACTGGAGAACCCTTTGGGAGCAGAGACCGCTCTATAATGCCTTCAGAGGTAAAACATTCATCTTCAGAAGCGGTATTTACGGACTTGGTAGAATTAGCTTCCAGTGACGATACCAGTCCTAACGTGGAGACGTCTTTCGGATGGTCTTGGCAAGCCACAGTTTGGTCTTGGGGGTCGATCATTCAAATATTCACCGCCTTGTTGGGTATTGTGGGCAATTCCCTAGTGATCATCGTCCTTTTCAACAGAAGAGAACTCAGTCGCTCCACAGACACTCTGGTTGGTGCACTAGCTGCGGCAGATCTTCTTGCTTCTATCTTTATGATACCTCTCCCCCAAGCACTCACGGTCCCTTCCTCAGTTCTTGGACAGGTGTACTGCAAAGTAGTTTACACCTCTATGTTTCTGTGGACGTCATTCGATGCGTCAATTTTCACTCTAACAGCTATAGCTGTGGAAAGGTATATCGCGGTGGCTTATCCTTTCCAGTTCAAGCGTTTGGTAACTCGGAAGAGGGTCATAATTGTGATTGTAGCGAATTGGATCTTGGGGTTCATAATCATTTCATTCCTATTCAGAGTCGCAAATATTGATAAATCAACGAACCGATGCGTTAACATATTTCCTTCTAAAGAAGTCCAAGCGCTCATTGGAACGATTCTGTTCCCAATGCTTCTCGTTATACCCGCCTTGCTGTCACTTACCATGCAGGCAATGACGGCCCACGCCCTGCATCGCCAGTCTCTGGTGTTCCAGGGCAATCAGGAGGGCCTATCGAACCCATCGGCAAGACATCTAGCAGCAAGGAAACGTGTCTTACAGATGATGTTCATCGTGGTTCTCGTCTTCATCGTGTGTTGGGGTCCATCCGCTTGTCTCTACTTTCTATTCAACTTACGATTGCTCCCTGCCTCCTACTGGTATAGTCCATTAAACAACGCATTAGTTCTTCTCTCTTTCGGAAACTCCTGTGCCAATCCGATCATCTACACCGTTCGTTACCCAGAGTTCCGCGAGGCGATCAGAGAGCTGTTTTCTTCAAAGAAAGGAAAATCTAGGGCACCGTTATTCAGTGACCGGACAGAGGGAAACCTTTGAAATCGGTTGAGGCGTCATTACAGCATCACAATGATGTAACGTAATATTGAATATATCCAATAAGAGCGTCACACTACCATCCTAAAACGAGAATGCTATTCGATCAAGAAGCTCCCACTCTTTACCCAAAAGGCCTGAATGTTATAACGGATTTACAATAAGTCGGCTTGCTATTTAGGAATACATTGTTTTCTGTATCATAGCTTTTATTGGTATATTTTGTTTTGTTATGATATATATTCACATTCTCCTCCAGTTTTCTTGATCTTCTAAAGAATGTATGTGCATAGTAGCTAAACTTCACAGCCAGTCATTAATTCGTACTCTGGTCATCCAGAATTAACCTAGCTAGCCTGACCTTACTCTGGGGTCGAAGTGCGGTGAAGTATGCAAGTGGTCTTCTCACGGGATCCTGCTGGATGTAGTACCTTTTAGAACGAAACAATCTTTTTTTTTCTTATTGCCTGCCTACCCATTTTCTCACAATAATTCCAACACTTTGAAGAGGTATATTCTATCACTGTCTATAGGAACATAATTGGGTGAGTCTGCAAATTTAATTTTTTTAAATAACAATTTACCTAATAAATTTTGAAGTGAGTTTGCTCATACCAATACCCCATCACTAATGTAAGTTAATAAAAGGTACAAGAAGTTAGAATGAGCAGCTCGAGTGTGTTAACATTAGAAAGTCACGTTAAGCTGTTTTGAAACATACTAATTTCATTTCATTTCAGTTTTATTTGTTCAAGTAAATCATATGTGAAAAAGACATGTTTTTTTCTTTTAGAGGAAAAAAAATTATTCATAATATTAAGATAATCACAATCTTTAAAGTTTAAACATAACTACAGTAAGATCAAAGAACTCGACGATACACTTATATCCAGGTAGAGAAGAGGAAAATAAAATACAGGAGCCTGCCATCTTTTGATAAGCTAGAGCTTGATGGTGATGGTAGCCTTAAGGAGTCTCAACGAAGAAATAAGATACAGTCATGACAATACATACATAGATAAATATATATATATATATATACACAAAATGGGCAATTTCCCATTGAAATGCTTTGTGCCAGCTTTTTTTTTTTGCGTCCGCAAGGGATCGATTGTGGAGAAAAAGAAATGAAAGGAAAATTATTTCTGGTCTCCCAACTATTTGTGATCTCCAAGACGACGTTTATGTTGCCAACAGTTACTCTTAGAAGTATAATTTAGCTATTTTGTTAATGCCTCTTGACAAAACTTCAGTAGTATTCCTAAAATACATTCAGTTTCTGAATATCGACTGACACTTCGTTTGTTCTTATAATGGTGAAAATTGTTTATAATCGTCAAGTTTATCTCGAAAACTGTTGTAGTACAGTCATAAAGTACAGCTGTATATGAAAGGATTTTCAAAGTAAAGGAACTGCAAGTTCCAGTGAGTGCAACTTTCTGTGGGATTCCTAACGCTATCTTGACCAAAATCCCTACATGGGTAAGCTTTTCATTAATTTGTGGTATATTCATAGGCCTATTTTTCCTCTGTTTACTGCTGGAGAGACTTTGATTTAAAATTAGACTGATACACGTAATCTCGTGATCTTAGAATTATCCTTACCTGCTGTCACGTTCCCTTTTAAGTTCTGAAGATGAGAAGTACACAACTACAAGGATATCGTCGGGTTATGCAACTTACTTGCATCGTCTTTGTTGGTGAGGACGAAAAAGAGAATCGTCAAATGTACTTTAATGTAGCTTAGCGATAAATACTTTATTGACAAACCTCCATGACTTGCATTTCGGCTTTTCATTATTATAAATTTACTGCTACTGTGCAATTGTAATCATATGGGGTTTTCCCGCTCGAGGCGTTCAAATTCAAGCGATTTTGGTCACTGTTCTCCTCTCGTGCTCAATTTTAATTCTTTAAATATTTAATTTCATTTCAAGTCATTTCTTTTAGATTTTTTTTATGCATTCAATTCAGAGAGAAATTCATTCAATTTAACGGCTCAAAGTTGACATTCAATTTCACGCCAGGTGGATAAACGTTCAAATTCGTGCCAAATACCAGTTTTAATTTCATTTATAGGAACACAACTTCGCATGTTGAACGTTCGAATTCAATCAACATACATTACTTCTACTTGCCCTTTTTTCACTGTCATACGATTGGATGATACAAACTAATTTTCATTTCAAAGTCTCATTTAATTATCTTAATTGTATTGGATGTATTTCTTTTCTGTCGACCTTTCTGTTACTTTCAAATCACCCCTAACAGTATGGATGTAACATTTAGGAAATAGCCATGCCTCAGAATTTTACATCTTAGGAGTCCTATACGTCCAATTCCATATTGATCCATTTTGATTCCATTCCTTAGTTCCCCGTGCCCATATCATAAATTGCCGCAATCGGATCAGCTGTAGATAGACCTAGTTCCCAAAAGGGTTATATCGCAAGTTTTGCTGGTTGTCACGGCCATGCTTCATCCACTGATTTTATCCGTATTCGATATGTTCACGCATACTCTGTAATGTATACCAGCGGCTACAATTTATTATTGTGTACGAATAAAGTATGTGTTTGTAAGTGGGGTTACACGAGTTATTTAAATCACATTTCAAGGTATATTAAGTTTGCATATTCAAACAGCTGAGTTTATGCTATATGTCTACATAGAATAAAAGCAACAACGAAAGAGACTGCCCATTTTTTGTAATTGTTTGCTTTATTGTGAATTTGAATTCCTTAACGCTCACCATGGCGGTGCTGATGCGAATTTGAATGCGTTGCACTTGCATCTTTTTTTTGAACGCCCTTTTTACACCCTTTTTTTTGAGGAACTCATGAAATCTCATGCTGATGAAATAAAATTGAATGAACTAGTTGCCTTTTTTGAATGTCGATCTTGGCGATCATTCAAATTCACTTGAAATTTAATGACCGCATCCTTAAATCGAATGCAAATCTGGTTAAAAAGGGCGGGAAAACCAATATTGATAAAAATACATTTGGAGTTCCACAACAAATTGCAATCTGCAAAATATACGCAAAAAAAAAAAAAAAACACAAATGCGCATGCATCAAACAGACATTACTTTTGTACCCGCATGTGTATGTGAATAGAAAAGACAAAGAGAGAGAGAGAGAGAGAGAGAGAGAGAGAGAGAGAGGCGTTTATCATTCTTTCGGCTTCAAACTCCTTAAGCAAGAGAGGAAAACATCATTTCAAAGTATTACTTTGAAATGCCGTTGTAATACTGATGGGCATTTGATCTCAAAGATAAAATGCCCATCAGTATTAGAGCGAGTGGGATTTGTACGGATCTGGCACTGTCGTTTTCGTGGTGATTGCTGGAATTGCAGCTGAGGAAGTGGTAAATTGTATCATGGGACTGCGTCATTTGCTATCTTCCATGTGATTGTGCCATTTTTCAGTTCCAACAGTATAACAGAATAATAGGATCTCTTAATTTTATGTCGATTTTTCTTGAAATCTAAATTAGATGATAGTTTTTGTTATTAAATGATTTCAAAATGAAAACCAAAAAACAAAAAACAAAAAACAAAAAACAAAAACTCAGCTAGCTATCGATGTACAAGCTACCGGTAAGCCCATGCATCACTGTACTTTTATTGAGCTTTTACTACGAGAATACGTAAGAATAACTGCACTGTGCTAATTCAATGTAATATGTTGCAAAGAATGTTCCATTATTTGTCATTGAAGTAATTTGAAGTGATTAGTGTTTACAGTAAACAACAGATAAACAAATTTGTTTTGAGGTCATATAAAACTGCAAATTATGAATCGAAAACCAAATGAACACTCTGCATTGTGTTTGATTTCTAATTCAGTCTGTCAAAGAGAGTATGTGATTTCTTTAATTTCCGCATGGCTGTTATATTGGCAAAATCATAATAAAGTAAACAACTTAAGTAGCTACAAATAAGTGGATTTATCAACCAAGGTATTTTGTTTATTTTTCTCTCTTTGGTGCTCCCTCATCATAGCAAGCCATAACAAATTTAAGGGTAAAGATTTAGTATGAGAATTTATCGAAATGAAACTTTGGCACTACGCGAATTTGTGATTTTACAAAATTTGTCGTTGTATTTTGATCGAGAAGGACATGAAGAGTCTGTTCGCAAAAACCGATAAGTCCATTTTTAAAGATTTTTAAGTACGGTCTCTGTCGTAAAGTACAAAATAATACCTTGTAAATGATATATAGGTCATTAGATATAAAGGTACATTTTTGAAGTTATGGTCAAAAGAAGCAAAACATTTCTTATCATTCTTTTTATTTTTCTTGACCTTTAATCGCAAATATCTCCTTTTGGCAAATATGGACTTGTCGGTTTTTGCGAACAAACTCTTCAAATAGTCAAGCAATAAGCATAACCAATCTGCCCAAACAGTCATCAAACCTTTTATCATTGCCTTTTTTATATTCGGACTAGGATCCCTTGAACACATACACACAAAACACAACTCAACATCACACATGCAGTTACTGTAATATGATTAGGGCGATACAAACAATATACGTTATCTTATTACAATGTAAAGTGAATTTGTATTGCCGTGTATTGCGTTATTGTATATTCATGTTCATATGTTTGGTGGAAATAACAAACAGTATCAATACACTCTTTAAAGAAAATAGGCCAGCAGGTGTACGAGTGAGTGAGATACCGGTATGAAGGATTAATGACATTCAATTCATGCGCATTATTAATATGTCACTGCAAGGTTAATGACTCATGCTTTTTTTCTTGATGATGGGAAACATAGTGGCTCATGATTTTACACATTTAAGAAAATTACATTGACAACTCTTCCACGGTTAAGAAACGTATAATCATTACAACTTATAATACCTTAAAACATGCCATTGTTCAAATGCACCTATTCCAGCGATGTAATTTCGTAGGTGATCTATGTTTATTCTAATAGATGAGATTATACTTAAAAAAGATCACGGGAGGTTTAAGGTTCGTGGTTATACGCAAAACGATAGTGTCTAGCAGTGGCGTAACTACGGGGGGGGGGGGGGGGGGGGGGGTGCACGTGCCCCCCCCTTCCCATCCGCTGGTAAAAAAAAAACAACCAAAAACAAACCCCCCCCCCAAAAAAAAAAAAAAAAAAAAAAAAAAAAAAAAAAAAAAAAAAAAAAAATTACCAAAATGGTAATTCAAGAGTTAGTAAACTGCTTTTGAAATCTACATGAAAGGGTGATCAAGAAATTATATATTTTTCTAAGATTTCTTTTAACCATACTAGTGTGAAACATTGTTCAAAAAGCCCGGAGCCGACAAAAGATTGTGATTCAGCGTGATTCCTGGTTGGCCTTCTGAATATAAGCAGGATGTGCGCAGTGTACTCAGTAGGCCTACATCCGAACGGCAAAAATAGTCGCTCCAATGTTGGGTAATGTGATGTAGAATGTACACCTTTGTACCTTACGCTTCGTTATATCAAATCTAGATCATTCATTTTGCAGTGTTGCTTTACATACTAGTCTATATCAAAATGCCCTGCATTGCTCATGATAAGACTTGACCAGGGCTATTTCCTAACTTTTCGATGTATACAAAACACACACACACACACACACAAACGCAAACAATTAGGGGATGCTCTATAGTGCAGATTTTGGACATCCTTCCCCCTCTTGGTCACTTCGACGCCCCCTCGCAGGTCATACCTCCCCCAATCATGAACATAAACCGACACCCTTGACTACCAGTGGCGGATGGGGGGGGGGGGGGGCGCACCGGACGTCCCCCCTTAATTTCCAAAGCGAAAAAATATAGCTTCAAACGGCAGTTTTTGGACTGTAAAAGGTCAAAATTTTCAAGCTCGCTCGCATTTAATCGCTATGCCATTCCCCTGATGTTGCTGCCAGTAATTGCCAGCAGTTGCGCCCGGTGCGCCCCCTTTAATTTCCAAAGCGAAAAAATGTAGCTACAAACGGCAGTTTTTTGGACTGTAAAATGTCAACATTTTCAAGCTCGCTCACTTCCCTCGCTCGCATCTAATCGTTATGCCATTCTCCTGATGTTGCTGCCAGTAATTGCCAGCAGTTGTGCCCGGTGCGCCCCCCTTAATTTCCAAAGTGAAAAAATGTAGCTACAAATGGCAGTTTTTGGGACTGCAAAATGTCAAAATTTTCAAGCTCGCTCTCTTCGCTCGCTCGCATTCAATCGTTATGCCATTCTCCTGATGTTGCTGCCAGTAATTGCCAGCAGTTGCGCCCGGCGCGCCCCCTTAATTTCCAGAGCGAAAAAATATAGCTAGAAACGGCCGTTTTGGGGACTGTAAAATGTCAAAATTTTCCAGCTCGCTCGTATTTGATATGCCATTCTCCTGATGTTGCTGCCAGTAGATGCCAGTAGTTGCGCCCGGTGCACCCCCCCCCCCCCCTTAATTTCCAAAGCGAAAAAAAAAATGTATCTACAAACGGCAGTTTTGGGACTGTAAAATATCACAATTTTCAAGCTCGTTCGCTCGCATCTAATCGTTATGCCATTCTCTTGATGTTGCTGCCAGTCATTGCCAGCAGTTGCGCCCGGTGCACCCCCTTTAATTTCCAAAGCGAAAAAATATAGCTACAAACGGCAGTTTGGGGACTGTAAAACGTCACAATTTTCAAGCTCGCTCGGTCCGCTCGCCCGTATTTAATCGCTATGCCATTCTCCTGATGTTGCTGCCAGTAATTGCCAGCAGTTGCGCCCGGTGAGCCCCCCCCCCCCCCTTAATTTCCAAAGCGAATATAGCTAAAAACGACAGGTTTTGGACTATAAAATGTCAAAATTTTCCAGCTCGCTCGCTCCGCTCGCTCGTATTTTTTTGTTATGCCATTCTCCTGATGTTGCTGCCAGTAATTTGTCGTTTCACACCGTCATTCCATAATCCATGTAAGGAAAACTTACAATGTTGCTCAATGACTTCGCTGTGGAATATATCACATTCCGTTATGTATTGTAGTCCCCATTAAGTTTGCAGACTGACAACGCACGCACACACGTGCACACACGCATACACACGCACGCACGCACAAGCATACACCCCCTCAAAATTACTTTTCCATGAGGTGCCCCCCCCTCCCAATGTCTTGACTCACGGTACGCCACTGGTGTCTAGTATTGAGAATTGGCGTATTCTCGTACAGTCACTATACATCAGTATACTTCATGATATGTACTTCATCTGATGCTCTGTTTTGATTTCATATTCATTTATGTTTATGAACATTAATATTCATTTTTTGTGTTTTAATAGCGACAAGTTTGTGAACAATGTTATAAAAGAAAGGGACCTTTGTAACAGTGATATACACTCTCTTCAAGAAGAAAAAGGAAATATATCGACCACACAAATTAGCGTAGACCATAATCCATGCGTGTGTGTATATATGTATATATATACATATATATATATATTATATATATATATATATATATATATATATATATATATATATATATAAAGAGAGAGAGAGACAGAGAAAGAGAAAGATAGATAGATAGATACGAATTTGTGAATTGACACCCTTGCTTTTATATGAATACTGCAAAATAAAGGAATCATAACTTCATTCATTTGAAAGAATCTGCGCTAAGCTGATGAGAATTTCTCTAATAGATTTTACCTTCAGAAAAAAAAAATTAAAAGGCAGACCGTCCTCATGTGCAAATGATGCTCACTTCACTACAGATGTTTGCAAATTGCCAACCATTGTTACTAGAAAAAATGAATGAATGTGAGCTGAAATCTTCTATCGATCCGTCTTTTTTTAAAATCTCTCGCTGACATGCCTCATACGTATTTCTCAGTGTTATTTTGAATATCGGCTTCAAGCTTTCATTCTTGTGGCTTCATCTACAATCGATAACTTGCCCTCCTCTCCAGCCCACGTGATTTTTTCTCTCTCTTTTTCTTTCACCATCGTTAAATGGTTTCAATATTTCCAAGACGTCACAAGCAAATGGGATTCGATTGTAGACATATTAATTCTGTGTTTTTTTTTACCGTCTTGCATTTGATTATTTTCCATCAAGATCATTCCCCTCTGCTATTATGAACAACTTTATGACCAAAAAAATAAAAATAAACATGCATCATGGAGTTCCATGAAGTAGGAATCAGACAACAGAGAAGTTTCGAAAAGGAGACTCTATCATTCGACCAAGTATCAATCTATATATATATGAATAGATGATATATTTAGATAGATTGATAGATAGATAGAAAGATAAAGAGATAGATAAATGGTATGTTACTAGGCTATTCTTCTCTCCCAATCAAACGACGGCAAGGCCCATAGAATCATATTACGAAAAAGGAGTAGCATAAATATATACAAAGAAACCTTAATAAACAGTGAAAGATGGTAATATCAAAGGGGGAGTAACGTATACAAAAATATGAATAAAGTCACATCTGATCATATTGCTTAAGGACTGGGCAAAGCGAAAAAATGAAGTAACGTTATTCAATTTAGATGAATTGCAAAATATTACATATTAAAGATACTTGGTGCTATTTGTCACCCGTCTATTCCCGTTCATTCAGTGCCCTTTTCTCATTCTTTCCCACACATTTATGCATAGTGATCACACTCACCTGCCGCAACATACTGATTAATATAAACGTACGGAAGACCATCAAAATACTTTTGACTGACTGAGAGAGGCAAAACTCTTTAGATATACGATGTACCCACTGAATTGCTCTGTGTGCAGATAATTGCAGAATAAGGTATTAGTAGAATTAATTTACAGTGAGAGTGTTGCATAACCAATGGCTGTTGCCGCTTGCGCAGCTTGGTATAGTTCGTTTGTAATCAAGTTTAAGTTTCAAGTTGCAATTTATTTCATATTTCTCATATATCAACATCATATCAAGAATAAAAGTATAACATTTAGCATCTTGTCAGTAATCAACAACATCAATTAGCTGTCTGTGACAGCTAATGGAATTTTTCTTGTAATCATGATGTATTATCCTTGAGGGTAACTGAACGTTCAGTTTCATTACCAGGTATGTCTACCGCTTGAGTAGAGTTCTTTTATAAAGTGATGATAAATCATAGTAATAGCTGAGGTGAGAACTCAGCTTTTAACTTTTTGCAAGATACTTAAAAACCTTTTTATGAAAATTTTCAAAAACATAAAATTCTTAGAGGATCTAAAAGTTTATTTGACGGAATTCGGGTTTGAAATGACTGGGATTATCCAAAAAGAAAGTAAAACAAAGAGATCCAATGAAAGATGAATCCAATCTTTTATTAGGATCGCTTTGTTTTGGATATCTCAGCTCAGCCATTTCAAAATCTATTTTCTTTAAATTAACTTTTAGGTCCCCTTAGAATTATATTTTTCTAATGCTTGATAAGATAATTCCCATCATCTTACAGAATCATCAACAGATGTTAAAAACCTGAAGGCTCATCTCAACCGAAACGGTACTATCCCTTTAATCGTTTATGGCTATTGGCTATTGTAGTTATCATGTCTTTGTTTCTCGTAGAAGACTTGTCAATACCTGCTTATAATTGTCTACAGAACTTAAAGCTTTTCTAAACTTCAAGCGACAGATAACTCCCATCTCTCTTATGCCACCCCTCACAATAAAGAACCATCATTGGCTGCCTCATTACGCATGCGCAGGTTCATCACGAACCATTTGCGAATTTTCTTTGATAATCTAGCAGTCAGGCAACTTTAGCGTCACTTGTGCAGACATTTTTCTGCGAGAGCTGCAACAGACTGGTATTACAGGGAATAAAAGCAGTTCAACACAAGTCGCGTATAAAGTAAGTGTCATTTTTTAAAATGCAAAGTGTAATCTCAATATGATGAATAAAATGATATATTTGTTTAAGGCAATATCTCTAACGTATTATGAGTAATGAGTAAGATGGTTTTGGAATATGAGGGTTATATATGTTGATAGGTATTAACTCTTAAAAGTCAAACAAAAATATTGTTATTGGAATCCTTCCGCATATACATATATTGCAAAAGACTATCAAGTTTACTGATGACATCAGAGAGCTTTAATAGATCAAATTCCGGGGACAGTGTGCAATGACAGAAAACAAACAACAAACAAACAAGCCTACCGCTAGGATAATATTGTGCACTTTGCAAATGAGATTCCATCTGACATTCGATTAGCAGAAAGCACAACTTTCTTGTAGCTGTGTAATAGATGATAAAAATATATTCATTATAGTTTTATCTACTTTTCCCCATGGAAATATCTCACGGCTGGAGGTTTAATTGGTTAAATTACTTGAACACCTTATAAGGTCATCAATTCTAAGAAGTAAACTCCCATGTTATAAGGCGAAGCCTCCTGCTTGTGGTAACTTGCATTACTACAGTATGTCCCCAAAAATTACAACCGGATTTCCGCATTGATAACTTTCAATATGATCAATCTATCTGATTGCTATATCAGGGTCTAAAAATGTAACATCTAACCTATATGTTGCAGGAAACCCCATTCCGTTTGGTTAAGTGGTCACAGAGAAAAGTTGATTGTTGTAGGGCATGTTATGGGTTAGTTTCTTTCAAGTTAAGCACTCGGATGCTCTTGGAACTGCATATTAATGTGTGAACACATTGGACAGAACTTGGAGGGAAGGGATTCGTGACATGCTCTGCAAAGATCCTCATTTCTCTTTGACCACTGAAGCAGATCGGATGGGGTTTTGTGTAAGATGTGGGTAATAAGTTAAAGTTTCACACCCTGAAATTGTATTTGGATTGATTTACTGTTTTCAAAGTTATCGTTGCGGAGGGTCCGTTGCATTTTTTTTTTTTTGGGGGGGGGGCATACGGTATAACAATCTAATAAGAAAGACATCGCTTATAAATTCCTTTCTTGATATCGTTTTACTTTTGTTTGCCAGGATATAAACAAACTATGACATTGCCTGCCATTGCTACAAGCATTCAACTGGTAATGCTGCTTTCATATTTGGAAAGAGGTGGAAGCAGTCCGATTTCATACAACGCCTCACCTGCAACCGATGACGAATCAGACCGCGTGTTGTGGAAAACGTTTAAAACCGAGCCATATGCTGTTACAATGTTTGAAGTAGAAGTTACAACTCGGACCCCTGGATGGTACTGGCAAACCACAGTTTGGTCCTGGTGGTTGATCCTTCAGATGTTCACCGCCATGCTGGGTATTGTGGGCAATTCCCTGGTGATCATCGTCCTTTTCAATAGAAGAGAGCTAAGTCGCTCCACAGATACTTTGATTGGTGCGCTGGCTGCTGCGGATCTCCTCACGTCCTTGTTCATGATACCACTCCCTATGCCACTCACGGTACCTTCGTCAGTTCTGGGACAGGTTTACTGTAAAGTTGTGTTCCCTTCTACGTTTCTGTGGGTGTCATTTAATGCATCTATTTTTACTCTAACGGCCATCGCTGTGGAAAGGTACATAGCTATAGCTTATCCAATCCATTTTAAACATTTTGTCACCCGGAAGAAAGTAATTGTTGTAATTGTAGCAAACTGGATCCTAGGGTTTATGGTCACGTCTTTCCAATTCAAAGTCGCAAAAGTTGATAAGTCCTTGAATCACTGCGCTTCAGCTTTCCCTTCCAAAGGCGTTCAAATGATGATCGGAACGTTTTTATTCTTAATGTTATTCGTCATACCCGCCTTGTTGTCACTTACTATGCAGGCATTGACAGCGCACGCCTTGCACCGCCAGTCCCTGGTGTTCGGTAAACGGGTGGACAACGGAGAGGGCCGATCTAACCCGTCTGCTAAACATTTAGTAGCCAGGAGACGGGTGTTACAAATGTTATTTATCGTGGTTCTCGTCTTCATTTTGTGCTGGGCTCCATCTCAGTGTGCCTTCTTCGTCTTTAACCTCGGATTGGTCCCTGACTCGTACATGTTTAGTCCGTTAAACAAGGCACTAGTCATCCTCTCTTTCGGAAATTCCTGCGCAAACCCGATCATCTACACCGTCCGTTACCCAGAGTTCCGCGCGGCGATAGGAGAGCTGTTTTCTTCAAAGAAATGGAAAGCCAGGGCGCCATTGTTCAGTGAAAAGACAGAGGGGAAATTTGTAACATCTGCTGAGATCATTGATCCTTAGTCGACGCTGTGCGTAATGTATGTTGATAGAGAAAGTTACAAAAATCCTGCAAGATTAAATCAAACTCCTGTTTCGGCCCCCAAAAGATAATCTTTACTAATCACACCAAGATAAATTCATACCATTAGGTCGATGTAAGGTAGTTTATCCTGTATCACTCAACTCCTTCTAAAGTGGACATTGCGAACGTCAAACTTAACGTAACCAGAATACCGATATACCGATAAGTTACAAAGCAACAGTTGATGTAAGTTTCTGATTCATCCAGGTAACTTTCACTTGAAGCGCAAAATCAAATTTTTGCCTCTTGACTCACTGTTTAAATTCAGGTTAAGCTTTCAAGTCCGACCCTGGACCTTTCATCAGCTCGTCTGATTTGGTGGCGGGAAACGCTCTGTCGAAGTTATTGCCTGGAGTCAGTCGTCGAGCAATGTGCTATGGGCAGTGGCGTATCTAGGGGGGGGGGGGGGGGGCAAGGGGGGCACGTGCCCCGGGCGCCACTCCTTGGGGGCGCAAAAAAAACGAAGAAGAAGAAAAAAAAGAAAAAACGAAGAAAAAAAAAAGAAAAAAAAAAGAAAAAAGAAAAGAAGAAGAAGAAGAAGAAGAAACTCACCGGAAGGGGGGGGGGCAGAAAACCAAATCAACAAAAGATAAAAACAAAACATAACGATGACTCGGACAAAATGACAATGTTTATTGTGTTCACACAAGAATTCTATGTAAGCTGAAATACAATTTTCGGCTCGCTCGCTGCGCTCGCTCTCTAAATTTTATATAGAAGAAGAAGGTAAGAACAAAATTTGATGATGAAGCCAACAAAATGACAATGTCTATTGTGTTCACACATGTCATTTTATATTTAGCAGACAAAATGTTTCACTGAGCAGCGGCTGCAATTTCTTTCGTTCTGAAGCGATCGCCAATTGGATCAAAAGAAGGCGCCAACGGTTCCGAACATACGGGGAGGGGGGGGGGGGGGGGGCGCCAAAAAAAAATCAAACAAGATAAGAACAAAACGTAATGATGACGTGGAAATATACAAATTTCGGCTCACTCGCTCGTACTAATTTAGAGTATTTCTTCAAGCCCTCAGTTTGTTGGTAAAAATCGTTATCTATAAGGCCGTCACTATACATTGTGTCTTGATTAGAATTGTAAGATTTGATAAGCAAAAAATGACAAGAGTTCCATGTTTTGTAAGCTGAAATACAAAAATTTTCGGCTCGCTCGCTGCGCTCGCTCGCCAAAATTTATCAAAATAAAAAGGAGATAAGAACAAAACGTGATGATGATGCGGAAATATACAAATTTCTGCTCACTCGCTCGTACTAATTCAGAGTATTTTTTCAAGTCTTCAGTTTGTTGGTAAAAATAGTTATCTATAAGGCCGTCACTATACATTGTATCTTGATTAGAATTGTAAGATTTGATAAGCAAAAAATGACAAGAGTTCCATGTTTTGTAAGCTGAAATACAAAAATTTTCGGCTCGCTCGCTGCGCTCGCTCGCCAAAATTTATCAAAATAAAAAGGAGATAAGAACAAAACGTGATGATGATGCGGAAATATACAAATTTCTGCTCACTCGCTCGTACTAATTCAGAGTATTTTTTCAAGTCTTCAGTTTGTTGGTAAAAATAGTTATCTATAAGGCCGTCACTATACATTGTATCTTGATTAGAATTGTAAGATTTGATAAGCAAAAAATGACAAGAGTTCCATGGTTTGTAAGCTGAAATACAAAAATTTTCGGCTCGCTCGCTGCTCTCACTCGCCAAAATTTATCAAAATTAAAAAGGAGATAAGTACAAAACGTGATGATGACGCGGAAATATACAAATTTCGGCTCACTCGCGCGTACATGGGGGGGGGGGGGGCATTTCATGAAGCAATTTGTCAGATATTTCGTCTGACAAACTGTTAAAAGCTACTGAAATCCTTGCTTCTGATTGGCTGAAAGTACTAATTTTGTGCGACAAGTTGTCGGACAAAATGCTTCATGAAATGCCCCTCTGGTTTAGAATATTTTTTAAAGTACTCAGTTTGTTGGTATAGATAAATCGTTATCTATAAGGCCGTCACTATCTTGATTAGAATTGTACGATTTGATAAGTAAAAAATGACAAGAATTCCATGTTTTGTCAGCTGAAATACAAAAATTTTCGGCTCGCTCGCTGCGCTCGCTCGCCGAAATTTATAAAAAAATTCATTACATTTAAATCACCCTCAAAAGACCCCTTTTAAGGGCTTGAAAAGCATATCATGTGAACTTTGCTTAAAGTCTCTACCGGGATGGGGTTGGGGTTGAACACTAGTCTTTTTCAGAAATTAGGGGCGCAATTTTCGCGCTTGCCCCGGGCGCCGTTTTCCCTAGATACGCCACTGGCTATGGGCTCTCCCATCTCGCCGGATCTTGACTATTCATACATGGAAGACTTATGAAGATGTAGCTTTGAGTTTAGTCTCCGGCAATTTATATGGATGACACCTGGATCAAGACTAAGAATGTGGAACTAGACGCTTTCTGTGCACAGATCAAGAATGGTGTGACTCCTGTATTAAGTTCACTGACGATAAGTTTAGGACAATAAAGTAGCGTTCCTAGATTGTGAATAGACAGTGTAAGTTGGCACAAAAATAAACAATAACCCATATATCCGGCCAACGTTATCTATATCAACATACAAGTCTTGTAAGAGTACATATGGCTACCGTTACAATGGTTACTAGAAATGTCGCTATGGAGACTGGTATGCCTCGGCCATATTGTATGGTTCTCCGATAGGTCTATGGTACGTCTTGACAATGTGTGATGATAGTTTCATATAATTGTCAAAATATTAAAATGACAGGTTTGTCACAACTGTGTTGAATGTTCACTTTCTTGAACTAGGTTTAATTGGATGAATGGCCATGTCGTCTAAGAGTGCAGGTATATGGGGATCTGAAAAATTATGCATTGAACAATTTTCAGGGTACGGAGAAAAAGTGTAATTTCAGCATTTTCGCCTGGCCTTTGACCCTATGACCCTCCCAAGAGAATCATTGTCAGGCAGAACATGCATACATACGTACTAAATTTCATGATGATACCTTAAGCCACTTCCGAGATACGGAGGAAAAAGTGAAACTCAGCACTTTCACTTGATCTTTGACCTTTCGACATTTTGACCTTTTTGGCAAAAAACTTCTCAAAGTATCTCTATTGGGTGATGCATGTATACACCAAGTAAAAAAAAAAAAAGAAATCCTAAAGGCATTGCATAACAATGAGGGAAAAGGTAAAATTTTGAAGAGTGTCTTTGACCTCATGATCCCAATGATTATTCCCTAGATAATTACTGCCATTTATTACATGCATATGTGCATGCATATGTAATAATGTTCCACGAAGATACCTTGAACGATTTCTGAGATATGGAGATAAAAATGAAATCTAACATTTTCACTTGACCTTTGACCTCATGACCCAAAACTGTAACCAGAGATTTTTTATTGGGTAGTACATGTATACACTAAGTTTCAAGAAAATACCATCAGTCATTGCATAGATATGGGGGAAATAGTGAAATTTTGAGCATTTGACTTTGACCTTTGATCTTGAGCATCTGCACCCAAAAGTTGATAGGCACAACTTCAACCCCTCATTATACATGCCAAGTTCTATTAGGATACCCCAAACGCTTTTTTAGTTTACGCTGTCCACAAAATTTATTACGGACGGACGGACGGACGGATGGACGGATGGAGGGAACGACGGACAACCCGAGAACATAATGCCTCCGGCACCACTTCGTGGCGGAGGCATAAAAATGGCAAAGGAAATTGAGTCGCCCACAGAAAATTACCCTCACAAGTATGATATATATATATATATATATATATATATATATATAGATATATATATATACATTGTCACGACTCAACCCAATCACCACATCATGACAATCAAAATGTTCCGCTCCATTCCTGGCAGATCGCACCCAAACCATCACAACAATGTTGCAAAAGACCACGATTGGGAAGCCATGTCTTGATCTGAGAGCGATAACTTGCTGCGGACCTCTTTATTGGTATTAGCCTTGTTCAAGGCGCATCACATCTCCCCCCTTAAGACGGGAAGTTATGGAAGAACTTTCCAGTCAAACTGCAAACAGTCGTTACAAACATGTTCCGAAACACAATACATAAAAATGCACAATTGTGTGTTCATACACTAAAGTGGATTCTTCACATAAACAAGCTCAGACTTATGAGCCTTATCAAAACCCGTCTTGAGCGTAGGCTAACTGTCTAAATATAGACCCACTACCTGCTCGGAACAAGCATGTGCGTATACGCGCAAAACTTTACAACCACAACATTCCTTGTTTTCTTTTCTTCTTTTTTTTTTCTGCTTGGTCATAAATCATGAAGCATGTATTCTCTTTAGCTTTCCTGAAATGCTTATGAGTATCAAATGGCCAAACATTTCAACACCTAGTCGAAGTCTAAGAAATGCTGCTGGTTCAGAACAAAATACACTGTAATTGTATCATGAAATAATATACCATAAGTATGGACATATCAAACTTCTCTCTTAGCTTGATGTGCATATGCTTCAGAAAAACCGCTACACATATCACTGAATAACCTACATACACTGATAATCATGCAGTTTGCATAATGAACTTCACACATTTTTGTTGTGATTATTGTGTATGTCACCAATAATAGAAGCAATCTTCCATTCACTATACTTATTAACCATTTTTACATGGTGAGCTTGTAGCAATCTGACCTTTGATGAAAACTGACATAACAACGCGTTCAGCTCAACTGTTTGGTCTGA
The DNA here is from genome assembly GCF_040938485.1 of Diadema antillarum. Lineage (NCBI taxonomy): Eukaryota > Metazoa > Echinodermata > Echinoidea > Diadematoida > Diadematidae > Diadema > Diadema antillarum. The sequence goes on from NW_027271458.1 coordinate 190,791, forward strand.
CAAACATCTCTACATTTCTTATTTCTTGACACTTCTGTTCAAGTACTGTAAAGCCTTGTTCGTCAAGACAATAAATGCATGTACAGTAAGTACACTAGAGTACAGCAAAACAATGCAATTATGAACACCTGCTATACTCTCTGTTTCTGAAACAAGATATCACATGAATATAACCTGGTTATGACTGTATACCAGTATGGTCTCATGAACCTTACACATTCACACTATTATGAATATCATAATGTCATAATTTCACTCAATCGATATCTATGCTATGGAAAATGTGTATAGTTGGTAAATTCTGTGATGCCACAAATATTTCAACTCTTACAAATTAAGCATTTAAAAAAGAAGCAACAACAGCTTTTGTGTGTTTGTGTGTGCTTTCTACAAACAGCAATGCAACTTAATTTGCAATTCCATTTAATACAATGTCTACATTATACACTGTATCAAAATATGCTATATAACTGAAAACCCCTTTCTTCAGCACATAAAGCATAAAACATAACAAAACTCATGCTATATCACTGGAAATGATTTTGCCGTTTTGGTGCAAAAATCATAACAATTTGGAAAACATGCTGCTTTTCCCATGCAGACAAGAACAAATTATGGATACAAATTAAAACAGTGTACACAATGTTTGTGTTATCATTTCAAAACAAGAACACTCTTTCTTTGACAAGAGAAATATCCTTCTCTTACAATAACATGGAAACACATTTCTTTTGTCTGGTATTGTTCGTGCTTCCAAGTCATCACCAGTCTGTTATCTCTGGACATTAAGCACATCTGTGTCCTTTTGTCCCATCCGTGGAAAATACGTGTACTTCTATCTTATCCACGGGACAAAGCGTCTGCAATGACATTGTCTTTTCCGCGTACGTGCTGTATCACGAGGTTGTACTCCTGTAGCACTAGCGCCCATCTGGTTAGGCGTCCATTTTTGTTCCTCATTCGCGACAGGAACACAAGCGGATTGTGGTCTGTGTACACCAGCACTGGATACTTTGTAGTGTTCAGGTACACGTCAAAATGACGAAGAGCCATGACGAGCGCTAACGTCTCCTTCTCGACAGTGGAGTACCGTCGCTGATGTTTGTTGAATTTTCTGGACATGTACGCGACGGGATGGTCGACTCCGTTGTCGTCCTTCTGCATCAGGGCTCCTCCTCCTCCTGTGTCACTCGCGTCCACCATAAGAATGAACTGCTTGTCGAAGTTCGGCGCTGCAAGAACCGGAGAACTCGCTAGCATTGCCTTCAGCCGGTTGAAAGCAACTTGACAGTCATCTGACCAGTCGAACTGCGAGTCTTTCCGCAACATGTTGGTGAGCGGTGTTGCAGCATCAGCGAAATTATGGCAGAACTTGCGATAATAGCCAGTCATGCCCAGAAATCGTCTCAGCTCTCGCCTACTCTGTGGGCAGGGAAAGTTCAGGATCGTCTCCACCTTTGCTTCAACAGGCTTGACGGAACCATGTCCCACAATATGACCCAGGAACACGACTTTTGCTCGGGCGAACTCACATTTCCTCAAGTTCACAGTAAGGTTGGCACTGGTCAAGCGGTCAAACAGTGCTCTGACTCTCAGAAGGTGGTCCTCCCATGTATGGCTGTACACTATGATGTCGTCGAGATACGCCTCGCATCCCACCAAGCCAGACGTGACGGTGTTGATGAGTCTCTGGAATGTAGCGGGCGCGTTCTTCATCCCAAACGGCATCACTTTGTATTGGAAGAATCCATCAGGAGTCACGAATGCAGACAGTTCTTTCACTCTTTCACTGAGGGGAACCTGCCAGTACCCCTTCAAAAGGTCAAACTTACTGACGTATTTGGCATTCCCTACGCGATCAATACAATCATCGATGCGGGGCAAAGGGTACGAGTCTGACTTTGTTTTCGAATTGAGCAACCTGTAATCCGTACAGAAACGCAAAGAACCATCCTGCTTTGGAACCAACACACAGGGAGAACTCCATCCACTCTTACTGGGCTCAATAAGGTCATGTTCAAGCATATATTGAACTTCCTTCCTCAGAACATCCATTTTCAATGGATTCACACGATATGGGTGTTGCTTGACAGGGGAGGAGTCCCCCACATCAACATCATGCACCACCACACTAGTACGACCTGGTACATCACTGAAGAGGTGTTCATACTCATGGACTACATCCATCACCTGAGCTCTCTCTACTCCTGGAAGATGAGATAATGTGTCAGATAGATTTGCTAACACCTCAGAATTCTTCAACATCAACTGCGGAATTTCCACATCATCACTCTCACTGTCTTCACCATCCACTTCACAACCGATTCCAACTGTGGCAACAGGCTTTTCTTTAGCCTCTTCTACATTTTCAACATACTCCTTTAGCATGTTGACATGACAGAGTCTTCTCCTCTTCCTCCTATCAGGTACAAGTGACTGTGCAAGACGCACTATTTCAGGGTCTTTGCCCTGCAATTCAACCAGACTCTGACGAGAAATCTCTGACATTTGACCATGGTCCATATGTGCATCATCACTGCTGCTAGACTCTTCAAGTCTAGAGAAGAAAGTATCAGCCAAGATATCCTCTTGCTCCTCTTTCTTCAGTTCACGAGCCATTGACCTGGTAACAGCACATGAGGGAAACACATCAGGCATATCCTGAACCAATTTCTCTGTGGCTTCGTCAACCACGGGTGTCTTACTTGGGAGAAAGTGAGGCAAAACCTTCTCTCCAGCGATATCATTGCCGAGCAATAAGGTGACACCTTCGACTGGCAATGTAGGCAAAATACCTACTACAACTGAGCCACTGACAAGATCGCTCTTCAATTCGATATTATGAAGAGGCACTCGGACACTCCCACCTTCAACTCCCCTCACAAACACTTCTGAATCCACAGAAGATTCAACCGAAAATGGCAATGTATTTGCACACAGGAGACTCTGTGATGCTCCTGTATCCCTCAAAATGTGAACCTGAACCTGCTCACTATCAGGCGTCAAACTAACATACCCTGAAGATATGAAAGGTTTGTAATTCTCTGCCACCCGTTCAAACGATGGCAGATGTTCTGTGCGAGTGATAGCAAAAGCATCTGGCAATGCTTTGGGGTTGCTAATCCCCTCTTTTTCTCGCTTCTTCTTCAACTTCCAGCAAGCTGACATCACATGTCCATCCTTCTTGCAATAGAAGCAAGCCTTGTTTGGCTTTTGATCAAGATTGGGCTTGGGAATGCTTGGAGCAACAGCTCCTCTTCTTGGCACACCCTGGCCTCCTTTCTTACTTGGAGAAAGTTTGAAAGTACCCTTGTGGGTAAGCACATACTCATCAAGGAGGACAGCAGCTCTCCTGGCACCATTTACTTCCCTTTCCTCCAGGTACCGCCGCTGATCTGGCTAAACACACCTCTTCACCTCCTCTAACAATACCAACTCTTTCAGTTTGTGGAAATCATCAACACCAGACGACCTTAACCAGTGTTCAAAATGGGTCTGCTTGTGTTGCACAAAATCAACAAATGTCTGATCATCCCTTCTCCTATAATTCCGAAACAGTTGCCTGTGGGCTTCTGGCACCAACTCGTACGCCCTTAATACGGAACTCTTCAAATTCTCATAGTCAGAACACTCTTGGATAGTGAGAGACGCATAGACCTCTTGGGCCTTCCCTACCAGCGAGCTCTGTATCAATGTCGGCCACACTTCCTTGGGCCATTCTAAACTCACAGCCACTTTTTCAAAGTGCTGGAAAAACTCTTCTACCCGGTCTTCACAAAATTTCGGCACCAACTGAGATTGCCTTAATGCATCAAATTTTGATGACTTAGCTGAACTGCCGGAAGAAGGTTCATTCGATTTTGCATCGATTGACTTGATTTCGAGTTCTATTTTCTTTGCCTCGACTTCCAGCTGCTTCATCCGAAGCTGGATCTCAATTTTCTTCAATTCACTTTCTGCAGGGGTTACCAAAGGTGTGATAATTTCATTATCATCTGTCCCTGCTTCATCCTCTGACAAAGAGGCAGGCCAAATACCAGTATTGGTAAAAAACTCCGAAATTGTGTCCTTGATCTCTGCTTTTCGATCCGATGTTTTGATCGGGATTTCTAAAATTCGAGCAACTTCCACCAGTTCTGCCTTCCTCAGGTTATTAAAACCTTCCTGAGTGGGTTCATCAACAAAGCTCTGCACGACATCAGCCATTGTGGGAATATCAAAATCAAAACTTGCAAGAAGTCACAAATCCTCACAAAACTACAAAGCCTTAACAAAAGAAATGCACTGCATATGAGTACACATGTACGCATGAACCCAGTCACACGCGCAGAACAGGCAAAAATTTTCTACGATAAGCAGAAAACATCAAAATCCCTAAGCCTTCGAATCAGGCATACAATCAGAACACCACGGCATCACATTAGTATGTGATCTAAGGACATAGAATGAATATACACACTCACTACAAACGACCACATAGCACGATTGTGCAAACCAAGGAAAATATATCAAAGCCTTTAACCGAGGCTAATCTTCCAGAAAATTCGGCGTGACCCGTAGCCAATGTGTACGCAAGCCCCCAAACATACACATCCAGCATACGCACACTCACAAACTGCACTAGCCCTACACACGACGCGCTAGACCGACCGTCTGCGACTACAAAACACGTGTGAGCCCAATGCGCAATACCCACGCTATGCACTATACGCACACAACTGAACGTGAGAATCCTCACCCAAATCGGTCTACACAAAACCTTCATGCAAAAACGACAAACGTTCAAAACGTGACAATCCTCACCAAAATCTGCACTAGGCCTTCACACAGAATGTAGCCTATACAACTACTAACACAGTCAATGACTGCCAAAGCCTACGCAGCATAAATGTTATACACAACGTGCACAACCAAACGTGAGAATCCTCACCAAAATCTGCACCAGGCCTTCACACAAAATGTAGTCTAAAAACTACAAACACAGTCAATGACTGCCAAAGCCTACGCAGCATAAATGTTATACACAATAGATGTGCACAACCAAACGTAAAAATCTTCACCAAAACGCATGTGGCCTGTCAAAACCAACATGCAAACAATGCAGGCCCAATACATTAAAAACCTGTCATCGACGCTATACACTTGTCTACATACTAAAAACAAACGTGTACAGCCAAACGTGAGAATCCTCACCAAAACGCATGAGGCCTAACAGAACCTACATGCAAGCTGGTATAGGCCCGATACGACATGAGCCTATACACCATCGACGCTATACACTACGTACTTACAGCACACGTGTACAACCAGACGTGAGAGTCCTCACCACAATCCGCATGGAACATGCGAAAGAAAACGGCTTGTCTGTTCATTTTCCCGGACAAGGTCCCAATTTGTCACGACTCAACCCAATCACCACATCATGACAATCAAAATGTTCCGCTCCATTCCTGGCAGATCGCACCCAAACCATCACAACAATGTTGCAAAAGACCACGATTGGGAAGCCATGTCTTGATCTGAGAGCGATAACTTGCTGCGGACCTCTTTATTGGTATTAGCCTTGTTCAAGGCGCATCACAACATATATATCCATATACATATGTATGTATGTATATATATATATATATATATATATATATATATATATATATATATATATTATCAAACTTTGCAGAAAATGGACCAAATGATTGAAGAAGGTTAAATACTTCCTTGCTTGTTTGAGATCACGAAGGGCAGTAATGACGTTCCGCATTGTCATTCTTCCTCAGGGGGAAATGCCGCCCTGACAACAAAACTAAAAGAATTTCCCAGTATTAAAGCCAGCCATGATTTGTCAGCGAAGACTTTGTAATGACATTAACCGCTCAAAGCAAGAATGAAAGGAAGAGAACGTCCTCGTACAGCTAATGTTCTCCTCGCTATTGAAAGAAGATGGAAAATTCCCTGATACTGTTCTCCGAAAAATGCTTGGCTATGAGTTAAAATATTTTATTGATCCTGTGATTGTGCAGACGAACGTAAATCTTAGTGAAAAAAAAAAATCTGTTCAAAAAGACCTTACTTCATTTAAAAGATTTGACCACTCAATGCCTCTGTCTTTTTTTCCCTCCCTCTCCCTCCCATGCCTCGAAAGCTTATTTCTCAGTGTGTTCTTTCACAAATCGATTAAAGGGCCTTTTCAATCTTACATTTTTTCCTTCTTCCCCTCGGTTTAGGTTGTTTCTTGCTTCTTCGTCTCTAATCGATTTCGAATCAATTTGATCATACAAATATATATATTTTAAGACGTAATCTTTTCTCTCTTCCTTCGACAGCCATTGAATGATTTTGATATCTTCAAGCATCACAGAGGACATTTCACATATTTATATATCGCAAGTATTGATCTAAGTTTTGAGCCGATATTAAAGACTATTTTGGTAGTATAGTTCACAAACAAGAAAAAAGAAATCTATCAGAATGTGTTATAGGCCTAGTGCAAAATTGTTACAACACACAAAGACACACACACACACACATACACACACACGTATATATACACATAAATATACTTACACATATGTTAAATAATTCGTGTTGGTACAATAATATCAAATATCAAAAAGAGAACAGAACTCAAGAAATGCATCATGCTGTCAATACCAACAGCTTACTTGAAGAACACAGAAATGCTCGGGCTCTCTGCCTTTTGTCACCCGAGTTTTAACAAAGGGCAGGGATCACGAAAATTTGGTGTTCTTCAAATAAAGACACTTTTGTTATTGAGACTATAATACATTTCTAGAGCTCTTGAGTTCTGTTCGCTTACACACACACACACACACACACACATATATATATATATATATATGTATATATATGTGTGTGTGTGTGTGTGTGTGTGTGCGCGTGTGTGTGTGTGTGTTTGTGTGTTTACATAAGGGTGCATTGATGTAGGCCTACATTCAGCCTTCAGAAAAGATGAAGAGGCTGTGAAAAGAAATTCATGAAGATATCCCGTACCAAAATTTTGAAGATGAATCAAAACAGGAAACAAAATGAAACTTTGCCGCTAAATTGTATATCAGCTTCCATCCCTAGGCCTTCTCTCCCTCTCTCTGTCTCTCTGTATGTTTGTTTGTCTGTCTTTCTGTCTGTCGCTCTATTGGAAGAGAGAAATCATTAATTTCAACGAGATGTCACCGATCCCTGAGGAACCGTCATTGGCTACATTTACCACGCATGCGCAGGTAAATTAAAAGCCAATTGACAACCTCTTCAGAGTTAGGTAACGTTACAAATACCTTTGCATATAAGTGCAAATTCAAGTGCGTTGAGAAACTGTCGGTAAACTGGCTGTATACTGAAAGCAGAAGAGCACAAGTCGTTTGTAAGTGAGTACATGCTGCATCAATTTATTTGTGTACTTTTTCATATATAACTTGGCAGGTCATACCTGAACGGAGAATAAAATAAAACGAGTAAAATGTTTACAACATTGATAGATATTACTTCTACTCAAAAAAAAAAAAAATCGCTTGGGAGTGTTTGTAGGCCTACAATAAAATACCGTTAATGATTACTACATAACGTGTTCCTATCAATACTTTTCATAGACCAAACTTCAGGAAATAGTATGTGATGACAAAAAGGAACCCTAACGTTCAATAAATGACGTTGATACAATAATAATACTAATGTTATTGATAGTAGTACATTTTAATAATAATAATAATAATAATAATAATAACAATAATAATAATAATGATAACAATAATAATATTGCAGTGTCAGTGAACAAAAAAAAAAATGTCAAAATAGTTTCTTTTTTTCCTTTGGCTCAATCATACCCTTCCCGTATAGGTCTAACGTACGTGGAAGATTCATGGCGTCATTGAAGTTATATCATGATTAGTTCAATGGAATATCTCATAGCAGGAGTTTAATGAATTTGACTTGGTAGGCGCTATATTGGCTTATCTATAGTTTGACGCTTAAAGGGACTGTACAGGACTGGTTGAGGTAGGGATTCATGTTTTGAACATTCCTAAGTGAGATAATGAAAAAGCCTCTTATGAAATATGAAAGAGCATGTAATTTTAAGAAGGATTCAACGTTTATTTGATGAAAATTGGTTTTCAAATGGCTGAGATTTCCAAAAAAGTGCTAATAACAAAAGGCGACATGCCCCAACTTTATTAGTATCTCTTTTTTTCACCTTGTTTTTGGATATCTCAGCCATGTCAAAACCGATTTTCATCGAATAAACTTTTGATACCCCTTAGAACCGCATGCTCTGTGACATCTCATAGAGTGGTTTCTGAATATCACACAAAACGTTAAAAGCTAAATCTTCACCTCGACCAGAACTGTACACACACTTTAAAGAGCATTGTTTCATGGAGATCTATGCCCTTGTCAGGTGGACAAATTTCATCATCCTCAGATCCTCATCGTAATTTCTATCACTAAACAACTAAATGGATCAGTACACATGTTTGATTAAAAATTTGTCACACAACGGTAGCATTTCAAATTCCATGCTTGTTTTTTTTTTTCAGGGCATAAACAGACTACATAATGGCACCGTTTGCTTTTATCACATTTACGAGCATTCAACTGGTAATGTTGTTTTCATATATCGAAAGAGGTGGCAGCAGTCCGGCTTTGTCCAATGACTCACATACAACAGGCATGGAAACAGACAGTACGTTGCGGAAAACCATACAAACCGTGCTATATGATGGTACAAGGTTTGAAGAAGAAGCAACAACGCAGATACCTGGAGAAGACCACGGAAACAGGAGCTTCAGGACGAGGCCGTCAGAAGTAAAATTGTCATCTTCAAGAGCGGTATTTCCTGATTATGCGGTGCCTTCCAATGAGGAATTTGGGTCTAATGTCAGTCCTAAAGCCCTGTCCACTGGATGGTCCTGGCAAGATATAGTTTGGTCCTGGTGGTTGATCCTTCAGATGTTCACCGCCATGCTGAAAATTGTGGGCAATTCCTTGGTGATCATCGTCCTTTTCACCCGAAGAGAGCTCAGTCGCTCCACAGATACTTTGATTGGTGCGCTGGCTGCGGCAGATCTTCTTGCATCCATCTTCATGATACCACTCCCGCTGCCTACCACGGTCCCTTCATCAGTGCTTGGGCAGATGTACTGCAAAGTAGTTTACACCTCCATTTTTCTCTGGGTATCATTTGATGCGTCAATATTTACCTTGACGACCATATCTGTGGAAAGGTACATCGCCGTGGCTTATCCTTTCCATTTTAAGCAGTTGGTAACTCGGAAGAGGGTCGTCGTCGTAATCGTAGCGAATTGGATTGTCGCGTTCATGATCACTTCTTTCGAATTCAAAGTTGCAAGCGTCGAAAACTCCACGAATCGATGCTCGTCAGCATTCCCTTCAAAAGCTGTCCAGATGCTAATCGGAATAATTTTGTTCCTTATGCTCTTCGCTATTCCCGCCTTGTTGTCACTCACTATGCAGGCAATGACGGCGCATACCCTTTATCGCCAGTCTATGCTGTTCCGCAAAGAAGGCAATCAAGAGTTTGCATCGAATCCATCGGCTAGGCATTTAGCAGCCAGGAAACGCGTCTTACAGATGCTGTTTATTGTGGTTCTCGTCTTCATCGTGTGCTGGGCTCCATCGCAGTGTTTATACTTTATATTCAACCTCGGATTGCTCCCACACTCGTATTTGTATAGCCCATTAAACAATGCATTAGTTGTCCTCTCCTTTGGAAACTCCTGCGCAAACCCGATCATCTACACCGTCCGTTATCCAGAGTTCCGCGCGGCCATAGGAGACTTGCTTTTTTTAAAGAAAGGGAGGGCTAGGACACCATTATTCAGCGACCGGACAGAGGGGAAAACGCTGTAAATTCTGTTGAGAGCGTTGATGCTTAATCGTCATTGGAGCTTAATGCATAATGTAGTCTTGAAAAAAACAAAACAAACAAAATAAAAAAAAAAAAAAACCTTTGCTAAATGTTGATCCCCGGCCTTTGAAAAGAAATATTCTTTACGGACTGAACTTTGATGCGTCTCACACAATCAAGTCGCTGTAAGTTGGTTTTATTTGACACGGCGGACACTGCGCTCGTCACAATGCACGACACAACATAATGTTCGATATTGAAAACTGTGAGTGATTAAAAATGCAAATCCATAGCAAATCTGTAACATCTATTTTCCACTCAGCCTTTACGAGAAGCGTCGTAAAGTAAATGCACAAAACAAAACACATTTTTGGAATTACCTTTAATCTTTTTTTTTTCACTTTATGGTGACTTTTTTTTCATTTTTCAAGTCAAATTTGAGTACTGTACATCATTAAAATGGGGTTATATTATCATAATTTTTCGTTCATTGCAAAGTAGCTGTGGGATAGTCCTGTTTGCTTACTTTGCATGGTACCAATTTACAGCGATAAGTAATGTTGTATGGAAAGTAGGCCTAGTTGGTGTTTTTTTTTTTTTTTCACTGAAGAGGAATTCTGTAAAGTGGCGATTTTACGATCTATACACTCAAAGAGTGTATTAATACCCAGTGTCTCAAAACTCAAGATCCAAAAACCTACTCCAACTTTTCCGTTCTGTAAATCTGGAGCTAAATAAAAAAAAAAACGGTTGAGTACTAGTATTAGTATTAAAGTTCACGCACTTTATTTAATAACCGTGGTGGCTTATGCGCATGCACGCAAAACGATGTGTCGAATTTGACAGCTGCGGTCATTGCATACTGTATTTTATTACTATACACTGTATGTTATGCAAAATGCAGTCATAACTTGTATAACCGCACAAAAATATCCTTCTTCTACATTTTTAATTCTTTCTACATCGAAAAGGTAGTTTTATTGATATTCGTAGGTAACAATTTAATTTGTGAAGGTAATTCCAAAGTAATCTGAAGCAATCAGAATAAGCTGAAACATGCCGTGCCGTATACACGTTTTGTTTGGATTTATTTCTGGATATTTCATGCAACAACAAAATCGATACAGTGCACTCCCGTTACAACGAACACGGCTATAACAAAATATCGTTATAACGAAGTAAATCTTCTGGTCCCAAAATTATCACCATTAAAGTCTATAGTACAACATTCGCTATAACGAACACGATTATAGCAAAATTTCCGTTATAACGAAGTCTTTTCCGAGCGCCACAAACAAAGAAAATGAAAAGAAATGTGCTCTGTTATAACGAAATGCGAATTGCTTTCGAAAATACGTAGCGAAACAAGCATTTATAGCGTCTCTGCATGGGTGAACGCTTCACACCACTGTGTGTTCGCTCCTTGTGTCACGTACAGTTTCTGAGGGGAACTTGTGTTTATTATTGTAATACAGTTATCCCATCACATTTCACATAGCTTTCCAGTGTATGATGAGTATTCAGCAAACAGAATATGATATATATAATACGTGGTTTCTTGTTTTCGTTGTATATTGTATTTGTTCGGTTATAACGAAATTTCGTTATAACGAAAGATAACTGCCGGTCCAGAGCATTTCGTTATAACGGGAGTGCACTGTATCCCCAAACAAAGCAAAAACAAAACAAAACAAAACAAAAACAATTGGCGAGGGTGGTTTTTACAATTTTAATCTAAAACTTCTGTTTCAAAATGTTACTGATCCGCTGGTATGGTATTTTTCTACCGAATAAAGACGGTGAAAAAAAAGCAAATCGTACTTTCATACGTGAGTAAAATGACACTTCTGACAGAGGACAGCATGTCAAAGTTGTTTTCAGAAGGGCCAATTTGTAACAGGCTTATGTACCTTTCTATATGTCGCGACACACACCCAAAAAACGATATGAGCTTTATTTCAATAGTATAAGTATCACTTGTATAAATAGCCATGCTTTCAGAACTCAGTGATTGATTTGGGTAATACCAAACATTTGTCTGATCGCGAAACATATTTGTGCTATTTAAAGGAATAGCAAAATGACTGATAAGAATGCGGACTGCAGATCAATTACAGACTTTAAAATACAAATGAGGTGGTTTGTGCACTGTGCGTCTTGATATTGATTATTTTTCAAATTGTAGGCCTATAATTTATCTTCTCTTGTTGTATTACAGGATATCTTAATATACACTTAGATAAGCACTCATCTCAGTACGCGCACAAGTTCAACGACCCCGTCAATTGCCAAGGAACCCATCAGTTGGTGACAACACCCACACATGATCATGATTATGTTCTCGATGTCATCTTGGTCCAGCAATCTGAAAGATTGCTTCTTTCTCTGTATCAGGGTAAATACCCCCGGCTAAATATTGGTTTAATAGTGATACGGACATAGTAAAGATTAGGGTTAAAGTTAGAGTTAGGTTTAGGGTTAAAGTTTGGGTTAGGGTTAGGATTAGATTCAGGATTTGGCATAAGGGTTAGGGGAAGGGGAAGGAGAAGGGGAAGGGGTAATTGCCCAGGGGTAACTGCCCTAGAAACGATGCCTCTTTTCATCTAGCAACGTAAAAGACAGTAACAGAACTTAATTCGCCAGCGATGTGTCTGGCACTAGCATTAAATGTTCTTTAATAGCAACAAGCAACAACGGATGTTGATAATGCTGTGATCCGCTAGAACTCAGAACTCAGCAAGTTACTGGACATTCACGTACCAGCGAAGTAAAACTCGGACAGTCAAACCTCGTCAGTTAGTAAAGTCCCGGGTAGGCCTATTACTCTGGTAATTGTGAAGCACAGAAAAATGGAGGAAACTTGAATAGAAATGGCGCAACAGTGGAAAGCTGCAGACACTTGGTCTATTTGATCCTTTACAGTCGGCTTATTGCCCGCAACAGTGTGGAGACCCTATGGATGAATGTTCCTATATACATTTTAAGGGAAGTGGATTGCAGATCGGTCACAGCAATGATTTTGTTAGATCTGTCTTTGGCCTTTGACACTGTAGGCCTACATCACAGAATCCTCGTCAATTCGTCAATACTCTCGTAAGTCTGGGTATTCAGGGACAGGTTCTTCAATGGTTTAAATTGTACCTATCCCATCCTTCACGATCATTTCTTTTAATAGTCTCACATCTTGCTGAAAGCCATGAGGCTGTGGTGTACCTCAAAGCTCTATGTTGGCGGGCCGGCACCTTTTTTTTTCCCCTTCTTTTTCACATGTATTCATTTGATCAGTCTGCGGAAAATATTTGAGTATGTCATTCTGTTCAGCATCATTTCGGCCTACATGCAGATGCAGAGATGCCAAGTTCAAAAAACTTTTATGAGTGAGATTATGACTCGGCGTCTCTGCGCTCGCGCGCATGCGCACGCGAAAGAGGAGGGTGTCCCCCTCCCATGGTAGGGAGTTTTTTTTTTTAATTATTAGCTCTTAATGATGCTATCTGGTGCATACTTAAGTGACTATTTTTTACTAATTTTGAAAGGCAAAAGGGAAATATACCTTCAATTGCAACTACATGTATCACTTTAATCCTTTGAGCTATGCTCCTTATTTTGGGCCCAAATTGCAGACTTCACCAGATGCGTGAGAAAAATGGGTGCCATGCGTGAGATCGTGAGACAGACCCTAAATGTTTGAGTCTCACGCAGAATGTGTGAGACTTGGTAGCTCTGCAGATGACATTGTACAATTTTTGAATCTTTTCCGCCACGTCAAATCCAAGCATCCCATGCATTGCGCAGTCTAGAAATTGCATCATCAATGTTGATGCCTGGATGTGGTCTAACTCATTGCTCCTAAACAGCAGCATTTATGAATTTATTCTTTTTGGCTATTATCTCACTTGAACAAGTTGGATATCGATTCTATTTCCTTTGCAGGAAACAACATGTATATCACTCTGTCAATAGTTATATGTTACATACTTTACATAGTTAAATGCCTGATCATATCAACAACATTTCTTAATCAGTTCGTTATCAATTGTGCACCATTGCCTTTATTCGTAAGTAGACCTACTTACATGCAGGCCTACCAGTATTAGCACGAATGCATCAATATTATGCGCACACTCAGAAAATACATAATTCCTTCGGGTCTCAAGGCTTTCTCATCTCATGCAGTTCTTAATACATGTACATGTACAATGTACTTGTACCACCACTCTTTATGAAAAGATATGTTTCGGTGGCCCGGGCTACCACAGAAGAAGAAGAAGAAGAAAAAAGTTGTGTCGAGCCTTGTACACACGTATATGTATTAATATAATTATGTATGTAGGCCGACGTACGTGTATATCTGTGTGTGTGTGTGTGTGTGTGTGTGTGTGTGTGTGTGTGTGTGTGTGTGCGCGTGTGTATGTGTGTGTGTATTGATGTATGTAGCATTTCCTCCTATACAGTGCACTCTCATTTTAATGAACACGGTTATAATGAAATTCTGGTTATAACGAAATAAAATTCAGGCCGCAACATTATCCGCTCTACGTATACAGTGTATGTTTTTTATTGTTTATTTGTTCGGTTATAACGAAATTTCGATACACTGTATAATGAAAGAAAAGTGCCGGTCATGAGGTCTCCGTTATAACGGCAGTCCACTGCATGAGTAATTGTCAATTACAGAGCATTTTCTTTTACTTATTCACTGGTTTAAGGTAATTTTTTTTTTTTTTTTTTGGGGGGGGGGGGTGACTTCTTTCCATATCACCACGTGAGAAAAGCTGTGTCTCTTTAATCTGATTAGTATATTTTCAACTTAAATCAAATCACGCTGCAAAATTTACAGGGGTTTAGAATACATTGTATTCTCTGCTGCAAGTAAGTACACTGTATCTTTTCAGAGGAGAGTCAGACTGACATGAATCCTGATTTAATGTTAAGGTAAACATCCCCCTTTCTCCCATCCAAGATGTTTTCACACCTTACAAAACAAAGTAATGCATATACACAAACTGCTATAATCTTAATGTGATGATTTATTACACTTTCATGCTGAAACCACAGAAGAAAATAAGACTTTAAACTGCATTGTATACTGACTCAAAACATAAACGACAAACATGCTAAAGCAAAGATCATTTGAAAATCATCTATTCAATTGATTGGTTTGAATTGCCATTCCTTTTACAGTAAGTATCAGACCCGTAAAATTCACATTACACTCTGATTGCCTTGACACATGTACTATATAAATCGTATTAATATTGGAAAGATAATAAGTGAGCGGATATGGCAGGTTACGGATTGCCTTAGTAGCTACGATGCTGACAAGTGCATTGTAACAAGCCCTACAGCTCTCATCACAGAAAGCGCTTTCATGGTCTTTGCTGCAACTGCACTCAAAAATCCCAGTCTCCTCTGACATGGTACAAAGTAGAATAATATGGGTGACAGGCACACATAATGACTACGGCACGACAAAGTACTGGCAAGTTTAAAGCCCTTTCAGGATTACGTCAATTCACTGCTCAATGTTTCTTGCAGACTGAGAAGGTTGGCTACAAAACAGAAACATTTTGGCTTGATGTCCACATAAAGTGGAGGACCTTGCGTGCATGCTACGGACTCCCACATGTTCCCCCTTTGGTAGGTACAAAAATGTCTGCTGTAAGTTAGAAGCCGACAAAAGATCAATCATATTGTGAAGTTTCATCAGAAGAATAAGTACGAATGAGAGATGAACCACACAAGTAGATTTCATAGGAGGAAATATTAAGTCGTTTTTACTTGTACTTGCTTTGGTGCGATCAGTATGCTGTTATTAATTGTGGAACATTGACAGTGGGGTAAGCATTTTTTAATGCAAACGTAAGCATTACAAGAGAACTGACTTCACTTACCTTTAATAACCACACTGGTTAATCACAGAAAAATAGAAAAAAAAAGCAAAATGCAAACAAAGAGGATTCCTTGAATGTAAAATGCCAAGATTGGAGAGTGATCCATTAAAGTTAATCTGATAAAAAAAGCAAAATCTTAGAATTTCAACATTAAAAATTTGACTGAAATCGGATGAAAAATAACAAGTTACGATATTTTGAAGTTTTGCTAATTTCTGCAAAACAGTTCATGTACAGTGGATATGAATATGCAAATGACTGAGCTAACCATGTCACAACCTTACAATCTTCCACTGATCATGCACAAAAAAAAAAATGACGAAAATCCAGTGTTTCTGTCATTAAAGTCTGATACATGATGTTATTTCAGGTTGAATAACTTCAGAATCGTGATCAGTTAGATACACCAGGATTTAAGCCTCGGGCATAATTGCGTTTGAATGAAAAACTTGACATTTTAAAATTTTATGTACAAACTATTTGGCAAGTTGTGAGGGGATGACATGCTCACTTTGCCATTTGCATATTCATATTGAAGAGCTGTTTCCTGAAAAATTAGCGAAACATCAAAATGTTATAACTTCCTTATTTTTCACCCACTTTCGATCAAAATATTTATCGTTGAACTCGTAATATTCTACTCTTTATTATCAGACTGATAAATGTTTGGACTGATTATTCTCCTTTAATATAAGAGTAACAAAGTGAATCTTGCTTGCCAACAGTTTATCGTTATATCCCTGCTCTCAGGGTTAAACTTTTTAGTGAACAAGACATGATTTCAAAAGTGTAAATGATACGTTCTTAGATCACCACATAATTATGACCATTCAAAGACATTCACTTCGTAATTCTTTTTTTTTAAGATGACTAACAGATATGTTACGGTTATAAAGGATTATACTGAACTTATTAGTACTGTACATGGTAAAACTGGATTTCTTTCCACATTCCCTGAGCATGAAGGCAATACAGATCATTATTTTTCTTAAACTATGCCATGTAGCACATGTTAGTAGTGTATCTTTAATAAATCAGTCCAACACAGTATTTTCTGTAAACTACACTCGTAATACTACTTCCGTATTTGTCGTCTCATTGATGAATTTGGCAGGTCAACTAAGTATTAGCATATCTTTGTGCACATAGACAAGGGCTATCAATGAAAGTTTGATCAAGTTCCAGTATTATTATCTTTTTATTTTTTTTCTCAAAAATACTGCTTTCCAATTATTCATCCTGAATAATGCTGAATGCCCACAATCAAAGTGCAGCAAGTGAAATTGGTCACCTTTGTCCTGGCCAATGTGTGTTTGCAGTGATTTGATTATAAAGTCATCAATGCATGCATAATTATGACTAACGTATAGCTTGCATACTATATTATAATATCATGCCAAATTGGAATTAAAACATGCGCTTCATCGCATTGGAACATCTAACTTGAGAGCTCAGTGTTCAAATCACTGAAACCACTGCACGCCCACAATGAAGTGATAATGATAATAATAATAATCTTAATAACAAATATGAATTTATACTGTGTATAATCCAATTCGTAGAGCAACCAAGGCACATATTGTATATATTATTATTATCCGGTGAATGGATACATTATTTTCCACCAACTGACAGTGACATTGCTCACTCCCCACTCCCTGGGGAGCATTTCAGCCAGTCGCCATTTTAGAGGCGCGCACATGCTGATCAACCAACATAAACATTCTCATCCTACCGGGTACCCATTTATACTCCTGGGTGGAGAGCAGCAACGTGGATAAAGTGCCTTGCCGAAGGGCAAAATGTGTTGGGCTTCGCATGGGCTCGAACCCTCAAGTCCATACCACGCTCATGTAGTTCAGGGACGAGCACCTTTATCCACTTGGCCACGACACCACCACAATGGATTGCGAGAGGATAAATAGAAGTGACAGATCGGACCTCATGTTCAACTTGACCTTACAACATAGAAAGACAGGTTGAGGTATATTTTGCCACTAACCCTCTCTGAGCCACAAATCTTAACATCCTATTGAAAGTGTATGCAATCATTATGTGACCCGCTACAACAAAAGGATCCAAAATTCTGGGGAGGTCGATTTTCTGAAAATGGCATGACATTATTCCCTTACTCTTCCGCTTTAATTTTTGAACACGACTCATAAAAGTACTCGGTTGCAGAGTGTGATGGAGAACCGTGATTTGCCTTGGTGAAACCAGGGTGGGATGGAATGAAAGGTGTCCATCCGGGACACGAGAGTTGGAGTTGGCAAACATGGCGTGAACAGCTGTAGTCATTCGGTGCTGATCCAAGAATGTTTTGTCGGTGTATGACAGAAGTTATGTCGGTGCTGACGGGTGTTCTGTTGGTGCATGACATGTGGGGAACATGTCTGGGAAATGAACATACAAACAAGCCGTCTTTTGGTAGTATTTCGGTGTTTGGTACATCGGGGTCTAGGAACACTACCCCCTGGAAAACCACCCTCCGGATAACTACCACTGGGGTAATAACCCCCCAGGACAATTACCCCCTAGGGCAACTACCCGCCGGACAACTACCCCCACCCCCCTAGGACAATTACCCCGTAGGGTAATTACCCCCTAGGACAACTACCACCCGGACAACTACCCCCCTAGGGTAATCACCCCTCTGGGCGATTCACCCTTAGGACAACTACCCCACGGATAACTACCCCCAGGATGACTACCCCTGGATAATTACCCCTAGGATAACTACCCCCCAAATAACTACCCCCGGATATCTACCTCCTGGATAACTAACCCCCGGATTACTACCCCCTGGATAATTACCCCCGGATAGCTACCCCCTGGATAACTACACCCCGGATAACTACCCCCTGGATAACTACCCCTCGGATAACTACCCCTGGATGATATACCCCCCGGATAACTACCCCCTGGATGACTATCCCGCGGATGACTACCCCCAGATAGCACTATCAAATAATACATTATTACAAAAAAAAAAACCCAACAACTCCAGTGAATTCAAATACAGATACAACTTAAACAATCACTGAATATTACCGATGCCCCACCCTGACCTGATGGTGTTAGCTCATCCAGCAAAACTGGTGATTGGATTTATGTTATTTCAGAAAAACAAATGTATTATCATGGTACCATGGCAACACATTGCCCAACGATGATCAAAGATATGTTCCGCTCATTTAGAACTAATTATCCTTACCAAAATCTCAATGCAGAAACCTGACCAATGGAGTGAGCAAAACACTGGTAATATATATATTTTTTTCTAAAAATACTGTTTCCGTGACAACACATTGTCTAACACCGACAAATGACGAAGGTTGCTCTACAATCGGGATAACTACTACCCTCATTAGTATCCCTGGTATAACAACTACTACCCGATAGTTAATACTACCCTTGGGAATTACCACTGCAATCTTCAAATTTCCCAGTGCGATACCCTCCAGGGCAATCCCAGGGCTAGCTCCGAACAACTTACCTCCAGGGCTATTCCCCACAGGGCAACTATTTCCCCCCTTTCCCGACAACACCCCCCCCCCCATAAATACCATCAGGACAATTTCCCCAAGACAATTACCCACCAGATAAACCGGGTGATTACTCCCTATAGAGCTCTCCCACCAATCGTGATAGCCTTCAACTACCTCCGAACATCAAACTTCTTACCACATATCAGATACTTATCACATACCACTTATCACATACCAGATAAAGAATGCAATCGTTCCGGACATTAAAGATTGCAGTTATAATCCTCAGTGTTAGGGGAACAGATACATTTTAAGTTTGGATTTAAATATTTTTTGGGGGGTATATAGATGATAGTTGCCTCATCTGAATAGATAGCTGATTCCACAATTCTGGTCCTATAACGGAGAAACAACAGTAACAACACATCTGATGGTGAACGTAGACTTCGTGTCGGATTGTATTTGGGAATAGAATAGGTATACGGGGAAAAGGGTATAAACCGAATGATGTACTATTAACAAGATCTTAAAAATGATTTTATGTTTTTTTAACTACAGGAAGTCGATGTAAGAACGGATGATTGGTGATAAAATTATGGAATAAAACTTAGTATAACTTATAGTAAAAGTTAATAACCGGGATGGCCTGTACAATCATTCTCCCCCCCCCCCCTCCTGAAATTTGAGGAAAAAATGGAGGGAGCAGAAATGCGATTGTATCAATTTTGGCATATTGCATGGCGTTCGTAAGCCCGCCTTCAGACAGGTAACAGAGCTGAACAGTATTCTATCTTGTAGGATAATACATACATCATTTTCTCTCACATTTTCTCTCACATACCGCTTATCACATACCAGATAAAGAATGCAATCGTTCCGGACTTTATAATCCTCGAGTACCATCTAGGCCAAATGAATTTTTTGGGCACTGTTTTCATGTCAGTCCTATAAAAATCACTGGTCTCAGACAATACAGTGAGTCTACAACATGAACAGTCTGTGACCAGCGATCTTCTAAACCACTATTAATAGGCCTATATTAGACCTATATTTGTGAAGATTGTCAGGTTGCCCAGTGTTTCATGAAAGTCGTCAGCCCTGACAAGTGGTCGGTCTCTGACAACTTCGATAAAATTCTTAGTTTTGATTGGCTGAGAAGCTCTCCCCGACTGTTATGGTAATTGTCAGAAACTGACAACTTATATAGGCCTAACTACGGGGCTGACAACTTTCATGAAACGGTGATCAGCTTCCCGCTTCCAGGGGCGGATCCAGGAATTATGTAAAGGGGGGGGGGGGGATAACGAATATTTCTGGTGCCACTTCCGGGTTTCATTTCATTTTTCCCCTTTTTATTTCTTTTGTTTTTTAACGAAAAATAAAGAGGGAGTGCCCCCCTGGATCCCTCCCTCATCCGGTTCTGTGTAATTGTCAGAGGTAAAAAAGTCAGGGGTAAAAATGTCATAAACTTACATATTTTGATAGAAACAAAAATCAAGTATTTTACCAAAAGGTTGAGCGTACATGAGATCCCTAATTTCTTGTCTTAAAAGAAAAACAAAATCGCCCTCGTGCGGGAGGGTTATAACCCCACCCCCACCCCCACCCCCCCCCCCCCCCCACACACACACATTTCCGTTAATTTCTTTGTCAGTTTGTCTTATACTTTCTTGACAAAAACTGCTTGATATAGAAACAAAGAATAAATATTTCACCAAAAGGGGCCCATTTCATAAAAAAAAGAAAGTTGATATGATAACAACTCTTATGGAATGGCAATTGCCATAGTAACAACAAGAATCCAGCTTCCTGATTGGCTGTTGCCATTGGAAGTTGCCATTGGAAGTTGCCATTCCAGCAAGAGTTGCCATCCTAACTTCTTTTATGAAATGGGGCCCAGATTGGTCATTTTCGCTCTTCAAAAATTGATATAAAAAATGCAGTTAATCTTTTCGATGTTACCTTGAATATGAAGGGTAGGGTACCTGCTTGAAAATGCATTATTTATTTTATAAGGAGGTACTGAGATGACATCCGCATCATTGCTCCGACCGACGATGTCAGAGCTAACACACTCCACCACCTTCATCGGAAATTACTATTTTAGACACTTCCCATGTTTCAGGTGCACAACAAGCAAGGGTAGGGGGATGCAGCACTCTCCTCGCACTGCGGGAGTGTTGAGCCACTAGGCACTTTATTTCTAAGGATTTTTTTTTTTGTTTTTATTAGGCAATGATCTTGAATAAGATTTCATGGGTACAGGACAGCTTTGTAGTTGTTCTTCAGTTTGGTTCCAACATAAGCAAGGATTAATTAGGAGATATTTCCAAAATAGAAAACATGGTTATGTTATTTTCTGTTCAAAAGAAATGACAAAAAATGAAATGATACATAATAATCAATATAATTATATTCATATAGAAATACATATAGAAATATGGTAGATGATTTGCACATGCAGGCCTGAACGAACAAATGATGAATATCGGGAAAATGATTGCGAAAGTTTAAAGTAATTCTGTGCTTCTTTGCACTAACAAAAGGACAGCAACCTTTTGACTTGATATCCTTGGAAGAAAATAGGGTTAAGAATGCGTTGGAAACTAACAACAACGACAAAATAAATGTATCCGTTCCATAAGTACAATTACACTATGAAACAGACACACAAAAAAGCAAAATATGGAAAAAAAAGAAAAAAAAATCTTGATGTCGATATACAACTGGTGTTCAATTTACTGCAACTAGTGAAAACTCTCAAACATCGTTATCCAAGGTATGCAAGACTGTGGGCTAAAATGCCCTATCGATCGTACGATCTTGTAGGAGAAACTAAAAAGTAACTACGTTGATATCAAAAACATCTGTGCACCAAGATTTCGCTTCTGTCGTGAGCGAGGTTTGACCCCAATATCCCTCTTATCTTTATCTCCCTCTTGTCTCACTAAAGCTTTTCTCAGTGTGTACTTTCACAAATCGATTTAATGGATTCATTTCGTTGGGGTTTGTTTTGCATTCCTTTCCTCCCCCTTACCCTTTCTCTTTGTTGCCTCATCTACAATCGATAAATTGTTTTCATATTTTCATTTTGCCAAGGACATGGTCTCCCCTCTCCCTTCTACCGCCGTGGAATGAAATCGATAATATTTTCAAGAAATCCCAATAAAGAGGGATTCAACCGACAGCACGAATAAAATTTATACTGAAACTCCCTTTTGCATTAGCGTACTATTCCTGAGACCATTCAACCCCTCTTTTGTTATGCACGATGCATCTGCGCTGCGCAAGAAGAAGAAGAAGAAGAAGAAGAAGAAGAAGAAGAAGAAGAAAAAGAAAAAGAACGTAAGAGTGAATAGACAACACAGAAATTTTCTAATGGAGTATTGAAACTTTGAACTCTGTCATTTGTCCGGGCATCAACGTATAGTTATCTCTTCTTTTTTTATTTTTTTTTTTAGTGCGGGGGGGGGGGGGGGGGAGTGGTGATTTACCCTATATGTTTTGCAAAGGAGAGGCAAGGAATACTTTCATATCAAGACTTTATGACACATCAACGTGTTACCAAACAACAAACACTATCATGAAATATGAATACGTGAAACTACTGTCAAGCATCTGCTTCTATGTAGGTTCCCAATATATACAAATTCATTTATCCGTCATGAAAATGATGAATGTAATAATGAGAATGATTTCAATAGATTTTGCGTTATCTATTTTTCTTTCGTAAACACTGAATTTATAATTTGTTACTTTATATTGTCATGGATGGATATTGTAAATACAATGATTTGTGTGGAAACTGAATAAATGAAATGAAATGAAATGAAGAATGTATTATTCTATAACCTTTAACAAGTATTAAAATTATGAGACTTTTCATACACACAAATTTTAGCTTGACCAAAGGGTATCACCATATACTACAACAACAATGTATTAATGGGGACAGGTTAATAATGACTTTGTCCGTGGCTTTTCTTTTTCATCCCTTGTCCTTTGCCAAAAATAGTAGAGCAAGTATTATCGCTTTGAGTTCCCGTACTGCAGTAGTTCAAATTCACATAATAAACTGTACTCAACTTCTTATATAACTCTAGGTTATTGTGGATACCATCTATTGTTTGAATACATTCAAGTTTGTATATTATATAAAAAACGGAAACAAATATGCTACTTTTTGTTGCAAGACATTGTCCATCGGATAGCTGTATAATAGGGCATAAAAAGGAAATCCGTGTGTGAGAGGCGCGTCACACCCACGCACATAAAAGGATTCCGCTTCATTCATTCATGGGAAAAAAAAAACCCAGGGTATACATAGCCAAGTAATGTGGTCCGACCCAATCACCTACAACTGGACCTCATGGCAGACCAGCTATTGCAGCTGAATATGGGCTATCTAGACATCTTCTCAAATAGAAAATCAATCAAACAAACAAACACACAAACAAGCAAACAAGCAAACAAATCGGATTAAACAACGTGATGCAAGAATCCGTTCATAAATTAAAATGCCCCTTTAGCCATGTTACGTAAAATTTCCATACACGTATTGCATCTCAGCTTGCGTCCCTTCTCTCTCTCTCTCAACAAAAAAAATAAATAAAATAAATAAATAAAGAGCGAGAGAAAGGAGAGAGAAGGCACTAATTTCAACGGAATGACTCCGCTCACTGATGAGCCGTCATTGGTTAGATTTATTACGCATGCGCAGGTTTATAGAATACCAGTTTATAACCTCACTGGTTGGCAGCTTTAGCTTCACTTTTGCATATATTTCTGAGAAATTGAATAGGGTGAAGAACCAAAAGGCTGTTTACGCGGGACGATAAAAAAGCAGTTCAACACAAGTTGTGTAAAAGTAAGTATCATATTTTTGTCTTTCCGAATGCATGTGGGCACATATCTGTAATACATCAACATATAGGATGTTGTTAGACCAGACTTCAATCTAAACTTAGAACAATTAGAACAGAAAAAATCTACGACTTGTTAGCAATCAGCTTTATTCTACTATCGCGATAGCTCAATGAGTACTATATGTATGCGGTCATTTTATTTCATTTACAGAAATATGATTCCCGTGAAACTGCTACCAGTAATATTACAGAAAAAACAGAAAGTCATCTGACTTTTGATATGGTGAAATAGCATACCCTCCTCGTGCATGTATAGCCGAAACTTCACGCACGAATTGATGCGTTGAAGTTATTTCATCAGCATAATTAGTTCTTTAGGGTAATATCTTAAAGCAGTAACATTTCAATTCAATTCAATTTCATGGGGTGTTGAACCAGTGGCTCTCTAGTCTCCAGTACTTTCTTGGTTGGACTCTCTATTGTGACGTTATTATTTCCGAGAAGCACATACTCCCTTCTTAGGAGCGTGAGGTTCCTACTCGTATAGTAAACTCCATCACTAAATACATTTCCCAAGCTTGTAATTTTGTAAGTATAATGCATTTCTACTTCTATGTTTCTTTGTTTTCCAGGGCATAAACAGACTATGGCCTTGTCTGTCTTTACTAGATTGACCAGCATTCGATTGGTAGGCCTAATACTGCTTTCATATTTGGAAAAAGGAGGTAGCAGTCCTATATTCTCCTCCACATCTGCGACCGATAAAAAAACAGAGAGCACGTTGTGGAAAACCATCCATAGCGACGCATATTACGATGTTACAAAGTTTGAAGAAGAAGTTGCAACGCAGGTGACTGCAGGAGACTTCGGGAGCAGAGACGGCAGGACCTCGCCCACAGAGGTAATCTCCTCATCTTCACGAGTGGTATTTCACGACTCTGTGGATCCTTCCAGTGACGGATTTGGGTCTTATATCAGTCCTAGTGTCCAGACGTCTTCTGGATGGTCCTGGAAAGCCACAGTCTGGTCGTGGTGGTTAATCCTTCAGATGTTCACCGCCACGCTGGGTATTGTGGGAAATTCCCTGGTGATCATCGTCCTTTTCACCCGAAGAGAGCTCAGTCGCTCCACAGATACTTTGATTGGTGCACTGGCTGCAGCGGATCTCCTCGCGTCCGTGTTCATGATACCACTCCCGCTGCCAGTCACGGTCCCTTCGTCCGTTCTCGGACAGCTGTACTGCAAAGTAGTGTATACCTCCATGTTTCTGTGGGTGTCATTCGATGCGTCAATTTTCACGCTAACGGCTATAGCTGTGGAAAGGTACATCGCTGTGGCTTATCCCTTCCATTTTAAGCATTTAGTGACTCGCAAGAGGGTCATCATTGTTATTGTTGCGAATTGGATCTTGGGGTTCATGGTCACATCTTTTTTATTCAATGTCGCAAAAGTTGATAAAACTTCGAACAACTGCGCTTCGGTGTTTCCATCTAAAGATGTCCAAATGCTCATCGGTACTATTTTGTTCTTAATGCTCTTCGTTATACCCGCCTTGCTGTCACTTACCATGCAGGCAATGACGGCCCACGCCCTGCATCGCCAGTCTCTGGTGTTCCGTAAAGAAGGCAATCAGGAGGGCCTATCGAACCCTTCGGCTAGACATTTAGCCGCCAGGAAACGCGTCTTACAGATGCTGTTTATCGTAGTTCTCGTTTTTATTGTGTGCTGGGCACCATCACAGTGTGTCTATTTCGTCTTTAACCTCGGATTACTTCCAGACTCGTACTGGTATAGTCCATTAAACAACGCACTTGTCGTCCTTTCCTTTGGAAACTCCTGTGCCAATCCGATCATCTACACAGTTCGTTACCCAGAGTTCCGCACGGCAATCGGAGAGCTGTTTTCCGCAAAGAAAGGGAAATCTACGACACCGTTATTCAGTGAGCGGACAGAGGGGAAACCTGTAAAATCTGTAGAGAGCGTTGACGCGTAGTCTATGTTTGAACTTAATGGAATGTAATATTTATGGCATTCTTTAATTTCTTCACTTTATGTAAGATTAAATGACATATTTTTCAAAATAAACATGAGTATAAATTATAAAATGATAAAATGCTCGTCATTTTATCGTTGACCTACCAGCGGACGTACATCAAAGATATTATTTTCCTTGCGAGGAACAACTCCTTGCTCTTTGCTTGACAATATTGTGCACAAAGTTATTTTTTTTCTTTCTATGACAAAAGGCATCATTTTTCGACATGCATAGAGACCGCTACCTTTTATGAAACTCGCTTACTGAAACCATGCTGAAGTTTGGATTAGAATTAAACATGCCGTGTATAGTTTTCGTTTGATATCGAATATGCTATTTACATATACAATGTACATCTTCATATACTTAAAAATAAGAATTTCCTCTTGTGTGTCCGGAAAAAGTGTTTTGTGCCTAGTATTTAGGATTAGTTTACCCATGTTAGTCATGAACTGTCGTTTAGTAAACTAGCTATTATAAACACGATAAACATGCTTGTAACATTGCTCACTTAAACGATGTTTATTTGCTCTAATCTGTGTACATACTTTCTCAACTTCTGCACTAAATTATGATTATCCACAGCCTGCCAAGATTCTTTTTAAACGATATAATAATGTGTACTTTATTCTCTTAAACATGAAGTTGTTAGCTTTGAGGTTCGAGAAAAAAATATTAACTTACTGTTCAAGAAATATTTTATGATATCCTAAGTTGTTTGTGCTGTGTACTGATATTGTAAATTGCAGGGACGTCTTAACAACTAACTTCTACCTTCCTTTTTTTTGCGAATTGCATAGCTGATGCCATCTTGACTACTTTAAATGGGTGTGGTAATTGTTTCACTGAACACTATTAACTGTGCGCCCTGGCACCGACTTCAAAATGGCGTGGCAGCGGTGGATATCGCGACAACCGTCTTTTTTTTTTCCGCCAACCATATCTCTGCCTTGTAAATCTTAGGGCCTCATTAATCAAATTGAAATGGGATTCCCGTTGCTGCATGAGTTTATTTTGCAAAGAAAACAAACAAACAAACAAACAAACTAAAAATGTATTCACGATCGTAAGAGACAAATATCATCACTTTTAAGATTTACTTACACAGGATTACACCATTCCATCGGTGGGTTTATTGGAATTTGGCGGACATATAGTTGATATGAAACTGATGTTTCTTTGACTACAGATGATGCCAATTTCTATGACTTGGGGCTTATATCCTTTCATAGATCTTGTAATCTTGTAGAACAACAAGGAAGAACGTAAACATTCAGAGTAAAATACAGAAAAAAGGTGTATTTTCACAAAGATTTAATTTCTAACGCATTCCAAAGCGCGGTTTGGCGGCCTTTCATTATCTCGTTTTCTACAATATGTCTAATAAGTTGTTCTTCATGTATACTTTTACCAATCGATTTAAGAGTTTCATTCTACCCCACCCCCCATTTCCCTTTCCATCTTGCTCCTTCATTTCCAATCGATTACATGTGTTCGCAAATTTTCTCATGCGATGGGAAGTAATCTTGTCTATGGGACTTCAACTGCCATTTTAATAATTCAATATGAAAAAAACCCCACAATTGAATGAATTTGAAAGGGTCCGTATCACTTTCCCTTCTTTTGCTTTTGCATCGCATCCCTCATGACCATTTCCCCCTCGAATCCTGTTTCCCATAACTCTGTTCTGTTTGAAAAGTAGAAAGATGATAATGCATGGGAACAGAAGTGAGAATAAAGGGGCTCTCAAATCGATTATGGATAGTTGATCTATCATTCGGTTGAGTATAACGTTATGAATGGTTAGAGCAAGGATCGAAGAGTATTTATTGATGTATATATCAGGCAAAATAGGAAAAAATGAAATTATCAAGTGTTACAATATAAATACAAATAATACAAATTGTATGTGTTGCATCAGAAACACAAAGAAATAATGATAAGTGATGTATGCGTATACGTACAAATTGATATATTCATATCGTGTCATTAACGTTCTCTTGGAATTTTGAAATATATAGACAATATTATGTCAAAATGTACTATCAAAGTAAATTACATGATTCATTTTGTACCTTTTTGAGTTGAGCTTTTTTACTTGAACAAGGGGTATCACTGTCTGGAATATATCGGCATGAAGTTGAGGTTGGCTACTCTGGTGTATAATGTAATTGAAAATGTAATATATTCTTATTGTTGATAAAGTCCCTAGCTTTGATAAGATGATGATTGTACATGAACCGTTCTTCTAATGTTCCATGGCTAAGAATAATTGCCACTCTCACATATGGCTGCTTTTAGAAGTTTTTATAGATGTTTCATAAATGTATACTGACTTTACCTATTAAGAGAACACACTTAGAAAAAGAATATATACATGTCTGACAAATGTTATAAAACCACTTTGAAATATCATCACATCTGAGCTAGTCTCCCAAAGGCTTGTCTCCATTTCTTTTTCCTTACTCTCTCTCTCTCTCTCTCCTATCTCTCTTGAAAGAGAGAAAAAAGTACTAATTCCACTGGAATACTGCTGCTCAATGATGACTCGTCATTGGCTACCTTAATTACGCGTGCGCAGGTGCTCCGAAGCCATTTCATAACCTCAGAGTCAGGCAGCTTTATAACATAATAGTTCCAGTGAGTATTGTCTCCGACGTTGATAATTACTAGCTCAATCTTCAATCTTGCAAAATGCCCTATGATTACTGACTGTCGCTGAACGTTTACAGTCAATATCAGGGAGCTTTTATACAACAAAGCATGGGATATTAGCAACGGGATAAAGGAACCTACATTTTTTTAATGGGACGTTAAAATATCGAAAAATTAATAATTATAAGTATAAGAATGCCAGTACATTTACGTCAGAAAAGGAATCTTCAGTCATCTAACTTCAGATAAGGCCAAATCAAATCCGATTCAAAGATCTGCAGTAGAAGATACTTTAACGTTAAAGTGATGTCATCATTCGTTCATAAGGGGAATATCTTCTAATATACAAGAGATTTATTCAAATAAACCAGTAGGCCCCAGTCGTGTCGTAGGCCTATGTGCTTTGCTTCAGACTAGTTTTAAGGTCACAAGAGAGAGGTATTTGCTCCCTAGCCATACGCATGCAGAAGCATCCTACTTTCAAGAGAAGGTTGTGGTAAATTGCATCCCTATAAACTGAAAAAAGTGGATCCGTTAGAAAGTGCAATTCGTTTGCCTGCAATATGAAATATCTCTACTTCAATGTGTGTTTCTTTTTGCAGGACATAAACAGCAATGACAACACCTGCCTTTACCACATTAACAAGCGTTCAACTGGTAATGCTGCTTTCATACTTAGAAAGAGGGGAAAGCAGTCCCACTTAAGTAGTATTCACCGCTTCGTCTGCAACAGATACCGAAGTAGACAAAATATTGTGGAAAACCATTGAAACCACGCCATATGCTAAGACGATGTTTGGGAAAGAAGTTACAACGCAAATTCCTGGAGGGTACTCCGGGAGCAGAGACCGGTTGACCACGCCTTTAGAAGAAATATCGTCATCTTCGAGTGCAATTTTCCAGGACTCTCTGGCGCTTTCAAGTGATGGGTATGAGTCTGATATCAGTACGAAAGTCCCATTGTCATCTGGCTGGTCATGGCAAGCCATAACGTGGTCCTGGTGGCTGATCCTTCAGATGTTCACCGCCATGCTGGGTATTATGGGCAATTCCCTGGTGATCATCGTCTTTTTCACCCGAAGACAACTCAGTTGCTCCACAGATACCCTGACTGGTGCTCTGGCTGGGGCCGACCTTCTCGCGTCCGTCTTTATGATACCACACCCACTTCCACTCACGGTCCCTTCGTCAGTTCTCGGGCAGCTGCACTGCAAAGTAGTGTACACCTCCATGTTTCTGTGGGTGTCATTCGATGCGTCAATATTCACCCTAACGGCCATCGCTGTGGAAAGGTACATCGCTGTGGCTTTTCCCTTCCATTCTAAGCATTTATTAACCCGAAAGAGGGTCATCATTGTAATTGTAGCGAATTGGATCTTTGGTTTCATGGTCGAATCTTTTTTATTCAATGTCGCAAAAGTTGTTAAATCTTCGAACAACTGCGCTTCGGTGTTTCCTTCTAACGATGTCCAAATGCTCATCGGAACGATTTTGTTCTTAATGCTCTTCATTATACCCGCCTTGCTGTCACTTACCATGCAGGCAATGACGGCCCACGCCCTGCACCGCCAATCTCTGGTGTTCCGTAAAGAGGGCAATCAGGAGGGTGGATCGAACCCGTCGGCTAGGCATTTAGCAGCCAGGAAACGCGTCTTACAGATGCTGTTCATAGTGGTTCTCGTCTTCATCGTGTGCTGGGGTCCATCACAGTGTGTCTATTTCGTCTTTAACCTAGGATTGCTCCCAGACTCGTACTGGTATAGTCCATTAAACAACGCACTTGTTGTCCTTTCTTGTGGAAACTCCTGTGCCAATCCGATCATCTACACCGTTCGTTACCCAGAGTTCCGCACGGCTATCGGAGAGCTGTTTTCCGCAAAGAAAGGGAAATCTACGGCACCGTTATTCAGTGAGCGGACAGAGGGGAAACCTGTAAAATCTATACAGAGCGTTGATGCGTAGCCTATATTTGAACTTAATGTAATGTAAGATTTATGGCAATGGTAAATTTCTTCACTTTATGAAAAATTAAATTAAATATTTTTGAAATAAACATTAGTATATAAAATGATAAAATACTCGTCATTTTAGCGTTGACTTACCAGTGGACGTACATCAACGTGATCAAAGATATATTTTGGCCACAGCTTTTTTATCGATAATATGTATTGGTGGAAATATTGGGGTAAAAAAATGTTATTGTGTGCATTGTTTTTTGGGGTTTTTTTTTTTTTTTTGGTCCTAAATTGCGAGGAACAACTCCCGGCTCTTTGCTTGACAACGTTCTGCACCAAGTTATCTTTCTCTTTCTTTGACAAAAGGCATCTTTTTTGTTGACATGCATCCATATTCACCGCTACCTTTTATGAAAATGACATACTGAAACCATGCTGGAGTTTGGATCAGAATTAAACAGGCCGTGTACAATTTTCGTTTGATATGGAATACTCTATTCACATACACAATATTTATTTATAACATCTTCATATACTTCAACAATAAGAATTTCCTCTTGCGTGTTCGGAAAAAGTATTTTATGCATGGTATTTAGGATTGGTTTACACATTTTAGTCATGAACTGTCAAAACTAGCTATCATAAACACGACAAACAGCGACAAACATGCTTGTAACCTAGCTCACATAAAGGCTCTTTATTTGCACTATTCTGCGTACATGCTTTTTCAACTTCCGCACTAAGTTGATTTTATCCCCAGCTTGCAAAGTTTCTTTTTTAAACAATATAATAATGTATTCTTTATTCTCTTGAACATCAAGTTCTTAACCTGAGGGTTCAAGAAAAAAAAAACAACTTAACTTACTGTTTAAGATATAAACTTATGATATCATAAAGTGTTTGTGCTGTGGACTGATATTGTAAATTGCAAGGATGTCGTAACAATGTAATAACCACTATCATCCATTTTTTTTTTGCGAGTTGCATAGCTAATGCCATCTTGACTACTTCTAATAGGTATGCTAATCGTTTCACTGAACACTATTAACTGTACGCCCTGGCACAGACTTCAAAATGACGTGGTAACGGTGGATATCGCGACAACTTTTTTATTTTTTTTTTTTTTTTGCCCACCATATCTCCGCCTTGTAAATTTTAGGGCCTCATTGATCAACTTGAAATGGGATTCCCGTTGCTCCATGAGTTTATTCTGTAAAGAAAACAAACAAACTAAATGCATTTACGATATTATACCTTAAAATTTGATCTTACATGAACCAGACGAATCGATAAATGCACACTCACACGCACACACACATAAACACACACACACAATATGAACGTTCTTGAGAGACAAATATCATCACATTTAAGATTTACTTACACATAACAGATTACACCATTCCATTGGTGGGTTTATTGGAATTTGGTGGATATGGTCGACATGAAACTAATATTTCTTCACTACAGATTATTCCAATGTCTCTGACGAGGGGCTTATAACCTTTCACAGATCTTGTAATCTTGTAGAACAAGGAAGAACGAAGATATTAAGAATAAAATACCTGAAAAAAAGGTGTATTTTACCAAGATTTAATTTCTATCACATTCCAAAGCGAGGTTTGGCAGGCCTTACATTCTCTCGTCTTTCCCCTATATGTCTAATAATTTGTTTTTCATGTGTACTTTTACCAATCGATTTCAGGGTTTTATTCTACCCCCACCCCATTTCCCTTTCCATCTTGCTCCTTCATTTCCAGTCGATGACATGTGTTCGTAAATTTTCTCTTGCGATGGGAAGTAATCCACTCTATGGGACTTCAACTGTCATTTTAATAAATTCAATATGAAAAAAAAACCACAATTGAATGAATTTGAAAGGAACCATATCACTTTCCGTTCTTTTGCTTTTGCATTGCATCCCTCACGACCATTTCCCCCTCTAATGCTCTGTACCATAACTCTCTTCTGTTTGAAAAGCAGAAAGATGATAATGCAAAGGAACAGAAGTGAGAATAAAGGGGCTCTCAAATCGATTATGGATAGTTAATCTATCATTCGGTTGAGTATTAACGTTATGAATGGTTAGAGCAAGGATCTAAGATTACTGAAATATATCAGGCAAAATAGGAAAATTGAAATATATCAAGTTTGATAATACAAATTTTATGTGTAGCATTAGAAACACAAACAAATAAGTGATATATGTATGTACATGTATATATATATATATATATGTACATACATAGCATATTATATGTATATAATTATAACATATAATAAATGTATATACATAGCACATATATATATACATATATATATATATATATATATATATATATATATATATATATATACATGTACATAATGATACGTACACATAAAAATTGATATATTCATGTCGTGTCATTAATGTGCTCTTGGAATTTTAGAATATATTGATTATAGACAATATTTAAAATATACTATTGAAATATATATAAAGTACATGGATTATTTTGCACTTATTTGAGCTTTTTTGCTTAAACAAGGGGTATCACCATATGGAAGATATCGGCATGAAGTTGAGGTTGCTTACTCTGGTGTATAATGTAATCGAAAATGTAATAATCTTATTGTTGGCAATGTTGCTAGTAGTAGCTTTGATAAGATGATAATTGTACATGTACCTTAATGAAAAAAAATCTTCTAATGTTCCATCCGCATGGCTATGAATAATTGCAGTTGTCAATATTGCTGATTTTACAGTTTTTTTTTTGTATAGATGTTTCATAAATGTATATTCACTTTACATGAGAGGACACACTTAGAAATTTGTAAAGAAAATATGTGTTTGAGAAATGTTGTAAAAACACATTAAAGTATCATTACATATGCGCTAGTTTCCCTAAGGCTAGTCTCCGTTTCTTTTTCCTTCTCTCTCTCTCTCTCTCTCTCTCTCCTATTTCTCTTGAAAGAGAGAAAAAACACTGATTCCACGGAAATACTGCTGCTAAATAATGAATCGTCATTGGTTACCTTTATACGCATGCGCAGGGGCACCGAAATCCATTTTATAACCTTCAGAGTCAGGCAGCCTGATAACATAATCTGTGCAAACTCAAGTACGCTTAGAGAGTGAAACTTTGTTTACACGGCACACCTGACGGTGGATTGGCCTTACCCAGCATTATAGCAGATGTACACAAATCGTGTTCCAGTGAGTATTGTCTCCGACGTTGATATGTACTAGCTCAATCTTAGAATTAGTGACCGTCACTGAACGTTTACTGTCAATATCAGAGAGCTTTTATACACCAAAACATGGGATATTAGTAACGGGATAAAGGAACCTACCATTTTTAATGGGACTTTAAGATATCAAAAAATAAATAATTATAAGTATAAGAATGCAAGTAGAATTACGTTTGAAAAGGAATCTTCAGTCATCTAACTTAAGATAAGGCCAAATCAAATCCGATTCAAAGATCTGCATTGGAAGGTACTTTAACGTTAAAGGGACCTCATCATTAGTTCATAAGGGGAATATCTTCTAAAAAGAACTTTATTCAATTAAACCAGTAGGCCCCAGTTGTGTCGTATGTGCTTTGGTTCAGACTACCTTTAAGGTCACAAGAGAAAGGTATTTACTCCCTAGCCATACGCAGAAGCACCCTACTCTCAAGAGAACGTAGGGGTGAATTGCATCCCTAATAAACTGATAAAAGTGGATCCGTTAAAAAGTGCAATTCGTTTACCTGCAATGTAAAATATCTTTCCTTCAATGCGTGTTTGTTTTTGCAGGACATAAACAGTAATGACCATACCTGCCTTTACCACATTAACAAGCGTTCAACTGGTAATGCTGATTTTATACTTAGAAAGAGGGGAAAGCGTTCCCACTTTATTCTCCGCTTCGTCTGCAACAGATACCGAAGTAGACAAAATATTGTGGAAAACCATTGAAACCACGCCATATGTTGAGACGATGTTTGAAGAAGAAGTTACAACGCAAATTCCTGGAGGGTACTCCGGGAGCAGAGACCAGTTGACCACGCCTTTAGAAGTAATATTGTCATCTTCGAGTGCAATTTTCCAGGACTGTTTGGCGCCGTCAAGTGATGGGTATGAGTCTGATATCAGTACGAAAGTCCCATTGTCATCTGGCTGGACATGGCAAGCCATAACGTGGTCCTGGTGGTCGATCCTTCAGATGTTCACCGCCATGCTGGGTATTGTGGGCAATTCCCTGGTGATCATCGTCCTTTTCACCCGAAGACAGCTCAGTCGGTCCACAGATACCCTGATTGGGGCACTAGCTGCGGCGGATCTTCTAGCGTCCGTCTTCATGATACCACATCCAATGCCACGCACGGTTCCTTCGTCAGTTCTTGGGCAGTTGTACTGCAAAGTAGTGTACACCTCAATGTTTCTCTGGATATCATTCAATGCATCCATTTTCACCTTAACGGCCATCGCTGTGGAGAGATACATCGCTGTGGCTTATCCTTTCCATTTTAAGAATTTCATAACTCGGAAGAGGGTCGTCATCGTTATTACATGCAGTTGGATCATGGGGTTCATTACCACGATTTTCGAATTTAAAACCACATATGTTGATAACTCCTCGAATCATTGCTCTTCGCTGTTCCTTTCCAAAGACACCCAAATGCTTATGGGAACGATTCTGTTCTTACTGGTCTTCGTTATACCCGCCTTGCTGTCACTTACCATGCAGGCAATGACGGCCCACGCCCTGTATCGCCAATCCCTGGTGTTCCGTAAAGAGGGCAATCAGGAGGGCAGGTCGAACCCGTCGGCAAGACACTTGGAAGCTAGAAAACGCGTCTTACAGATGTTGTTTATCGTGGTTCTCATCTTCATTATTTGCTGGGGGCCATCGCAGTGTTTCTACTTTACATTCAACTTAGGATTGCTCCCAGACTCGTACTGGTATAGTCCATTAAGCAACGCGTTAGTTCTCCTCTCTTTCGGAAATTCCTGCGCAAACCCGATCATCTACACCATTCGTTACCCAGAGTTCCGCGAGGCGATCAGAGAGCTGTTTTCTGCAAAGAAAGGGAAATCTAGGGCACCGTTATTCAGTGAGCGGACAGAGGGAAACGTGTAAAATATTTTGAGGGCGTTGGTGCCTAGTTGTCACTGGAGTCTTATATGTCAACGTTATACCTAATGATTTTGTTATGTATAACAATAATCGTTTCATTGGAAATTCATACTTTCTGTATGGCTATAAGATATAAGTTTCATCGCATCTTTCTTATTTGCTAATCACATTTTAAGAGGACCTGCGTAAAGAGACGATATACATTTTGGGAATTATCGTCCTTATTTTCCCTTTACGCCTATGACATTTACAACTGTTTAAAATCTCTGTCCTCTTTCAAGACAATCATTGAAAAGAGCTGCTTGTAGTATACTTGGTGAAAATGGCAAATGACTTGGAATTTGTTTACTGGGTACCGTATAGTGCAATAGGAACTGATGTTGTGTTAGGTATCGGTATTAATCTGGTATGTATTATCAGTAACCTCGAACACCAATATATGACCACAACAAATTTCTGTTTTGTAGCCG
The DNA here is from genome assembly GCF_040938485.1 of Diadema antillarum. Classification (NCBI taxonomy): domain Eukaryota; kingdom Metazoa; phylum Echinodermata; class Echinoidea; order Diadematoida; family Diadematidae; genus Diadema; species Diadema antillarum. Next base: position 227,137 of record NW_027271458.1, read on the forward strand.
TTTTCTCTTTTACACTTGTGGTCATTAAAATGATATGTTCATGACCTTAACTAGGCGCGATGTTGTTGTTATTGGTGTTGTTGTTGCTTCTGTATTCAGATAAAATGTACATTTTACAAGAAAAGACATGCGCTATACGAAGTAACGGAGGATCCCCCCAATAAGCTGTACTTACAAAAAAGAATGGCACCATCATTTTTCTCTTTCTTTATACATCAAAACGACAACAATCAATTCTGACATGTATATACGTTTGGACCGCTATCTTTACAAAGATAACTTGATTAAAATATGTCGCGGAATAGGATAGAATGCGTATACCCTTTTCCTTCTGTTATCGAGTAACACATGATATAATATTCAAAATACCTTTTTATTTAAATAAAATCACACATTTTAACAAACATTACATACAAACAAACTAGCTATTTGAATAAACAAATAGTACATAGTATAAAACAAACTAGCTACTTGCACGTGCTTGTTAACCTGACTTACTGTGAATTGGCTGTTTAGATTATTTTACCTTCGTTTGTAAGCTTGTGTGGCAAGCTTTCATTATACATATCCCACGTTTGTCCCGAGTTTGTTTTGCAATTCCTTGTGTACTCCATTCTTAGGAAACTCAAGTTATATTTCAGAAGTCACTAGAATATTACCTTTTAGGTAATACTGTATACGTTCTCAACTTGTAATATCCTATTAAAGATGTTTGTGTGTGAACTGAAATTGTGATACAATGGCTGTCGTTAAAAAATATATATATATATTCCGTACGTATTATCACGGAAGTCTGCAAGTTACATAACCAAAGCCTTCTTGTGGTAGGGTTTTCCTTTCGTTATTTTGTCTCCTTTAGTGCAAATGAAATTTGTAAGATCGCAGCTACTGATCTACATGTTTAACAAATGTGTCGAAAAAAAAAGAAGAACCAGGACTCGAGCAATGATCTACTGCTTTCCGGGGAGCGACACATACCACCAGGCTATCCCTTGTAGAACTCCGTAGCAACCACAATGAAAGGATTGTTGCATTAAAGCTGTAATTTTCCCCGCGTTTTTAAAACTTTCTATTCATGACTCCAACCCACATTGTTGGCATCGTTCTGTCAAAAGTTATTAGATTTGAAAGTGAAAAAGAGTGTCAGGGGTTTTCAGAAATATATAGGAATGGTTATCTAAGGTAGGTATAATCACACTTTCAAGAAAAAGCTGTTCCAGAGACAGAAAAAGAAGAAAACATGAAAAATACAATTTCTCACTCATTTATGGCCCCAAACTTAGGAATTATGTAGAAGAATTGTTCCTTTAGAAAATTTTAGAAACATAAAATTTGCTAAGTTTACCCATTTCATATTTGTTGAGTCCTAACGTAGAATTGCATTGGGTGACTCTTTTTTTTTTTTGGGGGGGGGAGGGTTTATTCATATATATATATATATATATATATATATATATATATATATATATATACTACATCAGAAATTACTTGCTGTTGTTTTTTTCCCACATCACAAAAAGTCTGTAATGATATTGCGATTTTTAAGCAACAAACGAAACTACAACGAAATAACAACAAAAACATCTGTGAATCATTTCCATTTGATACACTCTCCCTTAGAGTCAGAGAAAGACGCTTGAATAGACTTTATAGAAACTAAAAACAAGATTAAACAAGACAAAAAGTCCTCATATCGACATCCAATTGATGTTTCATTCGCTGCAGATGATGCAAATTCCCCGACCATTCTCAACGCATAATGCAATACTGTTGGCTAAGAATCTTTCATCGATCTTGTAGAAGAATGCAAAAGCTATCAAGAGAAACCAGTCCATTAAGATTTTACATTTTCCTATTCCAAAGCGAGGGTTGGCGGAACTTCCCTACCTTCGCCCGTCTCCTACAATATCTCGTGAGTCGTTCTTGTTTGTTTTTTTTTTTTGTGTGTTTTTTGCCCTCCACGTGTTCCTTTACAAATCGATTTCAGGGTTTTATTCTCCTTTTCCTTTTTTTTTTTGCTGTTTATTCCTTATCTCCCTTTGCTTCCCGCTGCTTCATTTTCAATCAATAAATCGTCTCCATGTTTTCCTTTCCCCAAAGAAGTGACTTTTTATATCCTTTCTTTCGCTGTAAATCTGTTCAAAATATTTTACGAAGGGATTTGAAAATACAGTACTCATATAACTTTTCCTTCCTTTTGCTTACACGCGTTGTATCCATCAAGACCATTTCCCTCTCTATTTATGTGATCTATACTCGTGTACTCTGCAAAAATATTGAATAAAAGTAATTGAATTAAATATGGCAAGGGAGTAGAAGTGACCACAAGAAAGAGCTTTTCAAGTTGAGCATGGATACTTCGGAATCTGTCATTCACAAGACTACTAGTATACGTTTATAAATGTTTAGAGCCAGGGTCGAAGACTATTTATCGGTATTATCGGGGAAAGACTGAGGAGAAAATACTATTGCATTCGATTTTATAAATGTTTCACCAGAAACACAACACCAACTATCTACAATATGTTTTAGATGAGTAGACATACACATAAACATAACAATATGCCTATATCTATACAATATCATTCATTTCCGAATTTAAGAATAGATATAAAGTCATTACAACAACGTCATTATTCAGTAATAGTTTTGAAAACTATTTTAGCTCGTTGATTATCACTGCAATTATGTGCTTGACAAAAAATGGATATCACCTTGTGGAGGACACACGACATGCGATTGATAGCAGGATGTCAATGATTTTGCAGGTGACACCTGTTTACTCTTTATCTTAATGTGAATTAATAAATGATAAATGATAAATAATATATAAAAGTAATATGTATAATATGTATATATATATATATATATGAAGAGTTTGTTCGCAAAAACCGATAAGTCCATATTTGCCAAATGGAGATATTTGCGATTAAAGGTCAAGAAAAATAAAGAGATTAATAAGAAAATATTTGCTTCTTTTGACCATAACTTCAAAAATGTACCTCTATTGACCAATATATCATTTAAAAGGTATTATTTTGTACTTTATGACAGAGACCGTACTTCAAAATCTTCAAAAATGGACTTATCTGTTTTTGCGAACAAACTCTTCATATGTATATACATAGCATATATATATACATATATACATATATATATATATATATATATATATACATATATACATAATCTGTAATGATACGTACACATAAAGATTGATATATTCATGTCGTGACAAATGTGCTCTTGGAAGTTTAGAATATATTATAGGCAATATGTCAAAATGTACCATTGAAATATATATAAAGTACATGAATTATCTTGCACTTATTCGAGCTTTTTTGCTTGAACAAGGGGTATCACCATATGGAAGATATCGCCATGAAGTTGACGTTGCTTACTCTGGTGTATAATGTAATCGAAAATGTAATAATCTTATTGTTGGCAATGTTCCTAATACTAGCTTTGATAAGATGATGATTGCACATGTACCTTAGCAACAACATTTTCTTCTAATGTTCCATCCGCATGGCTATGAATAATTGCAGTTGTCAAATATTGCGGCTTTTACAGGTTTTTTTTATGTAGATGTTTCATAAATGTATACTCATTTTACATGAGAGGACACACTTAGAAATCTAAAGACAAAATATGTGTTTGTGAAATGTTGTAAAAAACATTTTGAAGTATCATTACATATGCGATAGTTTCCCTATAAGGCTTGTCTCCGTTTCTTTTCCTTCTCTCTCTCTCTCTCTCCTATTTCTCTTGAAAGAGAGAGAGAAAAAAACACCGATTCCACGGGAATACTGCTGCTCAATAATGAATCGTCATTGGCTACCTTTATACGCATGCGCAGGGTCACCGAAAGCCATTTTATAACCTCAGAGTCAGGCAGCCTTATAACATAATCTGTGCAAACTCAAGTACGCTTAGAGAGTGAAACTTTGTTTACACGGCACACCTGACGGTGGATTGGCCTTACCCAGCATTATAGCAGATGTACACAAGTCATGTTCCAGTGAGTATTGTCTCCGACGTTGATATGTACTAGCTCAATCTTAAAATTAGTGACCGTCACTGAACGTTTACTGTCAATATCAGAGAATTTTTATACACCAAAACATGGGATATTAGTAACGGGATAAAGGAACCTACAATTTTTAATGGGACTTTAAGATATCAAAAAATAAATAATTGTAAGTATAAGAATGCAAGTAGAATTACGTTTGCAAAGGAATCTTCAGTCATCTAACTTAAGATAAGGCCAAATCAAATCCGATTCAAAGATCTGCATTAGAAGGTACTTTAACGTTAAAGGGACCTCATCATTAGTTCATAAGGGGAATATCTTCTAAAAAGAGCTTTATTCAATTAAACCACTAGGACCCAGTTGTGTCGTATGTGCTTTGGTTCAGACTACCTTTAAGGTCACAAGAGAGAGGTATTTACTCCCTAGCCATACGCAGAAACACCCTACTCTCAAGAGAACGTCGTGGTGAATTGCATCCCTATAAACGGATAAACGTGCATCCGTTAAAAAGTGCAATTCGTTTGCCTGCAAAATGAAATATCCCTACATCAATGTGTGCTTGTTTTTGCAGGACATAAACAACAATGATAATGCCTGCCTTTACCACATTAACAACCGTTCAACTGGTATTGCTGCTTTCATACTTAAAAAGAGGGGAAAGCAGTCCCACCCTATTCACCGCTTCGTCTGCAACAGATAGCGAAGCACATAATATACTGCGGAAAACCATTCAAACCACGCCATATGATGAGACGATGTTTGAAGAAGAAGTTACGACGCAAATTCCTGGAGGATACCTCGGGAGCCGAGACCCGTTGACCACGCCTTTAGAAGTAATATTGTCATCTTCGAGTGCAATTTTCCAGGACTGTGTGACGCCTACAAGTGATGGGTATGAGTCTGATATCAGTACGAAAGTCCCATTGTCATCTGGCTGGTCATGGCAAGCCATAACGTGGTCCTGGTGGTCGATTCTGCAGATGTTCACCGCCATGCTGGGTATTGTAGGCAATTCCCTGGTGATCATCGTCCTTTTTACCCGAAGACAGCTCAGTCGGTCCACAGATACCCTGATTGGGGCACTAGCTGCGGCGGATCTTCTAGCGTCCGTCTTCATGATACCACATCCAATGCCACGCACGGTTCCTTCGTCAGTTCTTGGGCAGTTGTACTGCAAAGTAATTTACACCTCAATGTTTCTCTGGGTATCATTCAATGCATCTATTTTCACCTTAACGTCCATCGCTGTGGAAAGATACATCGCTGTGGCTTATCCTTTCCATTTTAAGCATTTCATAACTCGGAAGAGGGTCGTCATCGTTATTACATTCAGTTGGATCATGGGGTTCATTGCCACGATTTTCGAATTTAAAACCACAAATGTTGATAGCTCCTCGAATCATTGCTCTTCGCTGTTCCTTTCCAAAGACACCCAAATGCTTATGGGAACGATTCTGTTCTTACTGGTCTTCGTTATACCAGCCTTGCTGTCACTTACCATGCAGGCAATGACGGCCCACGCCCTGTATCGCCAATCCCGGGTGTTCCGTAAAGAGGGCAATCAGGAAGGCCGATCGAACCCGTCGGCAAGACACTTGGAAGCTAGAAAACGCGTCTTACAGATGTTGTTTATCGTGGTTCTCATCTTCATTATTTGCTGGGGACCATCGCAGTGTTTCTATTTTATATTTAACTTAGGATTGCTCCCAGACTCGTACTGGTATAGTCCATTAAACAACGCGTTAGTTCTCCTCTCTTTCGGAAACTCCTGCGCAAACCCGATTATCTACACCATTCGCTACCCAGAGTTCCGCGAGGCGATCGGAGAGCTGTTTTCTGCAAAGAAAGGGAAATCTAGGGCTCCATTATTCAGTGAGCGGACAGAAGAAAATCTGTAAGATATTTTGAGGGCGTAGGTGACTAGTTGTCACTGGAGTCTTACATGTCAACGTTACACTGAATGATGTTTTTGTTATGTATAATTATGTATAATTTTTGTTATGTATAATTACATTTCACCAAATTGGACCTAGATATATTTCACAAAAACAGTCTCTGCATGGTCCTTTATTGACCTTTCTTTACTTCCTACACAGCCCAAGCAAGTCAAGCAGGAAGTTCAAGACACGAATGTTTTTATTCCTTTTTTTTGAACTCTTAATTGCTTAAAAATATGCTTGAATTGAATGAAAAATAATAACTGCAAGACGGAAACATAGTAAAAAGAACAAACATTAAAAAAAAAAAACTTACGCAACATATTTCAATGTGATTAAATTATATCTTTTTTTCATTGGAAATTCGTACTTTCTGTATGGCTATAAAATATAAGTTTTATAGCATCTACATATTTGCTAATCACATTTTAAGAGGACCTGCGTAAAGAGACGATATACATTTTGGGAATTATCGTCCTTATTTTCCCTTTACGCCCATGACATTTACAACTGTTTAAAATCTCTGTCCTCTTTCAAGACAGTCATTGAAAAGAGCTGCTTGTAGTATACTTGGTGAAAATGGCAAATTACTTGGAATTTGTTTACTGGGTACCATATTGCAATAGGAGCTAATATTGTGTTAGGTATCGGAATTAATCTGGTAAGTATTATCAGTAACCTCGAACACCAATATATGACGGCAACAAATTTCTGTTTTGTTGCCGTTTTCTGTTTTACACTTGTGATCATTAAAATGATATGTTCATGACCTTAACTAGGCGAGATGTCAAGTTGTTGTTATTGGTGTTGTTGTTGTTGTTGTTTCTGTATTCAGATAAAATGTACATTATAAAAGAAAATACATGCGCTATACGAAATAACGGAGGATCCCCAATTAAGCCGTACTTACAAGAAAAATGGCACCATCATTTTTTCTCTTTCTACATCAAAACGACAACAATCAATTCTGATATGTATATTCGTTTGGACCGCTATCTTTACAAAGATAACTTGATAAAAAGTATGTTTCGGAATAGGATAGAATGCGTATACCCTTTTCCTTTTGTTATCGAATAATACATAATATATGTTCAAAGTACCTTTTTCTTTCAATAAACATCATACATTTTAACAAACATTACATACAAACAAACTAGCTATTTGCACAAACAAATATTACATATAAAACAAACTAGCTATTTGCACGTGCTTGTTAACCTGACTTACTGTGAAACGGCTGTTTAGATTTACCTTCGTTTGTAAGCTCGTGTGGCAAGCTTTCATTATACATATCCAACGTTTGTCCAGAGTTTGTTTTGCAATTCCTTGTGTACGCCATTCTTAGGAAAATCAAGTTGCATTTCCGAAGTCACTAGAATATTAATACCTTATTGTATACGTTCTAAACTTGTGATATCCTGAGATGTTTGTGTGTGAACTGAAATTGTGAAACAATGGCCATCGTAAAAACAGCTTATACCGTACTCACTATCATAGAAGTCTGCAAGTTACATAACCAAAGCCTTCTTGTGGTAGGGTTTTCCTTCAATTATTTTGTCTCCTTCAGTACAAATAAAATTTGTAAGATCGCAACTACTGATCTACATGTTTAACAAATGTGTCGAAAGAAAAAAAAAAAAGAACCAGCGGGAATCGAACTGTGATCTACTGCTTTCCGGGGGCGACGCATACCACCAGGCTATCCCTTGTTGCCGGCAGCGATAGATGAACTTGGAACAATCACCCAAGCTCCGAAATTCCGATATTCTTATTTTAAGTAGTCCAAATTTCATTTGTACAGAGGGAGACAAATTGAAGAAAAAACTCTACTCTATACTTTTACCTATCTTTTTTAATAATAATCTCTTGTTTTCTTTAAATATGCCTTGTCCGACTTGGACTACTGGACTACTGTCTTTCACCAAACCATGCGTTCTCTAGCAGGGGCCGCGGAACCGGGGGGGGGGGGGGAGCAGCCCCCCCCCCCCCCAACACACACACACTTTTGGATCGTGAATAAAAAGAAGAAAGAAAGGTGAAAAATCGGGGGAAAAATCACACAACCCGAATTTCGCACAAAAATTGTGCTTCAGATCGCTTTATCTTGATTAAAACGCAAAAGCTCCGCCTCCACCCTCCCCCTCTACCTCATTACACTTTGTACATACACACAGATGATGCACACGCGGAATAAGAGCTAAATGCCGTGATTTTGCTTTTAGCACTTTCCTGAAAAAAAGTCCAAACAATTTCCATTAATTTATTTTATTATTTTTTTTTTTGGGGGGGGGGGGGGTTGGGGTGGGTTGAGCTAGAAAAACAATCCAAGTATTGCACCAAAAGTTTGCACCAGATCGCTGAATTTCAGGTCTGAAACTGTAAAATCACCTTCGTGTGGGAGGAGAAATATCCCTTTTGTACACCCTCGTGTGTATGCTTTTTCTGTTTGATTGCTTAACAGACAACGTTCATGAAATCAATTGTAACAACAAATTAATACAAGAAGTTTATTTAAATGCTACCACTAGATAGGCAAATTGTTCAATGATAATCATAAAAATATCCTTCTACCTTAAACAAGTGGGGCCTTTTCAAGTCGATAAAGGGACGCAGGAACATGCATCAAATTGCACCATTTACAACATCAAAATGCAAAAAGTTCTCACCGTGGGAGGGGGAACACCCCCTTCCCACCCCCCCCCCCCCCCTTCCTTCGCTCGCTCGGGCTCGGAAGCTTCGCTCCCTCGCATAGTAACCGCCGCCCTCCCAATATCACAAGATACGCTGGTGCGTCTAAGCGGGGGGGGGGGGGGGGGGGTGACCTTGATACACCCCCCCCCCCCCTCTCAAAAACGTTCCGCGGCCCCTGTCTAGTGAGGGCCAACAATTGCCAACAGACGTATGATCAGTGAGACGCGTTAAGGTTACCTTTTCAGATTGCAGAATCGGGAACATTGCGGCGTCAGTGAACAAGGATTTTGTGCCATTGACAAAAGTTTAAGTTGGCGATCTCAAGATCTCATAGTTTTTCAGTGTGACCGCAAAACTTCTCGAAAACTTCTTGCAAACTTCTTGCAAAACTTCTCGCCAGGGGTCTCAATCAAAAGCTCATGCAAAATACCGTAAAACCCTGGAAAAAAAGTAGTGAAAAGTGAAATGTGACCCTGAGTCACAAAACCAAAAGTCGCTAACTCTAAGCTTTTAAATAATGTATAACTCAACAGAAATGGACCTTCTTGACCTATCTAAAGAATCGGGAGAAGGTGCACACTCTGGAAAAGTGCTTACTGAGAAAATAGGCTTTGAAGTGCGGGGTCTATTCAAATGCTTAATCTCACCCAGCTGTGGTCTGTGAAGTAAATGGAACAATAAAACGAATATAGAACTCCGTAGCAACCACAATGAAAGGATTGTTGTATTAAAGCTGTAATTTTCCCCGCCTTTTTAAAACTTTCTATTCATGACTCCAACCCAAATTGTTGGCATCGTTCTGTCAAAAGTTATTAGATTTGAAAGTGAAAAGAGTGTGAAGGGTTTACAGAAATATATAGGAATGGTTTTCTAAGGTAAGTATAATCACACTTTCAAGAAAAAGCTGTTCCGGAGACAAAAAAAAAACCCAAACAACAACAACAACAACAAGAAAAACACAATTTCCCACTCATTTATGGCCCCAGACTTAGGAATTATGTAAGAATTGTGCCTTTAGAATATATTACAAACAAAAATTTACTAGGTTTACCCATTTCATACTTGTTGAGTCCTAACGTAGAATTGCATTTCGTGACTTTTTTTTTTTTTTTGGGGGGGGGCGGTTTATATCATATATTGTCTATATTACTATATCAGATGAAACAAAATTACTTGCTGTTATTTTTTCCCACATCACAAAAGGTCTGTAATGATATTGTGATACAAGCAACAAACGAAACCAAAACAGAATAATAACAACAAACATAACTAAAAAAAAAAACAACAACATTTGTGAATCATTTTCATTTGATACACTCTCCCTTTAATAGAGTCAGGAAAAGACGCTTGAATAGACTTTGTCGAAGCTAAAAACAAGATCAAACAAGACAGAAAGTCCTCATATCGACATCGAATTGATGTTTCCTTCGCTGCAGATGATGCAAATTGCCCGACCATTCTCAACGAACAATGCAATAATGTTGGCTAAGAATCTTTCATCGATCCTGTGATCTTGTAGAAGAATGCAAAAGCTATCAATAGAAACCAGTCCATTAAGATTTTACAATTTCCTATTCCAAAGCGAGGGTTGGCGGAACTTCCCTACCTTCGTCCATCTCCTACAATGTCTTTTTTGCCCTTCACGTGTTCCTTTACAAATCGATTTAAGGGTTTTATTCTCCTTTTTTTTTTTTGCTATTTATTCCTTATCTCCCTTTGCTTCCTGTTGCTTCATTTTCAATCAATAAATCGTCTCCGTGTTTTCCTTTCCCCAAAGAAGTGACCTTTTAAATCCTTTCTTTCGCTGTAAATCTGTTCAAAATGTTTTAAGAAGGGATTTGAAAATACAGTACTCATATAACTTTTCCTTCCTTTTGCTTACACGCGTTGTATCCATCAAGACAATTTCCCTCTCTATTTATGTGCTCTATACCTCTGTACTCTGCAAAAAGATTGAATAAAAGTAATTGAATTAAATATGGCAAGGGAGTAGAAGTGACCACAAGAAAGAGATTTTCAAGTTGAGCATGGATACTTCGGAATCTGTCATTCACAAGACTACTAGTATACGTTTATGAATGTTTAGAGCCAGGGTCGAAGACTATTTATCGGTATTATCGGGGAAAGACTGAGGAGAAAATACTATTGCATTCGATTTTATAAATGTTTCACCAGAAACACAACACCAACTATCTACAATATGATTTATATGAGTAGACATACACATAAACATAACAATATGCCTATATCTATACAATATCATTCATTTTAGAATGTAAGAATAGATATAAACACACAACAACAACGTCATTATTCAGTAATAGTTTTGAAAACTGTTTTAGCTCGTTGCTTATCACTGCAATTATGTGCTTGACAAAAAATGGATATCACCTTGTGGAGGACACACGACATGCGATTGATAACAGGATGTCAATGATTTTGCACGTGACACCTGTTTACACTTTATCTTGATGTGAATTCATTAATGATAAATGATATATAATATATAATAGTAATATGTATAATATATATATATATATATGTATATATATATATATATATATATATATATATATATATTTATAATGCAAGATTGAGAATATTCAGTAGAGAATTTCTTTAGTGTTAAATAGGAGAGTAGCAAACTGTCTTTCAATTATTGCTCTAAATGGCTAAGGAGAAATGGCGTTATCTCATATGATTTTTTGGAGGCTCGACCTACATGCATAATGCTGAGTAAACTGACGTGAATAAGAGTACATGCGTGTATAACAGCCTTCAAGAAACGTATAGTATAAGATTGATTTTGTAAAGGTTTATTCCACAAAAAAAGAAACAAATCTGTTACTGTTTAGTAAAAACTATAAAATTGTAATTCAGATTGCATGTCTTCTCTGTCTCTCTGTCTCTCCCTTAAAAAAAAAGGAAAACACCATTTCAGCTGGATACCAGTCACTGATTACTTAGTAATCGTTATTGGCTACCTTTTGTGAGCATGCGTAGATTCATTGAAAGTCATTTCATAACCTAACAGACAGGTAGCTTTAGCTTCACTCGCGCAGGCATACTTTCCCAAAATTAGGTACCTTGAGAAACTGCGGGAGGTAGATTGATCTTATCCAGCAATAAAGCAGCTTAACACGAGGCGTGAATAAGTGAGTATCATCTTCCAACCAATTATCAGAGAAATAATTCTTTATGTGAGGTGTATAGGCCTATCAGTTTAATTATTATTATTTGATTATTATGTTACCCTGTATCACAAAAACCAACAGAGTCGCCGGACATAGTTAAGGGCAGATTCTGAAAGAGCAGACTCTAAGCTCTAAGATGATGTATAACTCATTTCAAATGGACTCTCCTAATCTATCTAAATATTGGTCAGAAAGCACATTGCCTGGAAAAGCGTGAACTGAAAAAAGAGGATCTGAAGGACAGGGTCTACATTCAACCGCTTTCATGTTTACTAAACCGTGCTAGCTGTGTGATGAATGGAACAGAAACAGGATGTAATCCACCGGAGCAACAACAATGAAGGGATCATTAATAAGCTGAAATTGAGCATGCTCTATTAACACATTCTGTCCATGATTAATGTCAACTTTTAAATCAGTAGCAACATCCTTTCAAAAGATATGAGAGTTGAAAGTCAAGAGTGTGAAAAGGATTTTAGATTGTGAGAAGGATTTTCAACAAATGAAAAGGGGCAATGAAGACATACCTGACCTCACTCTTTTACAAAAAGGAAGGTAGTACAAAAACTGTTCAAAACACGATTTCCTATTCATTTTATGATCCCAAACATAGAAATAATATAAGAGAAGAGAGAATAATTGCGAAAAACTCAAGATTGACTCGGTTGACCAGTTTTACCTTTCTTGAGTCCTCACATAAAATGGAGGGGTGCGATCTTTTTGTTGGTTTTGTGATGCACAGCCACATATATGATATTTGGTAAGTTCATAACATTGAATCGAAGTGGCATGAAGAATTCTACTCTTATCTCAATTTCGGTTTTGTTTTATAAGTAGCCAAATTTTGACAATAGGCAGAGAAAGGATTACCTTCCCCAGTAAGTAACTTAAAAAAAAAATGAGCTAGCCAACAAAAATCGCCTTTCTATTTGTTTTGTTCATAACAGATCCTACTCTCAAAATTTAGCGGGTATTTAAAACCGTTTACTGTTGTTGATACCACCGAGCCATTATAGACACAATTTCAATATTCCAAGGAGCGTTGTTTAGTTTAACTAGTTTGACAGTCTGTTGTACTGTCGTTCTATCTGACGAGTATTTATTCCTTTGCCATATACATTTTTTTTCAAAGTGCGTTGTGGTAAATTACATTTACAACTCGTTTCTTGGCGATATCATACATTTCCACTTTCATTCTTGTTTCTTTTATCAGGACAAAACACACGATGGCATTGTCTGCCTTCACCACATTTACCAGTATTCGACTGGTAATGCTGATTTTATATTTGGAAACAGGCGGAAGCAGCCCAACTTTATACCCCGCCCCATCTGCTACCGATAACGAATCAGATGGCATGTTGTGGAAAACCATCTCAACCGAGCCATATGATATTACAATGTTTGAGGTAGAAATTACAAGCCAGATTCCTGGAGGAGACTTCGGGAGCAGAGACTGCTGGACCACACCCCTAGAAGTAAAAATGTCACCTTCAAAAGCGGTATTTGGGGACTCTGTGGCGCCTCCCAGTGAGGGAGATGAGTCCGATACCAGTCCTAATGTCCAGACGTCTCCTGAATGGTCCTGGCAAGCTATAGTATGGTCATGGTGGTCGATCCTTCAGATGGTCACTGCCATGCTGGGCATTGTGGGCAATTCCCTGGTGATCATTGTCCTTTTTACCCGAAGAGAGCTCAGTCGCTCCACAGATACTCTGATTGGGGCTCTGGCTGCAGCGGATCTCCTAGCGTCCGTGTTCATGATACCACTCCCTATGCCCCTCACAGTACCTTCGACAGTTCTAGGGCAGGTGTACTGCAAAGTAGTGTACACCTCCATGTTTCTGTGGGTGTCATTCAATGCGTCCATTTTCACCTTAACCGCTATAGCTGTGGAAAGGTACATCGCTGTGGTTTATCCTTTTCATTTTAAGCATTTAGTAACTCGTAAGAGAGTGGTCATCGTGATAGTAGCGAATTGGATCTTGGGATTTATGGTCACGTCTTTCGATTTCAAAATCACAAAGTTTAATAACTCGACGAATCACTGCGTAACGGTGTTCCCTTCTGCAGAAGTACAAATGCTCATCGGAATTGTTTTGTTCTTGATGCTCTTCGTTATACCCACCTTGTTGTCACTTACCATGCAGGCTATGACGGCGGGGGCCTTGTACCGCCAGTCTCTGGTATTCCGTAAAGAAAGCAGCCAAGAGAGCCAATCGAACCCATCAGCTAGACATTTGGCAGCCAGAAGACGCGTCTTACAGATGCTGTTCATCGTGGTTCTCGTCTTCATCGTGTGTTGGGCTCCATCGCAGTGTTTCTACTTTGTCTATAACATTGGATTGCTCCCCGACTCCTACTTGTATAGCCCATTAAACAACGCATTAGTTGTCCTGTCTTTCGGAAACTCCTGCGCAAACCCGATCATCTACACCGTCCGCTACCCAGAGTTCCGCGCTGCGATAGGAGAGCTGTTTTCTTCAAAGAAAGGGAAAACTAAGGCACCATTATTCAGTGAAAGGACAGAGGGGAAAAATTTAAAATCTCTTGAGAGCGTTAATGTCTAGTCTTTTTTTAGTGCAATGAATAGCACAATACAGAAATATATATACGATGCATTCAACATGTTCAATTACATTTAAGTTGGTATTCTTTAAATGTCGTCCGTAATCATAAACATCAATAAATCAATTCAACATCCCTTTCATCTTTTTTTTTTGGGGGGGGGGGGGGGGGAGGGGGGTGGATGATTTTCTGTACCTTATTCTTCACCTTACGAGATTGTTTTAATGTAGGCCTACGTTTGTTTTTGGTTTTTTATTTCAGAAATACACCTTAAAAACCTGCCTTAGCAACCGCAAGCCTGATTTTTTTTTTGTATGATACACTTACAGCTAAATTAGAGCGATGTAAAGCCCCCCTTCCAATATCACGATCTGGACCCCGATCTGTCCCGATCTAGCAGATCGAGAGAGAGCGGCAAAAGCGTACGGGGATCGGAAGCATCGTAGCAGCAGCGTGTGGAGGTCGGGGTTGGAGCGGGCATTTTTTCCAGATCGGGCAGAAATTTTGAACCTGTTCAAAATTTCTTCCCGATCTCCCGATCAGAATTGACCTATTTTTGATCGTACGGCAAGCGGGGAGAGCGTAGTGACAGCGTAAACGCAACGGGGAGAGCGTAGTGACAGCGTAAACACAGCGGGATGAGCGTAACAAGGTCTTTCTGAGCGTAGTAACATCGGCACGAGAATGGGGAGAAAACTTATACAAAAATGTCTGCCAGAAGAAGATCAAGGAGATCGAGAGGCAGAACTGTTGAGGAGGAGGAGGGCATTGTCGCTACACCTGTCAGGGCAGAACATGAAGAAGAAGGAGCTCAAATTTCCGAAGAAGGAGAAGAGATGAAGAAAAAGAAGAGAAGAAAGCAGCAAAGCAGCTACCCAAAAGGCGAAGAAAGAGAGACTGCACGTGATGCTGAAAGAGGAGGAAGAGGACATAGCAGAATTTTGAAGAACATGAAATCATCTACAACTGGAGGAAGACGGACTATAAAAGCAAGGACATCAAGAAAAAGCCTTCGAAAAATCAGCACGTCTTTGTTTATAACAATGCATTGCTGCAAAAGAACCGTGAGAAGAGGAACCTCTTCGAGGTCCACAGTATATTTCTTCGTCGGTTCTGCATGCTAATAAGTTGACTGACTGCAGATCGACAGTCGAATCGGGATATATCGGGGCACATCGGGCACTTTTCAGCTCGTATAGATCGTTCAGAGCGTAGATACAGCGTGCATCGATCGGATAACATCGGCAACATCGCACTGACAGCGTAGCTACATCGTTCTAAAGCGTAGCTGCAGCGGCAGAGATCGTAATGCCTCATTTCCGATCATCGTAGTAAGAGCGTAGCAAGCACGTGATAGTCGTAACAGTTACTGCAGCGTACTTAAAGCGTTCTAATATCGTACTGTGTCCAGATCGGCTCAGGTTTTACCCGATCCTTCCAGATCTGAGAAAATTGTCAAATCGTAGTGAGAACGGCATAGTGGAACAGGGGCTTAAACGTGAGCCCCCGTTCCACTATCACGATTTGGACCCCGATCTGTCCCGATCTAGCAGATCGGGAGAGAGCAGAAAAAGCGTACGGGGATCGGAAGTATCGTAGCAGCAGCGTGTGGAAGTCGGGGTTGGAGCGGGCATTTTTTCAGATCAGGAAGAAATTTTGAACCGGTCCAAAATTTCTTCCCGATCTCCCCGATCAAAATTGACATATCTTAATCGTACGGCAAGCGGGGAGAGCGTAGTGACAGCGTAAACGCAGCGGGGAGAGCGTAGGGACGGCGTTAACGCAGCGGGATGAGCGTAACAAGGTCTTTCTGAGCGTAGTAACATCGGCACAAGGACGGGAAGTAATTTTATCTGTAATTTTCGAAGAAGAAGAAGAGATGAAGAAAAAGAAGAGAAGAAAGCAGCAAAGCAGCTACCCAAAAGGCGAAGAAAGAGAGACTGCACGTGATGCTGAAAGAGGAGGAAGAGGACATAGCAGAATTTTGAAGAACATGAAATCATCTACAACTGGAGGAAGACGGACTATAAAAGCAAGGACATCAAGAAAAAGCCTTCGAAAAATCAGCACGTCTTTGTTTATAACAATGCATTGCTGCAAAAGAACCGTGAGAAGAGGAACCTCTTCGGGGTCCACAGTATATTTCTTCGTCGCTTCTGCATGCTAATAAGTTGACTGACTGCAGATCGACAGTCGAATCGGGGTATATCGGGGCACATCGGGCACTTTTCAGCTCTCTGAACGGGGTGAAAGCGTGATAAGATCGTATAGATCGTTCAGAGCGTAGATACAGCGTGCATCGATCGGATAACATCGGCAACATCGCACTGACAGCGTAGCTACATCGTTCTAAAGCGTAGCTGCAGCGGCAGAGATCGTAATGCCTCATTTCCGATCATCGTAGTAAGAGCGTAGCAAGTACGTGATAGTCGTAACTGCAGCGTACTTAGAGCGTTCTAACATCGTACTGCGTCCAGATCGGCTCAGGTTTTACCCGATCCTTCCCGACCTGAGAAAATTGTCAAATCGTAGTGAGAACGGCATAGTGGAACGGGGGCTTGAGTTCAGGCCACTTACAGCGGCTAATGCGCTTTTAAAGCTGATGCACTATGCCAAATTTCACGGTGGATATAATCATCCCAGTCTGAAATGACCTAATAACACACAATGACGTGATAAATAAATGACTGCACAAACCGCACTTTTTTTTTCTACACCAAAACCACAACAGATATTATGATATCATTATATTTACCAGTATATTTATATTCAGGTACCGCTATTCATGGAAACAACTTATTAGATGGGCTACATTCTGTTGAATTATCATCTTTTCTCAATAATGATGCAGCAGACACGTGTTTCGGAATATCTAGAAACTAGCTCAAAATAGGCAGATCATTTTGTATCGGAACTTGAAATCGGTTTGTACCACAATGAATTTGTCGCAAACTCAGTAAATTGGACTTAAAGAATAATCCTGTCAAAGACTTTGACCAGCTGATTGACCAGTAATAGAGAATACTTTCTGGGATTCCACAAAAGCACCACAAAATTGTTCATTGGCTGTTCCACAAAGGAGATTGCAGAAGCCCAAAAAAGATATAAACAAATAAACTTCGGTGGAATTTAAAATGCAGATAACGTTGATAAAAACTTGAACTCAATAGATAGCTTCTTTTTTTTAACTCCCCAACGTATATACTGTCTGGAATATGATTAAAGAGTCTTCAGTATCATACCATTACGAGAACAAGAAATGACTACATGAAATCGTAAACAGTCTATTGCATCATTGAAAAAAAAAAACCCGCACATTTCCAGCTCATTAATCCGATTTTGAACTTGCAGCTAAATTTGGGGACTATTTTGTTGCAAAAAAAAAAAAAAAATCTCCTTGCAATCGGCATCTGATGATGAAAAGCTACGTGACTCGTTCACCATCCTCTTCTTCCTATAACGACACCATGATAAATCTAGATCTTGGAAAAGCATTTAAAGTGCTGCCATACTGTATGACGAACATAGGAAATGAATCTCTTCGACGAGATCTGTTTCTTAACTCCATCAAAAGTGTTATTGTGCGCATAATTTGCTGAAAAGGTCAAAGTTAGATGGAACTCTGAAGATCTACAGCCATGTGTCTAATGTCAAATTTCTTTCTAAAGTGCTATAAAGGATTGTAGCTGCACGTCTTCATTACCATCTCGAGGATCGCCATCTTCATGAGCCACACCAGTCATCCTACAGAAAGCATCATGGAACATAGATAGCTTTATTAAGGGTACATAATAATATCCTTCAAGCCTTATAAACCAAACAGGATGCGTTTCTGGTGCTAATTGATGAATCTTTGGCCTCTGCCACCTTCGACGACGACATCTTGCATCAGCGACTTTCATCTACAGGCATTGAAGGTTGTGCCTTATCCTGTTCAGAGTTGTTCATGAGTGGCTAATCAAGCACGTGGGAAGATCCGTACGTCTTCGACACTCGACGGCGTGCTCCAAGAATCAGTGGTCCGTCTCTCTTCATTATTTAGGCCTGCTCTGGCCGTTTTAGGAGATAACGAGATCACCTGGTGTCTACATCCACTTGTGAAGATGATGTCCAACTTTACATCCTATGTAATCCTTTAGACCTTGAAAATGTGATATTCAATGCTTAACGTCTTTAGTTGAAAAGGTGTTTAACAGACCTGAGATTATTGATGTGCTTAAGAATGACTTTTTGGTGATTTTCTCAAAGTATCAAAACATTGATTAACAATGGCGTTAATTTTTTTTTTTTTGTAATTCAGATGTGCTCAAACAGCAAGTTATCTTGACATCCTACCTTGGAGTGTTCTTTCATAACAATAATGACTGAACTTTTTTTTTTCACACAAAAAAGAAGCAAATATGTCAATACATTTATTTCAGATACAATTGACAATGTCAATACATTTTATTGTCCCCTGTGTAGCATCAGTAATATGAGGAAGGTATGGTTAGCTTAAACGGTTATCATTAGGATTCATGCATTTATAATTTTTCAAGTTCAAATCTATTTAGTTTTTCACAATGAAATAATACACAAACGTAAATATCACTTTAGTCAGTTACAAAACTAATTCATGTTACAACAATCATTGAAAACTTGCTGTACAGATAGGCCTAAATTGCAATGGTTGCTGAGGTAAGGAAAGTGAGATAATTTTTTGTTGTTAGTTGTATCGAAGACGTGTGAAAGGGACCCCATTACACTCGTTTTGAAAAGGTTGCATTGTGTTTTTCACAAAAACAAACAAACAAACAAACAAATATACAAACGTGCAGTATATAGCTCAGTGACACAAACTATAGTTGTTGTATAGATGTTATAAATACAGATGGCGCAACATAAATTCTTTGTACTTATCCATGCCGAGTACACCTTTCGTAAAGAATCAAATGTAATCAGAATATTCATCTACTTCAGTGAAAACGCAGTTTCTCTTTTATTGTTTGAAAGGGATGTTTTGTGCATGGATATGAAGATGAGTTCACAATGTACATTTTAAGTCATTAACTTTCGTTCAGTAAACAAGCTTTTACATGCTTATGACCGGACCTGAAAGATGGTTGTTTGCAACATACCTTCATCTGTGTGTTACCTGGACATTCAGAATAGCTTTCATCATAAACATGTATGGTTTGTCAATATTTTTGTTTAAAAAATGCTGTATAGTTCATACACTTAGATATCCTTTAAAAAATTTACTGCTAACCAATATTTTTATTTGTAAAACATTCCCCTTATTATTTTCATACTTTTAATGATCATTTTGTAAAATTGAGGGTCACTGGGAATTCACGTTACTGTTCATCTTTTATACTCCCGATATCCTAAGGTTTTTGTACGGTGAACTGGAATTGGGAATAAGCGCAGAAACAAAATACTTCAATAAAACATTATTCTGACCAAAGTTCTATTAACATTTACAGTTACTTTGATTTACAGGTTGTGATACTGAAACCATCTAAACCACATTTACGGCAAGTATAAAGTTTTACGATACTCCTTAACGCGTGTGTCCTGTCAATGAATTCACGATGACGTTACAGCATGGGGCATGACGACGACTGTTTTTCCCCGGGCATGTCCCCGCCTTGTGAATTCGAGGGCCTCGTTGGTCGACTCGAAGTTGAACTCCCGTTGCACCACCGGCTTAATCTGCATAGGGTTATCACAGAAGAGAAACAACAACAACAACTACAGCAAATGTTTGAAGAGGTGGCCTAGTTTTGTGGATTTTGTGGATTTTTTTGTGCGATAATGAGAAACCTCTAATGAAATATGAAAGAGCATAAAATTCTAAGAGGAATTCAAAGTGTATTTAATAAAATTTGGTTTGGAAATGGCTGAGATATTCCAAACAAATCGATCCTAAAAACACGGTAATGGGAACCACCTTTTATAAGGATTGTTTTGTCTTCTTTTGTTTTGGATATTTCAGCCATTTCATTTTTCATCAAAATAAACTATCAATTCCTCATAGAATTCTTCAACATTTCACAGAGTGATTTTTTAAGTATCTCGCAAAAAGTTCCAAGCTGAATTTTCACCTCAACCAACATTATACCGTCATTTCAACATATCCCCCCCCCCCACATAAGTAGGCGTTGTACTGTAACCCCTGGCAAAGAGGAACACGTAGTAAAGCAAGACAACCAATTCTTACCTTGCCTTCATCCACAAGTGTCGATACTTGTTCCAGGGCGCTGCCGTTTGGTTGATTGAAGGAAATCATGAAGTTCCGCCCAGTCAAAAAGTTCTGTAGTAATGGTTGGTAATGATTCCGAACAAAACCAAACCAAACAAAAATGCATCTGTAATATTCCAGCTGAAAACTGTATCTTTATATAAAAACAAACTGTTGAGTAATGCAAAAGTTGATATCCTTAGGGACAAAAACCCTTGGTATTTTTAAGATTTACTCTGACAGTATTCTGCTGATTCAATCGTTTGATCCGCTGAAAAATTTCGTAGATTGAAGGGAATATAGCTATAAAATCATAACTATTTTCACTCTCTACGTTCATGAACAATGATCTTGTTTCAAATCAGCTCATCACCCCAACATCAGATGTTGTTTTTTTTTCGTTTTCGTTTGTTTTGCTTCCCTTTCGTACTTCCTGTTTGTCTCCTTTGCTCACCTGTAATTTCCAAGCAAAGATCAATGAGATATTCTTGAGCGTGCCGAGAATCTTGCCGTACTTGTCGAAGTTTGCAACAAACGGGACGACGATGGTGACAGCACGCCCTCCCTCGACCAAAACCGAGCGCGAAAGCTGGTAGAAAGCTGGTCCCAGTGTGACAAATACTACATCGAATCTTTATTGGACCATTGTCGTGTGAGGAAAAGTAATGTGGATATGATAAGAGGAATGGTAAGACAAAGATCAATTTCAACATTTGCATAATATAATAACCTGAGACAGGTAGCAAAGACGTTGGTAGCAACTCCGTGCTCCAGTGGCAGCCATGATACCAACGATTGATTTGAGATCCCAATGAACAGAATGTTGTTAAATTCTTGAAAATGTATAATGTGAATTGGCTTGATGTGGAGAGGAAAACCTGCTGGAAAGAACGCAAAATCTAACAGTGTGAGAAACACAGTGTGACACAATATGAACACAGTGTGGAATCTATTCACACTGTTAAATTCGAGCGTTTTGACAATGTGAACACATTGTAAAGCATCAATTCACAGTATGACACAGGACATTACCATGTGAACACTCTGTGAAAACCCAACCACAGTGTGAAATCATCTCCACATTGTTAAATTCGAACGTTTTCACTAAGTCAACTATGTGACCACACTCTGAACACACTGTGAGACATTGTGTTCTTTCTAGTGGGCGCATTTCATCGTGTTCTTGTTTTATCATCATCGCGAGGGGTGATATTTGATTGGATTTGATAGCACTGATTTCCCACGGGAAAACATATTCCCTGTAAAATTGTTTAAAAAATCATATCAAATATGCATAATTTACTAACCATGACGGATTACAATGATTTCAGTTCAGTTCAGTTTTTATTTCTGCATTTCAAAATCAATACAAATCAACAAATCAACAAAATACTTACATAGTCATTTACACAGCTAATATTCGTAACGTTTGGATCTTACATACATTTTCTTTTCTTTTTTTCAAGAACGAATATCATATATGAAAGGAAGCAATAGGAAATGATAAAAATGAAATGCAGGGGACCATCATCATAAGCTAAGCTTGACGAGGATGATGGCCCCAGGTAAAGAGATACATAAAGAAAATCTTGCCACTCACTGAGTGGGGGGTAATTGTGCAATGGGCTCAACGAAGAGATACATAAAGAAAATCTTGCCACTCACTGAGTGGGAAGTAATTGTGCGAAGGGCGTGCGGTGCAGTGCGGTGTGCATTGTGTTGGGATGAATCTTGGTTTGTACGTTGAGTGTTATTTTGTGTATCAGTGTGATGAGGTGAATGTTACTTCAGTTATGGCCGTGAACTCATTGTTTAGGGTGTTTGTTGACCAGGTGGTATGAATATTTATGTGTCAGAAGTATACTGGATTATGAGGGTGTTTTTTAGTTCTCGTTTGAAAATGTTCAACGACGTACGTTGTTTTAAATTAGGGGGTAAAGAATTCCAAATATCTGGTCCATTGTGCTTTAATGATTTTTGAGCTAAAATGATTCTGGGGTTTTCGAGATGGTAATCGGACGACTGACGTGTTGGATATGAATGAACGGTGAAATTTGGAGTGAAGAAGCCATCAAAAATTTTTGGAAGACAATTAAATGTATATTTATACATACAAACAGCAGTTTGAAAGGCGTGAAGATCCTCAATTTTCAATGTTTTTAGTTGACGAAATAGGGAATTGGATGGGGATAAGTAACGGGAATTGGTAATCAAACGTACAGCACGTTTTTGGAGAGTAAAAATTGGATTAATTTTAGTTGAGCCACAGTTTCCCCAAGCGATATTGCAGTATGTGATATGTGGTAAGATCAATGCATTGTATAGAATAGTCAGGGAATTTTGAGAAATGAAGTTTTTCAGTCGATATAAAATTCCTACAGTTCTTGAGACAGACGTGTGGATATTATGAATGTGATCGTTCCAAGTTAAACTCGAGTCAATTGTGATTCCTAAGAATTTAGTAAATCTTACTTCAGTTAAAGATAATCCATCAATATTGATATTATAACTGCT
Source organism: Diadema antillarum (assembly GCF_040938485.1). Taxonomy (NCBI): domain Eukaryota; kingdom Metazoa; phylum Echinodermata; class Echinoidea; order Diadematoida; family Diadematidae; genus Diadema; species Diadema antillarum. Next base: position 250,294 of record NW_027271458.1, read on the forward strand.
GTTAATGTTCTGTGAAGCAGTAGGTTTGAAACGTATAAAATTTGTTTTAGAGACATTAAGGGATAATTTATTACATATAAACCATCGGGAGACTTTGTCTATTTCCGTGTTCAGAGTATTAAACAGTGTTTCAAGGTTCTCATGGGAGTAAAAAATATTAGTATCATCCGCAAAAAGTATAAATTTAAGAGTTTTTGATGTATTTATTATATCATTAATATATACAAGGAACAGTAGGGGGCCAAGAATTGATCCCTGGGGAACACCACATACAATATTAGAATTCGGAGATTTAGATGACTTAAATAGTACATATTGCTTTCTGTTGGATAAATAATCAATAATCCAAGAAAGTGCTAAACCACGAATACCATATCTTTTTAATTTGTAAATTAATATATCATGATCTATGGTATCAAAAGCCTTTGATAAATCCATGAAAATTCCTATAAAATGTTTTTTATTTGCAAAAGATTCAGTAATCTTATCTAACAATTGAATTATAGCTAAATCGGTAGAATGGCCCTTTCTAAATCCAAACTGATTAGGTATAAGTAGGTCATTTACATGAAGAAAAATGTACAGGCGTTTATGAGTAATTTTTCCAGAATTTTAGAAATACTAGGTAATAACGATATTGGTCTATAATTTGTTAAAAGAGAAGGGTCGTCTTTTCTTTTGAAGATTGGAACTACTTTCGCAATTTTTAATGAGTTTGGGCATATTCCAGAAGACAGTGAAAGATTGAAAATGTAAGATAAAGGTGTGGTTATTTGTTTGATGATTTTCTTCAGTATATAAACACTTATTTCATCATGGCCACTAGATCTACTTGGCTTTAATCTGTTAACAATCTCCAATATTTCTTCCTCATCTGTTGGGGTAAAGAAAAGGGATTTGTCGCAGTTTGGTGGAAGAAATTCAGTAAAGTTTGAATGAACATGTTTGTTTTTTATTTTTGAAGCTAATTGGGGGCCAATATTTACGAAGTATGAGTTAAAAGCATCAGATATTTCATCAGGGTTTATGAGTTCTTTGTTGTCATTATAAAAAACGGACGATGTTTCCTTATTATTTTTACCTGTTATTTCATATATAGTTTCCCATAAACCATTTACGTTATCCTTTTGATTATCAAACTTATCAGAATAATACATTTTACGAGAAATACGAATCAAAATACTGAGTATATTTCTATACTTTTTGTAATCTGTAAAATGTTTTGTATTGTGGGTAGTAATCGCCAGTTTATACAATTTATTACGGGTTTTTATTGAATTGATGATTCCCTTTGTAATCCAGGGATGTTTGTTCTTTCTGCGTGTTTTTTTTCTTAACTAAAGGAATGTTTTTTTCGATAATAATATAAAAGTTTATCTAGGAAAATATCATAAGCTTTATCGGCGTTATTTTGAAGATACACTTCTTGCCATTCTTCCTTCACTAAATCAAGATTAAGTAATTCAATATTCTCGTCTGATTCTTTTCTGTACATTATCGGCCTGGGTTTTGAAATACTTTTGACGTTTTCAGAATAACGAAGAATAATGAATATCGGTAAATGATCAGATATATCATAATATAAAATACCATTAATGAATTTATTTACAGAAAAATTATTAGAAAAAATATTATCCAACAAGGTTTTAGATGTTTGGGATATTCTTGTTGGGTTATCAATATGGGAATGGAAAGCATATGAAAAAAGAATAGTTTTTAATTTTACCGCTAAAGTATCTATTTTCGTCATGTCAATATTATAGTCGCCCATAATATAAATTTCCTTATTTTCTTGTGTAATCGTGTTGAGGCATTCATCAAAATTTTCTAAAAACATTTCGGTTTTATGATTTGGTGGCCTGTATATAACACCAATTATCTTATTTTTCATTTTATCATTAATGATTTCCACAAACAAGCTTTCACAACCTTCAATATGAATATCAGTTCTTATTTTCACTCGCAGTTCGTTATATATATATAGGGCTACCCCTCCCCCTCTACCTCTCTTACGATCAGAGCGAAATATTTTATATCTATCAAGGCTAAACAAATTTGGAGACGTGTGCCCTAGCCAAGTTTCAGTTATACCGATTGCGGAAAAGGGAAAATTTTGTAAAGAAAGAAGAAGTAGTTCAAATGAATCAAAATTTTTGTTTAAGCTTCTAGCATTCCAGTGGAATAAGCTAAAATCTTTAATGGGGTTATAATTAGTGTCATCATTCCTATTTGTGGAATTACTACGGGAATTATTAACATGACTTGCAGTGGAATCAAGTGAAGATTTGAACATATTATTGAAATCCGAAATAGTGTAGTATTTACTGTGATTACTTATGATACCCTGGTCAGGATGATCGTTGTTATGAGTCATGAGGATTTGAGTGCAAAGTTGAGAATGGTTGTTCTGGGGCCATGTATTTTGTGTAGTACCATGCAATGTTGATGACAACTTCAGGTACAGTGGCCACAATAATTTGGTAATATGAAGGCTACATGTGAAGTATTACAATTTATTGTCATTTTTATGGATGATTCTGCTACACCAATGATGCCCTTCCTTGTGAGTTGCAAACACCTTTATCTCTAATTTACTATAAGAACTGATCTTTTTCATATGAATACTGCAGGAATACATGATGTAATACTCACTTATTATTATCTATACCCATTATTATTATTTACCCATTCATCCACACAGCCTCTTCATTACAGATATTCACAAAATGTATAAAGACAACCTCAATCTCCATTTTGATAGAATATTCAACCTAACGCAGTAACTGTAGAAACCACGCTTCACTTGTTTTTGTTTTATTTATGCATTTACATAATAATAAATTGCTTGTCAGGTGTTTAATGATATTACATAATTATGTTCGTCTCGCTTTTCATTGTACATACTTTATTACGCTTGACACAGGGTCCTTTTATGATTGTTGCTTGAGTGGTATTTTTGAGCTATATGTGACCCTGCACCACAAAACAAACAAAAGGTCACCAGAAATGGATTTTTAGTTAAGGACAGATTCTGAAAGAACAGAATCTAACCTTTAAAATGATGTATAACTCAATTCAAATGGATACTCCTAACCTATATAAATACTGCAAAGAAAGCACACACTCTGGAAAGTGTGAACTGAGAAAAGAGGCTCTGAAGTATAGGGTCTATTCAAGTGCTTAATCTTCACTAAGCCGTGCTACTTGTGCCATGAATGGGACAAAAACATGATGTTAACCACGGTAGCACCAGCAATTAAGAGATTATCAAATTAAGCTGAAATTGAGCATGGTCTATTACCACATTCTTATCATGATAAATGTCAACTTTCTGAGCAGTAGCGTTATCCTGTCAAAAGTTATTAGAGTTGAAAGTGAAGAGGGTGCAAAGAATTTTCAAGAAATGAAAGGGGCCTCTCAGAAAAACCTGATTACAATACTCTACCAGAAAAAGGGAATGTAGAAAAACTGCCGAAAACCCTCTTTGCAATTCAATTTATGATCCCAAACTCAAGAATAATGTAAAAGAAGAACAGCTATTTCAGAAAATATGGAAAACTCAAGATTGACTCGGTTCACCCATTTCACCTTTCTTGAGTCCTTACGTAAAATCAAGGGGTGCGACTTTATGTTTGTTTTGTGATGCACGGTCACATATGAAGTATAAGAAGACGCAATTTGTAAATGACTAATTATCTTCAAGATGGAGCGAAAACGTGATAAAATATTGCTTCCATTGGCTATGTTCTGTACCTGAGGCAAAACTGGAGAATGATATACAAACATGTCGACCAAATAATATGTACGGTTGCCGGTGAAATGCTATGTTCGGCTTCTACGACGAATATTTTCATGTTAAGTAGTGAAACTTGACCTAAATTGGGCAAAACTTCGATTTTGAATTGTAAGGATCCACCAATTTTTGCAAAACAGTTCTCGAACAATTATTGTTATGAATGCACAAATGAGAGAGAACTGATGTATGGGAAGTTGTGAGGTGAGGACACTATCAACTCACTTATTTTCCCTATTCATATTGACTGCAGCTCAAGAAGTGTCTTGCAAAAATTACAGAAACTTCACATTTTCAAAAGTTCCTTGAATTCTACTTTAACTAACTACTTTTTGAATACTTCTTTAACTAACATTTAGCTGATACGGATCGCCAATTTAAAGGGGGCCTCCAGACGATTTTCATAATTTCACATCATGTAGTACATAAATCGTCAGCTCCCTGCAGAGATTTGGGGAATCTATTGTGGTCCTTGAACAGAGAAACAATACTTTGAAAAATCCTTAACAAATTACACTGAGCAGTCTGGATGATATAGGAGCCTCACACATTTCAGAAATGTAGCAGTGTAATTCCATTTTGTAGAATGTATGCATACCTTTTTCTTTTGTTCTGCTTCCTTGAGCCCCAACTCATGCATTCTTATGGTGAGGCTGCCATGCCATCATCCTTGTTTATTGCAATTTGTCGCGAATTTTGAAAACATTCTTATTCCTCAACCCAATATTCTGAAAATCCGTACTCGGTACTGTATAACCAATTTATACCTGTTCGCATGGAAAAGTCTAAAAAATCACCCGGAGGTCTCCTTTTAGCACAAAGCGCCTATTAAAGTTGAAGCGCATTCTTTCCTCCTCCTTGATTATGACATCATGACTATTACCTCTCTCTTAGGGACAATGCCTCCTCAAGGTTGTCCGTGACGTAATCGATGACGTCGTCTGCACCAAGGCTCATCGCCATAGGGACGCCGTCGGTAGCACAAGTTGTTGTCACGTGACCACCCCAAGTCTTGACTAACTGGATAGCAAAGGAACCAACACCTCCTGTTCCCGCCAATATCAACACCCTGTTCAAAAATAAAAATGAAGTGTAATTCCTGCTGTAGTACAGCTGCTTCAAAGAACAGAAATTTCATCATATATGCAAAACACAGGTGATATTTCACTACACATTTTCTTAAGATTATATATATGATTTTGTATGATATTATATATATATATATATACATGGTAATTGACACATGGTACATAATTTCCTATAATCTTTAGATTTTGCCTCTTATTCCGCAAGGATATTGATAGATCGATATATCTTCACATGAAATAATATAACATATTATGTGGTATAAATCATTTGTAAAAACATGTACCTGCTGACGCAGGAATTCCTAATTTCACTAAAATCTAGACTTAACATTCGTTAAAAAAATGTTCTAATGTGACACAAGTGACACAAACAAGTAAAAAAAAAGATCAGTCTTTTCTAAACACAATATGAAATAAAAGTTTCGACACAGGGGCAAGGATTACTTTGCAATATAGTCTGACAATTTAAGAGGGTTAAGTTAAAACATAATGTGTACATAATATTGTAGATAATAACATATCAGAAAGTTCCTACATTCTGGCCAAGAAAATAGGCAATCACACAAGACCAGGACTGACTTTCAATATCAATTCCAAATGACTTCGAATTTGTTATTAAGCTGTTTATCATAAACAATGATAATCTTATATCATTGATTTTATTCTTCTAATAAGTATTTGAGCAACCGGTAAGTTTTGTTTAGTGATAACGTTAGCAGAGTAAAGATCATTTTCAGACTCTTGTTTAGGGTTAGAGTTTGGGTTAGGGCAATGTTTAGGCTCAGGATTGAGGATTAGGGTTAGGGTCAGGGGAAGGTTCTGGGATAATTACCCAGGGGGTAATTGCCCGGGACCCAATATTATGTACAATACATCCCAGACAAGGAGATTCGTTACCTTTTACCCGCAGTAGACTCGGGTCCCAGACCACATTTCTCGACTAGTGCGCTCCATGTAGTAGTTGCGACATATGGCAGTGACGCGGCGGATGAGTGGTTCAGGGTGCGTGGTTTCCTAGCAACCATGTACTCCTTGGCCAATACCAACTCGGCAAATGTACCGGGGGTGTCTGCAGCACCGAGGGCCAGGTACACCTGTCAAGAGACGATACAAACAAGCAAACAAACTAACAAGCTCTCGTGTACATTTCTTACCACACTGTTGAGCCTGATGTTCTTACATTGTTACAAATGGAATGTTTTTATTATTCAAGAAGCACACATTTTCTCTTGAACACATGTTATACACAATTAACTTCCTTTAATGCAAAGTGCTTATATATCCACTCATATACACTAGCGCATACACACACATATGCACACACACGCCCTAAATAAGGTGCACACGCAGAACGACCAAGATAATTGGAAGGACCCCACCCGCTCAGGAAATCCCACAAAACAACAACAACAACAATAACAACAACTTCGACCTTTCAGTTTCTGTATCTTCCAACTTTCTACTCTCAATTTCACTAATCTCATCTCTTCACCCGTGAACGGTGCAACGAGCAAATTACAGGAAATCGGAAAGTAGAGTGAGTGTCACTTTATGAAGTTAAAGGGATCGTACAGTTTTGGTTGAGACCTAATTTCAGGTTTCTAACATTTTTGGTGAGATAATGAGAAACCTCTTATGAAATATGAAAGAGCATGTAATTTTACGAGGAATTCAACGTTTATTTGATGAAAATTGGTTTTGAAATGGCTGAGATATCCAAAAAAGAGCGATTCTAATAAAGTGTGGGACCCACACTTTATTACGATCGCTTTGTTTTACTCTGTTTTTGGATGTTTCATTCATTCCACACCCGATTTTCATCAAATAAACTTTGAATTCCTCTTAAAATGGTATGCTCTGTACCATATTATAAGTGTTTTCTTGGTATCTCGCAAAAAGTTAAAAGCCCAATTCTCATCTCCACTAATACTGTATTAAAAACTACGCATGTCTTTTTTCCTCACCTCATCACTGACCTGAAACTTAGTGACGGATGAACCAACCGCTACGACAACTCCAGAGCAGTCCCGACCGAGAACGAATGGAAGTTCGGCTCCGCCATATGGCAACTAGGTGCAATGCATATATTATGGACGATGTTTATCAAAAATTTGATAAAATAGTTGTAAGGAGCATTTGTTGTGACTTGTGATGAAAATGGAATATATATATATATATATATATATATATATATATATGCATAATGAGGTGGAGAAAAGGATACAGAGAGAGAGAGAGGGGGGGGGGGGAGCTGACGATATCATATAGAGAGAGATGGATAGGGAGAGATATGGTAACCGCCGATATGGAACGATTAAATTCTTTGATTTTCTGCAGAGTTTATGAAATACATGTACATTCCATTATAGCGATAGCTGCACAGTGTGTCTCGAGTATAATTACATGTAATAAGTACAGTCATAAAGTTCGGGAAGGAAATTACATGCTGGCACAGTGAGCAAGACCTACCTCCCTGGTAAGACATTTCTGTGGAATATCCCGCTTACATCACAAATTTATATAGATGTTCGTTCTTACACTGTATCTTCTCCTTTGGTAAAAAGGAAAGATTCACATTAGTTTGCAATCAGATTTACTCATTTGATATTACAAGGAATAGTATACTTTTGGTTAAGATGGGAATTCAGCTTTTAATTTTATTAGAAAGCACTTGTAGAATATTAAAGAGCATACAATTCTAAAAAGAATCTAAAGTTTATCTCATGAAAATCGATTTTGAAACAGCTTTGATATAAAAAAAAAACGAAGTAAAACAAAGCAATCCAAATAAAAGGTGGGTCGCACCTTTTATTTGGATTGCTTTGCTTTGGAAATCTCAGCCATTCAAAATCAATTTTCATGAAATAAACTTTTAAATTCCTCTTAAAATCACATGTTCTTACATATTTCATGAGAGGTTTTTAATCATCTCAAAAAAATATTCATTGGAAAACGTCGGAAACCTCAAGATCTACACCTCTACCGAAACTGTACCATATCTTTGAGCCCCATCTCAACCAAAACTACACCATTCCTTTGATAATCTTGAGAGCTATTCGAGCGTCAAATGCTTGTCTATATAACATAATCCTTGCCTGCCGTCGAGCGCGTTGTCTGTCAAACTCAGAACGCGCGAATCCCGAGATGAGGAGATGGTCGATGGAATTAACGGACGCGGCGCGCACGCTAACAAGAATGTCATCGGGGTTGACGATTTTCGGGCGAGGATGTTCAGTTTGCAGCTCAACGGCGCTGGCTCCATACTCTCGAAAGATCTGCGCCCTCATTGTCGCCGTGGATGAAAAATACACTCCTCTTGGTTTCCTTGTCGGTTTGGCATTAGATAGTTTGTACAGGCAAGCGGCTGTCACTACTTGGACCCCGGCCTTCCAGGCAAATTTTGTAACTGTAATTGAAAAGCATTATAATAAATCGGAGATGAGTCTCGGGCAACTACCGATGGGCAATTACCCAAACCCTTCTACTGACCCTAACACTAATCCTAATCCTTAAAGGTAGGGGATACCTTTTACAGACCTCCCAAAATGCAGCAAAACATTAAATATGAACCTCAGGGGACTTGTTTAGGCCACTGCTGAGAAATTTGGAAGTCAACAGTTATCTAGAATTTGAATAATGCACAAAACTCAACTATTCAGTAGTTCTGTGTGTCAGCCACACTTATGCCTTTTTTGTTGCAGTCTTCTGTATCTTTTATCTATAAACACAAATCTAAAAGTATAAGAGCTGATGTAATAACATATAGAGTGTGTGGCAAGAATGTTTATAGAAATGTTTGTAAGTTTTGATGAACTTTCTTCACAAAATATACATGATGGACACACATGCAGTGCATGGGTCTGCAAAGGTAGCCTAGTAATGTACTGGAATTTACGGTGAGCCCCGAAAAAAAATCAATTCAAAATCTAACGGTCAATAAAAGTGTACTAAATGTTACCTTCCACTTTCAATACTTTATGGGAGTTTCTAAAATGATACTCTCTTCAATATACCACTGTATTTATACAACTCTTCATTTAAGGCATGCAAATGGGATTCCCTACCTTTAACGTAATCCTAACCCTATTACCTAAACTCTAACCTTAAACCTTACTCTAACCCTAATCTTTACTCTATAACTTTATTACTAACCAGTATTAAGCCGGGGGTGCCCTCGCTGGTAAATTGCCCTGATATGATCGGGGATATCACAAAACATTGATGCCGCGACACATTTCGACTTGTACGTTGCAAATATAGGCATTAAAAAAAAAAAGAATTTGATTTTGTCTAGGTCTCTTCTTGCATGTGTAAAGGGGTAGAGAGAGAGACACACACACAAGGAGATAGAGAGATGAAGAGAGAGAGCGAGAGAGAGAGAGAGAGAGAGAAGCGTACCATGTTCTTTACGCAGTATTATTATTTTTTCCCGCAGTACACCCTTCAATCGAAAGACAATTTAATGCCGTAAGCGCACTATGTGAAGAGCGATAGAATTTGCATCGGAATTATTGCTGGTGGGGTTTGCCATTATGGGGCTAGCCAAAGAATATACACGTATACATGATACATCTGCCTTCTGTTGGGTTTAAGAGACTTTCCGGCAACAAACAAATATCAATCCATACCCTATCATTTGTACATTATTTATATTGTTTGTTTTGCTTGTTTGTTTTTTTGGTTGCATAAAAAAAAAAAGATATTTCTAAAAAATGTGTAACCTATTATCACATTTTGATCAAAACAGTAAAGGGACTGTCCGCATGTGGATACGTCTGGAAATAACACCATTAGTATGATTACGATATGAAACTGACTCATACCATGACTAAGACACCGTTAAATAATGTTTTCTCCATCACCAAAGCCATTGCAATTGCGAAAAGGTTATTTAGACGGCAGTTTCTTTGACGTGTTAAAGCTGAGATATATAGTATCTATACATTCGAATTATGTCTTAACCCAAAGGTGATATCAAGAATATGTAAATTCACTTTGAACACAATATTATTCATTTTACTTGGTGTATTGCTCAAAACTCGATAGAGAAATGTCCTGCAGCAGTGGAATTGTTGTCTTGATAATTGTCTTACCAAAGCCATATGTCCTTGACAATCCAAGTGGATTAAACACTGTGTACTCTTTGCTTTTAAGGCACTGCAACGTGCGCTTCCATTTGTACAATAACGTCTCATAGTTTAAGTTAACAAACATGTTAACGTTAATGTACACGAATGAATACAATGTATTCTCTAACGTTAATGTAAGTGAATGAATACAATGCATTCTCTAACCTGTTCTGTCACTCCCGGTTAGTCCACCTACACAATATCCCTGGTAGGCCTACGCACAGAGACAACTATCCCACGTAAGCGCGCCCACTCATTATGACATATCAATAGTGCACTATCAAACTGGGTTATTTGGAATGGAAAAAAAACCCCGCAATGTTGACGAGCGTTTGTTCTATTACATGTTAAGAGAAAGTATCACTCTGATACTTTTGACTACTGATAATCTCAATAGACCCTACTTAAAGTTTGCACCGAGATGGTGATTGCACGTGTGTGTGTCTATGTATGCAGTGGGGTGGGTGTGACTGGGGGTGAGAGTGAAACGAGCAATAGCTGCTGCTTCTGTTGAAGAAACATTAATATCAAAGGAAGATACATCGTTTGCTTACTGTGTATGGTTCCACACCGAACACCATCCTGGGGAAAGACGAAGATCGCAAGCGGAGATACCAGCAGAACACAGACTAGCAGCGGCTGCGAAGCCATCGTATGTACTTTGACATCCAAAGGATACAGAGACTATGGGCGTCTTGTCACGTTTTATGAATTCATATAATACTATGACTCTATACCATTAACTAATAGCACGTGACTCGATCCTACTGAGAGAGAGAGCAATTTTACGTCCACACTTGTCTCACGTCGTCGGGATAACAGGAAGGAGCTCAGAAGAGGGCATATACCTAGCTGTCGGTTGAAATGTGTAACGGTGTGTGTCTCGTCTCCAGGTGTGTGTGTGTGTGTGTGTGTGTGTGTGTGTGTGTGTGTGCGTTTGTGTGTCTGTGTCTGTGTCTGTGTCTGTGTGTACGTGTGTTTATGTGTGATCACACAAAGCTAATACTGGTGGAAACGAAAAGACAAATAGCCATCAGATGACCCCGGGGGTCGAGCGTAATATTAAGGACCCCTAGGTCCAACCAAGTGCTTGTTTGTTTGTTTTTTTTTTCTTTCCGAATATTAGTAGAAGTCAAGCAGATAAAGGATTTCAAGCACAAAGTGAAATAAAAAAATAGACATCTCCAACTTTGAAAAGTCCACGTTCCCTTCTTTTTCAGACCTAAATGACACATTATAGGCCCTACTGCTTGTTTGAATTTGAATATGATGTCTACTCAAGTGTGCTATTCCGATAATTTCATGCGTTTCAAGTTCCCCTGTAGGATGCTTTCTCTTAAGAAACAAGGGAGACTCTGATTACATTTTATATGGCCTTGAAATACGGCTTGATGATGTATATCCAAAAGATGGATAGATATAACAATTTCCAGATATTCTCATATGATTGTAAATGTTCTTGGAAAATACCAGATGAATTTTAATTTTATCATTAAAGGCATTGTTTACCATTTGCAGATGAAAGGCAAAAACTCAGCTTCAGTGCTTCAAAGTAGTTCTGACATGTGAGTTCGGGATAGAAACAACCAGTGTAAAAATTGTAATCACTATAATCAATGTTACGTTCTGTAAATTATACATAAGGTGAACAATAGTTATAATAAAAATTGTTTCTAGACTAAACCGTCTGCAGTTATGGTTTATAAATGAGAAAAATAGTGATATCTCTCTATATTTTAGGCTTTATTGCAATTTTTTCCGTGGTAGGATGTTTTGTGATACAGCTGACCTAGACATGTGCATTAAAGATGATAACTCGAACATTTTTTTTTTTAAATAACTGCTCCAAAAGGTAAACAGTACCTTTAACAAACATTACGTCAATACACGCGCAATATTAGTACTCACGACTAACCCGCTGGATAATTTTAGGACTCGTTCTTCCTAAGTTGTTCCTGGTAAAACGTATTTTACCACTTGCTTTGCTTTCAAGTTGTAAATTCTGGCAGGTTTGTAAATCTTACATTATGGTTGTTTAGTTTTACGTTCTATCTCAATAATTTGCCGCAAGTTACTGTAATATATACGTAATAAGTATCAAACATTATTTAGTACAGGCCCTTGAGCAACATACTGCTGACAATGGCAAAAGCGTACCGACAATGTGAGCATTCTCTGCACAAAATACCAACACGAAATGCATAACTATATGTTGACATTACTTATTTTCAAATCAATCTTTCATATCAACAAACAGCTTGCACAGGAAATCAATTTAAACATTGTAGAAATTTGAGAACATACCATGCTGCTAACAGTTTGTGCGATGTTTTTCATCTGTATAATCTTCTCCGATACAACATGTTTTGCAAGTTACATTGTATATGAACCCCCACAAAGCACAAGTACCTACCGCTAATCCCATGACGTACGATGCTAAATCACAACACTGCCAGCTTAGTTGCCTAAGAATTCAACTGTTAACTATAATATACATGATATTTCGATCCAGTGTATGTAGAACCCTGCTGGAAAGAACACTGTGTCCCACAGTGTGATACACAATGTGAAACACAGTCTGTGTGAACACATTGTGAACACAGTGTGAAATCTCTTCACACTGTTAAATTCGAGTGTTTTAACAGTGTGAATACATTGCGAATCACAAATTCAAAGTGTAAATCATCAATGCATAGTGTGAAACAGAACAGTACTATGTAAATACCATGTGAAAAACCACACCACAGTGTGAAATAATCTTCACATTGTTAAATTCGAGCGTTTTCACTTATTCAATTCAATTCAATTTAAATGTCTGCAGTCATCTACGTGAACACAGTGTGAACACACTGTGGGAAACGTTGTTCTTTCCAGCAGGGACTGTAGCATTACTTTTCTTTATACTTATATATAAAATACATAATAGATTATCAAATATATTAAATATATTATATGCACTATCATAAGTATAACAAATACAACCCATATATACGCCTATTTTAAGATACCACGTTCAAGTATACACGTGATGTAAGCAAATTCAACTTCAAAAGGCCACTTCGTTAGCATAAAATAATGATAATATCGTCATTTCTAAATATTTATTCTCATCGTTATCGCCTCTAAATTATTCTTCATCAGGGAATACGTGAAATATTGTTTGTATTATAATGTATAAGATAATAATTTGTCATTTTCTTGAATTCTCTGTCGCTCCCCTGTCAACACTGACAGACAGAGAAACGAAAGAAAATGAATGAAAGAAATTAAGTAATTAAGAAAGAAAAAAAGGCATATGATGCAGACGTAGTGGCTTATTACAAAAACACAACAATACGATGCATTCACGTAGTCTTACAATGTTGTAATCTTCAAATGTACCTAAGCCTAACATTGAAAAGAAACGTATGAACTTTTTTTTCAGAATTTAACGCTTATTGCATATTTCTTATATGGGTCTTTGCAACGTGCTGACCATTTGTGAGCGTGCACCTCAAAGCGAACATAAAGTCGCACACACTGATTTTGCGTGAGGACTGAAAATAAGTGAAATGGGTCAACCTAGCCGAACTTGACTTTTTCATATTTTCTGAAAGAGCGGGTCTTCTTTTACATTATGCTACAATTTGGTATCAAAAAACGGACAGGAAAATGTGTTGTTTTAGCAGTTTATCTCGAACATTTTTGGTAGAATAGTTGATTAGGTGTGTCTTTAGAATCCCTTTTTCATTTCTGAAAAACCTTGTCCACACTCTTCACTTTACACTCTAATAACTTTTAAAAGGATACTGCTACTGCTTTGAAAGTTGGCATTAATTACGAACAGAATGTGTTGATGAGGGAAGCTTAATTTCAGGTTAATCTGATAATCCCTTCATTGTTGGTACTCTGGTGGTTTACTTCCTGTTTTTTTGTCCCATTCATTGCACAGCCAGCACGGTTTGGTAAAGATTAAGAGGTAAAGAATAGACACTGTACTTCAGAGCCTCTTTTCTCAGTTCCCACTTTTCCTGAGTTTGTGCTTTTTTTCCAATATTTAGATAGGTTAGGAGAGTCCATTTGATTTGAGTTATACGTCCTTATAAAGCTTAAAGTCTGCTCTTTCAGAATATGGTCTTAACTAAAAATTCATGTCTGGTGACTTTTGTTTGTTTTGAGGTGCAGGGTCACATTTGTAATTACCCTTTTATCTCCCATTTTTTAATTACTTTATCAGTGTGCTTCTTTACGGCTGCCAACTGAAAAAAGACACATAAGGTTCAGTTGACTTGCTGGCAAATCTCAAGTGCGTTTACCTTCATCGTGGTACACTATACGTATAAGGAGGTTGCATTAGAGCACAAGAAGACCATTTGAGTTGGAGGTGAAAATGAGGAGAAAGAATTGCCTAAGAAGGTAGTAATGTGAGAAGTGCTATGGCGAATTATTAATCAGATTAATATGCACAATGTCAGATCAACCTTTGAAGGCCAAATATGGTGACCACACTAACTGATATTGACGCCTCTTATTGGCCGAATTTAAATCTGCACGGACGTAAGTGCTCATATTCATAAATCGTATATAAGGCCTCTATTTTGTAAATCCATGGCACATAATCAACATCCTCAACTTCCAACACTACACGTTTTAAACTGTATAATAACCAATGGTCTTCATTGCATAACCACAAAAATGACTACATTTCAAGCATTCCTAAGTTAACCTTGGCGTCAAATGATTCAAGCAGTTAGAAGGCATTCATCATCAATATTATTCGATTTCAATCGAAACTCGTTTGTAGGCTAGTTCGAATTTTCCGTTTCTGCCATCACAATGACAGTCTTGCCCCGTGCGTGTCCCTGGGCCGAAAATTCCAAGGCTTCGTTTGTTTCCTCGAATGGAAATTCCTTCTGAACAACAGGCTTCACCTATTAAGAAATGTAAGGACCCCATTTAAAAAAACAACAACAAACAAACAAACAAACACACACACAAACAAATAAACAAAGGGTAAGTAGTTAGCAAACAAAACCGACGAACAAGGAATCAAAGAGACAAAGAAATGTGTAAAACATTTAAATTTGCCAAAAGTGGATTTTTGCTAGTAAGCACTTTATATGTTTTCTGTTGCGTATTTACACTGTCTAAATCTGAGCAAACAAATCATATGATCATTGTTTTCATCACACTTTTATTCATATTCATTTTCCGTAAATCATTCTGTCGTTGGGGTATGTTTTCACTCAATACAAAACGAAAAAGAAACAGGAGACAAAAACGTTTGTTTCTAGAATTCATTGGCGAATTAGTTGATTCTTATAGAAATTCTTAAATTGCTTGTCTTCATGGACATTATGATCAGAACAGGTGTGAAGGTCGAGAGGGTTATTCCAGTGCTGGACATAACAGAGTCCCACAGTGTGTTCACAATGTGTTCACATAGTCGGCTTGTGAAAACGCTCGAATATAATAGTGTGGAGATGATTTCACACTGTGTGTTTTTTTTTACAGTGTTCATATGCTAATATTCTGTTTCACACAGTGAATTAGTGATTTAAAATGTATTGAATTCAACGTTGTGAAGAGATTTCACAGTGCGTTCATTATTTATTCACACTGCTTCAAATGGTCTTTCACACTGTGATACACTGTTCTTTCCAAAGGTAATCAACCTGTGTAACTCTACTGAAAAGAACACAGTGTCCCACACTGTTTTCACAGTGTGTTCATGTAGTCGACTATGTGAAAACGCTCGAATGTAACAGTATGAAGATGATTGCACAATGTGGTGTGGTTTTCACACAGAGTGTTCACATAGTAATGCTTTGTTTCACAGTGTGATTTGACGACTCACATTGTGTTCACACTCTTAATACGCTCCAATTTGACAGTGTGAAGAGATTTTACACTGTGTTCACAATGTGGTTATCATACTGTGTGACACTGTGGTTTTTTTTTCCAGCACGGAAGGATGTTTGCATTCCAACATATCATGCTTTTATTGCATTTCTTTTTCACATCTATTATGCAAGAAAGAGAGAGCGAGCGAGAGAGAGAGAGATTTCTTGGCAAACCATGCCTTAATTTCCAAAACATTTTTCTTTTGTGCGTTCTGCTTTGATTTCATTTCCTTTTAGCTTTAAAAAAAAAAAACAACTGAGACACTAAAAAATTCTATTCTTTGCAAGCAGCATAAAGTGAAGGTAATTTCAATTTGAAATGTTTTGAAGTCGTTTTTAACTATTAAATTTCAACAGGGCAACACATCTTCTCTTTTTGAACACTATTAATATGTCATACCTCTCCTTCTTCAATCAATTCAGCCACTTCTTCGAGGGCTCTGCCGTTTGGTTGGTTGAATGAAAAGGTGAATCTGCGGCCAGTGAAGAATTCCTGTTGAATAGGCCATGATGTGGTCAGTCAGAAAAAAAAAAAATTCATGTACATACTGGTGGTTCCTACATTCAAATTGTATATCGCGTATCAACAAATGTAATCCAAATTTAGAGGTCTACGGTCAAAGTTAAGAGCCGCATGATATTTGTGAGGAAAGGAGAACTCTTCTTTATCTTTATTGGTTACTAGTTTACTTGACAAAAGTCATGCATGACTGAGAACATCATTTTTAAAGGCAGCAATGACAAGTTGCACTTTTCCAAGTTTGAGTGTTATCATGAATGAGCATTGAAATCTTCATATCCGGGTTGTTGCATATTAGGCAGCTAACTCGTCGCAAATGCATCTTTACAGCTCCTGGAAATGACGAAGAGTCACACACACCTTATTCAGTTATTCGCCAAGTAGTCCCCGAAGAAAAAAAAAAAATTACAAGGTGTGAGGTTTCGGGATTTCGGTTGCCATTCAGTGCCTTGGTTGAGGGCAACGTTAAGTCTTTCTCCAAAAAGTTCGATCAGGCGATTGCTAACCGCGACAAGACGACGGGCTGGTGTACCTTGAACCCACCAGATTAATCTGAATACAGTGTTCCGTGAACCTGTCGCACAAAATGTTTCTCCAGTTGCAGTACAATGTCTTCATTGAGTATGATAAGCAGATGAGGGTACATGTTACCATTCACTTTCCTTCAGACGAAAAAGGTGCGATTACCTGGCCACTCCCAGACGAAGGCCAACCCACAAAGAACATTATTTTTTCTCTTTTCATATCTTAGACATGGTATGGTCGCTGCGTGCTACGTGTTAAAAAGGCAGGTGGCCATGTTGAACGTTATGAACCATAAATATGTGATTTAAGGTAAATTTAATGCAGTACATTCTTGTGGTATACTTTTGGATAGCGTACGAGTTCAAAGCATATTGTTATTATGATATATAATTTCATAAGTGATCATGCACATCATAGTAAGGAATGCAGCTGCATCAGTTTGGCAATGATACGTTGCTCAAATATCTTACCTGCATTTTCCAGCCGAGTATAAGGAAGGTGTTCTGAAGCGTTCCGAGGAACTTTCCATGTTTCTTTAGGTTGAGAAAAAATGGCACGACAATAGTGACAATACGCCCTCTCGCGGCAAGGGCCGACTGCGTCAGTTGAAAGTAAGCCGGGCCAAGTGTGTCGAAGATCACATCGAACCTTCAGAAAAATTAGAGTGGAAGACAAGGTGTTATGATTATTTATTTGTCAGTGTTTATTTTCCTTCATCCTTGTGATACATTTATTGTGATTTTTTGACGTTGTTTTTGCTTCAAGTTTTTAAATCTTTCATGAATGATTAATTCTGCAAAAAGTTGATTATAAGGTATTATTAACAAGCTGATCTTCTGATACGAAATAGAAGTGTCCAATTTTACACAATAGCATTGATATGATCGTTTATATGCCTGCTCATCATTCAAGCACAGGTAATACCTACAGAGCACTCTGTAGCTTGACCAGAAATGGGCACTTCTACTCGAGTTACATTCGAAAAGAAATAAAAAACAAGTATCATTTCACGTATACTAGTAGTTTCACGCGTGTTATGAGTTATCGGATGAATGAATACTTACGTTTGTTGACAAAAGACGCATAAATGAATATAAGTAATAATGTTCTTGTTTCTTTGGTATCGCTAAGATATCTTCTTAGCAATGGTTTCATCTTGCTCTTATTTTGTTATTACGAAATTTGCTCCTATCTTGTTATTACTGCAACAAACTAAACTGTGCAAATGATTGTGATAAATTTGATTTGATTTATGCGCTGATTTTTAACTGTTCTATTTTCACTTTTCATTAATTTGTTAGACACTGTTAATACCTACTGACAAGAATTGTATGTCTTTGATATGTATTGAAACCTCTGAAAATCAACGCCTGCTGAAGGGCTTCCAACTCACAAATGGAATATAGTATCTTATGAAAGAAAATCATATATATCATATCATATCATATCATATCATAATCATATATCATATCATGTCATATCATATCATATCATATCATATCATATCATAATCATATACGGTTCCATGACATTTGCCCTTCTTCTTCTTCTTCTTCTGATTAAGTCTGCCTCCTTCAATAGACTGAAGATTCTTGCAGACTGGTGCTATTTACATTATAATACAATTTATTTACAGATATTTACAAGCACATAGAAAATTTGACGAAAATACTAGCCACTGTGATCAACCGTTAGACGGTTTCGAAATGATCCCACAGATGGCGCTGAAACAATTTCTGACGACAGGGAATTCCAGTTCCTTACAGTTCTTGGGAAGAACGAATGGCGATGCGATTCAGTTCTCGAATATGGTACCTGGTAGGAGTGTGGTTGCGAGGCTCTCGTTAACTGAGTAGCCTGTTTCATGATATAGTCCTGTGCTGAAAGAGGAGTGAGATTATTGTGTATTTTGTACATCATAATTAGCCTGTCATTTTCTCTGCGCTGTTCCAGAGTGGTCCAATTAAGTTCTTGTAGCATTTTGGTGACGCTCGAGGTGTTATGGTAGCGATTTAAAGTGAATCGCGCGCTCTTCTCTGGACCATTTCCACTTGGTGGATTAGGTTCTTGGTAGATGGGTCCCAAACTGTGGAAGCATACTCAACAATTGGTCGAACCAACGTTTTGTAAGCTGTGGCTTTAACATCAGATTTTATGCGAAGATTGCGTTTTAGAAATGCAAGCACGTTATTGGCTTTATTGACAGTATTGTTAATGTGTTGGGTCCACTTCAAATCAGAAGTGATGGTTACACCCAAGTACTTCACGGATTCAACAGATTTGCCCTTGCGACAATATTGCTCCCATGAAATATCTGCACGCTCAAAGCATAAATTCTACCCACAAACATAAGCCCAATTCTAATCCTGATCTTTGCATCGAACTAAACCTGAAACCAATCACAACCCTAACCCTAATAACTCTAACCCCAAGTCTTTGGAGACAACCCTGCTGGAAAGAACACAGTGTCCCACAGTGTGAGAAACACAGTGTGAAACACAGTGTGAACACAATGTTAAACAAAGCATTATTATGTGAACACTCTGTGAAAACCACACCACAGTTCTTATCTTCACACTTTTAGATTCGAGCGTTTTCACATAGTCGACTATGTGAACACACTGAACATATTGTGGGACACTGTTCTTTCCAGTAGGGACTAGGACGGGAACAATTGTCGCAGGAGCAAAAGTCGTGTCACCTATTACATTCAATCATGCCGATTAATTTCATGGTCTCATACAAAAAAAAAAAAAATGTTCAACCATTCATCGATGGATGTGGAAAGAAAATGTATGACGAAATCAAATTTGTGCAGAATGAAATACAGATGCATGTATTGATTGTTTTAAATGTTGAGAAGGACGGAGAGACTAATCAGCCATGTTATAAGCTACCAATTATCTTTTATTGGACAATGATCTGCTCTCATGCTAAGTTTTAAAGCAAACTCGAGTCTGCTAAGAGACGAGATAATTTACGTTAGTGATATAAGTTGAGATATATTTCAACTTATATATTTTGTTCATCGTGTATGAAAGACTTCCTTCGTCTCCTGTCTTCGTCTCGATTATACAGAGTAAAGTTAACGTTACGACAGAAATTCCTCTTTCAAAGTTTCCTTTATTCATTTTGTGTGGGTGTGTGTCTGTAACTCTGCTTTCCATGGGAATGGGCATAAGTTGACCCATTTCGGGAAAATAGTACTGTTTAAATAATGAGATATAATTTCCATTATGTAAAATCCTGTATTGTATTTTATATTGCAAGCCAAGGGCAAAGGTTAGAAGGTTAAACTTATTTGAAATTTTGAAGGTAGTACTTTGTGACCTATTTTAGTTGTTGCAGTTTCCTTGAACAATTTTATTTTTTCAATGTCATATACGAGGGTAGAATCACTGTGCAGAGGTAACGTTCAGACAAAGGGTAGATCATACTGTTTAAAATAAACGTAACGACAAAAATTCCTCTCTCGAGGTTGACCATTCTTCTAAATATACGGTATCAAATAGCCCTTAAAAAATAGACCTACCCGTACAATAGTACAATTGTACTACCATCTATGCAGACGTAATATCATCAATGTTCACCTTAATAATGATATACGGAGATGCCTATCATAAAATGATAAAAACCCTCTGCAGTCTCTCCAAGGTTTTTTTTTTATGTGTATACTTTTTCATTTTTAAGGGAAGTTATAACGATGATCGAATTCCGTTTCTTCGTTTTCCTGGACTAAATTGACCATAAAGAGCCAACCTTTTTGATACTGTATATTAATGCATAACAACGGGTATATGGCTTTATTATCTCACTTCCTCTATTTTCTATTTCTTCCATGGCTGCTTTCTAGGAATGCCTCGTTCAATTACATACAGCTTTTCTGCACGTAAGGTACGCATAGAAAAACACTTCCTAGCCCCCTGGTATGGAAGGCTCGGAAAATGGTTTTATTGTAAACGTGTAATACCGTTACGCAATCTGCTCCCAAAGGCGGAGGAAGTTATTGTTTGTTTTTTTCTGTAAAAATTTCAAAAAGGGAAGCATAGAATGATATAACAAACTCGTAGGTGCTTCAGAATATTAGCCATTTTTGAAGTGCAAATTTCAAGTCGTTGCACCCAGGATGGTTATATGAAGTAATTTCAGACACACACCTCTCCCTCTTAGACAAGGCCTCGCCAAGATTTTCACTGACGTAGTCGATGACGTCATCGGCTCCAAGACGTTCCACGAGTTGAACACCATTGGCTGCACACGTGGTTGTCACGTGACCGCCCCAGGCTTTGATCAGTTGGATTGCAAACGTTCCTATCCCGCCTGTTCCCGCGAGAATCAACACTCTTTAAAGAAATGAACAATGATAAGACAGCGTTTTTCTCAACCTTGCGTAAAATTGGGCAATAAACGGGCAATAGATATTGTCAATTCAAGAGACGGTACGGCCATATTCGGATCAATTTCCACTAACAATCTATGTGCATCATTTTTCAATGGATTTATCGCCTTTTGGTTGCAACCTCTTCATTGGAAGAGCTTGCAGCCAAATTTAAGGCGATACATCCATTGAAAAATGATGGATTTAGCGCCTTCTGGAAGTAAGTTCTTCATATACTGAATTAGTTTTCACAATCTGTACTTCTCTTTATCTTCAAATTATTCAATAATATGAACCGCAAAATGTATACTACAGGTATTATTTTTGTCGATGACGGAAATAATTGAAAGTGAATTGAATTGAAACATTATAAAAAGCCGCCCATAGCGTTCTTATCGTATTGTCATTTTCAATCGTAGCTGCTGTTCTTTTTTCGCCGTTGGTTCCTTTTTTTTTTCATATCTGTTGTTGCTTTTTCATACTAGCCAATAACACTAAAATCTATTGGGAAATATCATGAAGTGAATTATCAAATATCCATCTCTATAGAATTCAGTAAAATACATGAAAAGCCCACTTGCAAGTATTATCAAGGCATATCCTCATTATTTCAGCAAGTAGTCTCCAAATATTATGGCATTATTATCATGTTTTTCATTGTTCTCTGTCCTAAACCCAAGCATGCGAATAAACTACAGACACACCTTTTTCCAGCGGTAGTCTCAGGAGTCAGACCGCACTTATCCACCAGTGCTGCCCATGTGGTGCTTATGACGTAAGGCAGGGATGCGGCAGAAGAGTGGTCTAGAATACGCGGTTTCCTAGCCATCATGTACTCCTTGGCCAGCACAAACTCGGCAAACGTGCCGGGCGTGTCCCCGGGTCCGACGGACAGATAAACCTGATGGAGTAGAAAAAGTACTCTTCATAACACTAATTCCTATCATGATTTACTTGTAAGGTTTGTTTTTCTCCTTCTTCCTTTAAACAGATAATAACAGAAGAGGTATTGACTAGCCAAAGGGATCGAATCATAAGTATATCCTAAACTAAAGGAGAATTTTGTTGTAGGTCTACTTCGTATGAATACCAGTTAGAATAGTTGGCCTTTATATCCATAAGCAGAAAGAAGAAGATCAGATACTTTTCTTCCTGGCTGATTCACGGAAGCCTTACGTCGAGGTAAAATGTAGAAATGAAAAAAAGAAATAATAAAGATGATTAATGGTAACGTTTGAAAATACACTGATCCGTTACCCCTCTAAGTGTGCTGTCTCCGATGGGTGTTTTTCTTATTCTATTTTATTTTTTTAAAGGAAAGGTCCATTAGGTCTATTTTCAATTTTTGAACCCCCAATGACATGCTATAAAGTAGTGTTTAATACGGAACTGAGAAACATACTTCATCTCCGACGCTGAACTTCTTCACTGATGTCCCCACAGCTTCGACAATTCCAGAGCAATCCCGACCTAGTACAAAGGGAAGCTCAGCCCCACCGAACGGTAACTGAAAAACACAAGCACACAATAAAACAAGAACAACGAACTTACAAACAGATATGACATCCAAATTCATGAAATTAGCATCTACTCACAAATATGTCATCGTATATATTGTTGGTATGAAAACGAGAAGCCATTTTTGTAGGCAGCAAATGTAAACATTGTATATATATATATATATATATATATATATATATATATGAAGAGTTTATTCGCAAAAACCGATAAGACCAGTTTTGAAGATTTTGAAGTAGGGTCTCTGTCATAAAGTACAAAATAATACCTTTTAAATTATATATTGGTCATTACATATAAAGGTACACTTTTGAAGTCATGGTCAAAAGAAGCAAAATGTTTCTTATTATTCTCTTTATTTTTCTTGACCTTTAACCCGTTGAGGACGAGTCCCGAGTATACTCGGGCAGGTGTCTATGGGAAATGCGTGTTGTAGCAAAATCAAATATCTCCATTTGGCAAATATGGACTTATTGGTTTTTGCGAACATACACTTCATATATATATATATATATATATATATATATATATATATATGTGTGTGTGTCTGTGTGTGTGTGTGTGTGTGTGTGTGTGGGTGGGTGCGTAATGGAAGATACGCTAACATCACACTTACAATCAATTTTATTGTTGTTGTTGTTTGGTCTTCTTCGACATGAAAATCAGCAGCTGCGTTATTGTGTTTGTTACTTGTTGCATTACAGAATGTGAGTCGGTCATAAGCACGCTCTTTTTTTTTAACACGATCAAAATTTAGTACAACTAACAAAATAATGGATTGTTACACACACAAACAAACCACCAAACACACACACAAAATCAACAAAAATTTCAATGTTGTGTTTGACCACAATGTATTTGAATGCAATGCGTTGCACAAAACATAGGCCCATTTCAATGCAGCACGTAGGCAGAATACACCGGTTTTTCCCACATCATCTATAGAACAATGAATCTTTGTAAGCTGTCTATGATAAGTGAAATTGATCGACGAATTTCTTTCCAAAATACTTACATTTTGTCTTACATTATAAATGAATTCTTGACGGACGTGTTTTCTCTTTTTTGACTGTCAAGACACTAAGCTCTCCAAAATGAAAATTCTTATGAGAAAAGGGGGAATCAGGCAAAGGCAAAATACATATGCGTTCTCTTTAAAAAAAAGTGTTAAATCCATTTCTGTTCCGTCCCTAATGGTTCTATACATCGAGAAGGATCCAGTTTGAATGAATTTGAATGAACTTTGAGCTGCCAGCATAAAGGCAAGATTGGCTGAATTTCCTATTGGCTTTCAAGATTACCTACATATCACTTGATTATTTGCTTTGAAATTTCATTTTGTAGGCAGGAAGGACACGGGAAGACTGAGGATGTGCAGAGATAAATCATGCCAGAAAAAAAAATACGCGAAGCCACAGGAACCATTCCCACAAAAACATGTACGTGTTGTCAATCACCGTGCTAAACGTTCTGCAAGAAAACGTGCTTATTCGACAAAATCCCCCATGCTATTCTTTCCTTAAAATTGTCTCTATTACATTTTGATGGAGGCCAATGCAAGAAAATATATGGGAACATGTAAAATGAATGCAATCCAAAGGTTTATCCCTTTCCGACCTTACCACCAAAATTGGATTTAACACAGTTTGAAAGGAACACTTTACAATTGAGAAAACTTAAATAGATATGAAAGTAGATCAAAAAGATAGGCAGATGCATAGAGAGACATCCATTATACCCTAAGAAATAAAAATATTTATGAATAGGTACCGAACAATTGATTGTGTACACAATCTCATAGATCAACATATTCGATCTGCCCAGACAATGAAACATCCCACTTTAATATTCAACGCTTCCCTTGCATTAATGCTGGTAGTTCCTACCTAATGATTGACGTTTACATTAAGTAGAACAGAAAGGTTTATAGGTTTGATACTATGAAATTATTGCAGTGTACTTTGACCCAGTACTAATGTCGACCGTACTTTTATATTTTGATCGATCAAGTTAATGGATGCAATCTAAAATGTTTTCTATTCTCATTGGCATGTTTGCCTCCTCATGTTTACGGGTATACTGCAACCCACTTTATCCTGCAGGTCGAATAAGGGCGTGTCTTTAAAGAAATACCCTTAACTCACGGATGACTGTTAAAAATGAAAGGGATCTCTACTTATCAATACGTCCTTCTGCAATAATTTCAAGCACTATTCTGTTCTACTGGTTGATTCAGCAGAAGTGTGCATTTCGAAGAATGCCCCCCCCCCCAAAAAAAAATACATAAATCAATAAATAAATCAACCACTTCAACCGTCGTGTATGTATTAATATGGCAACAAACTAATATCTAGAGTTATTCCTTCTGCCAGATTTTCAAGGTGTTTTCATCCACTCTCCTGGGTGTTATTGAATTGACAGAAAAAAAATCTTGTGACGAACCTTTCTGCAAAGTATGTAAACTATTTATCCGTTTTAAACTCAATTGTGAATCTACAGAGAAGATACTCTCTTTAGTCGTGTCAAGGGGAAGAAAATTGCTGAAAAGCCAAAAAATGGTCTGAAATATCTAAAGAGCAACAATTCAATAACTTATGCAAATAGACTGCAAGAAAATGTCGGCCTTAAAAAACCTACCCCCCCCCCCCAAAAAAAAAAAACAGACAAACAAACAAACAGAGGAAATGATATCATTTGCATGGGCTCTTCAGTACACCACGTCAACGTACACTGTAGTGCCCAATTTCATGGCAAGGTCAATTCTAATTGAGTTCAACGTCACAACCGCTTTCATAGGATTGAAATTCTGTGTGCTGGTTAAGAAGAACTGCTTTCGTGAGTTCCTTAGAGCAGTAAAGTAAAGAAATTGTAGGGAACAAGAACATTGGGTTGGCATGGCCGGAATATCGCTATGATTCAAGTTTGTTTGGGTTTTTTTAAGAGCAAAGAGTTCCTACGTGTCTAACCAATATCCTCATTAAAAGAAGAAAGAAAGAAAGAAAGAAAGAATGAGCAAAGAGTTCCTATAGGTGTCTAACCAATAACCTCATTAAAAGAAGAAAGAAAGAAAGAAAGAAAGAAAGAAAGAATGAGCAAAGAGTTCCTAGGTGTCTAACCAATAACCTCATTAAAAAAGAAAGAAAGAAAGAAAGAAAGAAAGAAAGAAAGAAAGAAAGAAAGAATGAGATCCGGTAGGACAGATTGCTACAGAAAGGGCAAAGAAGGGAGAATGATAGGCAAATGTGTCATTTTCATTGACAGATTGCAGTTATAATCAGCATACGAACACATAAAAAAGAAGAAAAGCGGAAACTCTATTGAAAAGTTATGAAAATGTTAAAATTTCTTTTGCAGGATTAGAATAACACCTGAACGCGCTGTTTTTCGTTTGTTTTCTTTGATTTCATTTCATCGTGGTTCAAATTATTGTGAATATTGGTTATTTGCTGAATGGACTTTGTCAGAGCATTGAACGTTACCTGTCGCGCTGCGCGCTGCTTGTCGAATGCCGAACGGGCGTGCCCCATCTTCAAGCGACGGTCAATTGGGTTCACCGAAGCTGCAAGTACGCGCACCAGAACGTCCGCAGGGTTGACGACTTCGGGCCGAGGATGTTCGGGATCCAACTCTAGAGCACCTGGCCCATACTCCCTGAAGATTTGGGCTCTCATCTTCTTCGTGGACGAGAAGTAGATGCACTTCGGCTTCGTGTTCGTGTTCGTTTTGCGGAAGAATACCTTGTACATACCGACAAGAGCCACTCCGAACATGGCGAGTCTCCATGCTGACTTGCTTACTAAAATGACGTGGATGAAACGGAGAAAGAGAGAGAGAGAGAGAGAGAAAGAAAGAGAGACTTTGTGAGTGGGAATCAGAATGATTTTAACAACACATATCAGGTCCTAATCGTTTGGCAGAAAACACAGCCGCAAGGCTAATCACTCTGTCTTACAAAACATACTGCAAGAAGTTAGAGGAAGAAAAAAGGTCATCAAAAATTGTCAGACCGGCTTGAGGTAAGAATACTGATTACAACTCAGCTGTGATTGAGTGAAGTTTCGTTGCTGTTCCTTTTTTTTCCCAATGTACGGAGATGCCCCAAATAATCCTTGGTGTGAGGCTCATTGGCAAAATAAGGAATGAGGAAATTAGGCAGAGGCTTCGTCTCACTGACACCATCTGTGATGAAGTAACCAAAAGGAGATTGAAATGGTTTGGACACTATGTAATTCGTATGCCCTCACATATAGCATCCCATTCCAAACCTTCAAGAATGCCTTTTTTTTTCAGGAAAAGACCACCAGAAAGCCGTCCAGACCAAAGAGAATTGGGCATTCCCCTGAAAGAGGCTGAACATCAAGCCAAGAGAACCAAACTGGAGAAAGATCACTCGAAGAAGACCAAAGGGACACACTGTCCTATGCAATAGATTCAAGTCAAGTCAAATCAAGTCATTAAGTAGACCTATTTGTTTCCGCTTAGACCTAGAAACACGTGACTAAGTCATTCCATGTACTTCTGAACGGAGCTTGAAACTCATAATCCTCCCTTAAAGGAAGAAAAAATATTCATTTTATGACAGAAATTAAGGTACAGGTTAATGTAAATGTGACACAAGAAAGACATTCTGTCTTTTTATTATTGACTTCTCAGTTTTATACAGGTTTGTCCACGGGGAAACAAATTTGCATCATTTTCTTCAATATGTATTATTCATCAATGCGATATCCAAGATGTGGTTTTGCCTGTAATTTCAAGCAGCAAAATCTTCACACGCATTTATCCGTTCGCTGTTTCTTTATTCAGTTTACTGATGCTTACACTTTCGAATGTATTCTAAAGTTACTGACGTAGAGTGTACAAACTTTAAGCTTATAAACTTTTCATCAGAAGCTCACGGTACTCTTATTTACATGATTCACATCACGTATTATCCTTGTAAACTGTGAGATACAGGAGATTGTCTCGAAATAGGATAAAATGTGATGGCGAATGGCGCAGATCCTACTGAGGTGGTCTGAAATCTATAAAAGTGAAAAAAAATGAAAATGTTTCTGGCTTTAGTAAAGAATAACAAAGCGCTGTAGGATAACTTGTGGAGTAAACATGCTGGCTATATCTGAAAGGAAAAATATTAAGAATAATAATCCGCTTAAATATCATTGACAACCCGTATTTTGCATTATATCTCTGATGGATAACTTAATAGTTAACACTCTGCAGTTATTAAGAAGCGTTTTTCTTTTGCTAAAACAAGAACATGCAAATGCACAAGAAAAAAACAACACACAACACACACACATACACACACACAATGAACACTTTGTGGAACATACAATCTTCTCATCTATCCATATAATTTGTCAGCCATTCTCTCTCCCTCTCACTCAACCCATCTTCCTCTTTCCATTTTGCTTTCATTTGTGCATAACTCTAGATGGTTGTGTTTCAGCGTGTGTTTATGTGGGCAGAGTTAACTGTGTTCGAGTGTGTTAAGTTTCAATTCAGTTGATTGTGACATTGGTTCTAGAACCAATAATATGTGTCCTCAAAATGTGCTGGTAGCTCGTTGTCTTTACGATGGCTTTGGATGTTGGAATTCTAGAAGTGTATCAACACGACCAATGCACAATACGACACCACCATGGAAGAACTCTGATGAATAAAGTTCAGTAACATCACGATACTGAATACAAGACGAAGTCCTTTGTCGTCTTTCACGCCCAGAAAACGGTTTGCAACGAGGAGCGGTAGTCTCTACATGACTAATTCTGAATATTTTTGTCAACTGTCAGTGTCGTTGGAAAATAATAGAAAGTTTTATGTCCTTATCACCCTTGTCTGAGATTTAAGTGGTTTTGTAAGTATCTCCTTAAAAGTTACAAGCTAACGGAATCCTGATCACTTTAACCAATACTATAGGCCTACCATCCCTTCAATTGAACAGAGGTTTGTGTTGTTGTTTTTTTTTTGTCTACACATACACACACGCTCACATACTAATTAAAAAATTTTGAGGCATGTTGCACAATTTTTTGTTGCTGCTGTTAAACTTTTATTCTTTCCATGCGTGCTTGTTTGTGAGTATGTGTGTGTTTTATCACTCTCATATAAAAGTACAGTTCTGCACGTTGCAAATACTGGCATTCTTGGATCGATTTGCAAATTTTCACTGGCTTTATTTGGCTTCAGAGATAACAGTTCGCACTGTATCCATATATATATATATATATATATATATATATATATATATGTGACCGTGCACCTCAAAACGAACATAAAGTCGCACACACTGATTTTGCGTGAGGACTGAAAATAAGTGAAATGGGTCAACCTAACCGAACTTGACTTTTTCATATTTTCTGAAAGAGCGGGTCTTCTTTTACATCATGCTAAAATTTGGTATCATAAAACGGGCAGGAAAGTGTGTTTTTTTAGCAGTTTATCTCGAACATTTTTGGTAGAATAGTGTGATTAGGTGTGTCTTTAGAATCCCTTTTTCATTTCTGAAAAACCTTGTCCACACTCTTCACTTTCAACTCTAATAACTTTTGAAAGAATTGTGCTACTGCTTTGAAAGTTGGCATTAATTATAGACAGAATGTGTTAATGAAGCACGTTTAATTTCAATTTAATCTGATAATCCCTTCATTGTTGTTACTCTGGTGGTTTACTTCCTGTTTTTTGTCCCATTCATCGCGCAGCCAGCACGGTTTGGTATTCCCCAAAAAGATTATGCGCTTGAATAGACACTGTACTTCAGAGCCTCTTTTCTCAGTTCACACTTTTCCTGAGTTTGTGCTTTCTTTCCAATATTTAGATAGGTTAGGAGAGTTCATTTGATTTGAGTTATACATCATTTTAAAGCTTAAAGTCTGCTCTTTCAGAATATGGTCTTAACTAAAAATTCATGTCTGGCGACTTTTTGTTTGTTTTGAGGTGCAGGGTCACATATATAGTTCGACAAAAAAAAAAAAAATCCAGCACATTTACACTCTTGATTATAAACCGACCAAAACAACTGTCTGAAATTGCCAATTATTATTATAGTGATAAAAGATAAAAGAATCTACACAACAACAGGTATACTAAGGAGAAACGAAAATATTCTTACACACATCGTTTAGTATCAATATTGCATTTTTGTTTTTTATGACGTGGCAGTTCGACAATTATGTTCTTTTCGATTATGTTTTGAACTTTTTTGCGGGCATGAGTAAATTAACCAGTAATTGACTATACAACGCAAACTGATCCTACTCACCGAATATTCCTCCGAGTGTGACACCTTGCTCCGGAAATACGTAAACCAACGCGCAAGGCGTTATCGGCAACATACAGCATACCAGCACGGACGGCATGATGTGCATCCAATGACACCAACTCAGAAAATGATCGCTGCT
The DNA here is from genome assembly GCF_040938485.1 of Diadema antillarum. Classification (NCBI taxonomy): domain Eukaryota; kingdom Metazoa; phylum Echinodermata; class Echinoidea; order Diadematoida; family Diadematidae; genus Diadema; species Diadema antillarum. Next base: position 280,530 of record NW_027271458.1, read on the forward strand.
CTTGTGCTGCGTGTTTGCGGCTTTAAATGGGACATCATTAACTGCTATTTTAGCAGATCTTTCGGTTTGGTTGCGTAGCCTCCCTACCAGATGTTATGCTGGCATGTGAAATGGATTAAAGTTCCTACGTGACGTTGTGCATAGGCCTACAAAGTGAAGCGGAAATTCATTTGAAAACCTTCCCATAATGTTGTGAACTAATGATCTCGCCATAGCGGCTTACATGTAAACAATGTAAGTATACTCTTTGCAATTTAATAACAATACCAACATGTATCAGTGCAGAGGCAAAATGTGAAACAGACTTGCCTGATGAAAATATCGCGTGCATGTAACATGTACGTGTGTGTGTGTGTGTGTGTGGTGGTGTGTGTGTGTGTGTGTGTGTGTGTGTGTGTGAGTGTGTGTGTGATATCTGCATATAAACATGACATGTTCAAGCACTTTTTTTCTGTTTTCCCTAATAACCCCGTTTCAGCAGGGGGGGGGGGGGGGTTGGAGAAAAGTGGCTGGGAATAACCCCGGAAATATCGAGGCTATACACACTAGCGGCTGTGGTAATTCCCCCAATAAATTCTGATTTAAGTTTCGTCACATGAGGGTCGTGCAATACAGAAAGTGAAAGTACATATAGCCTACAATATTATGTGTATGCATTATATAGGTAGTACCCTTCATTTTCGAACTTTTTTTTCATTATCACCCCATTTGATATATTTGTACTTCAATATGTTGTCCCAAGCAATCTGAAATAAAAATCCTAGTTTCAAATTCTTCTTTTGTTGATCATTTTCGAATCAAGTCTATTCACCGTTTGTCACACATTCTCGTCATTTACAATATAAATTCGTCCGTCATACTCGCTGCAGACATAACAGCAAAAGTAATTTTGTCTTTAAGCACGATGTTTAGCGATCATTTGCGTCAAATTTGCCTTCGATTTCATCTCATACATCTAATGTTTTGTGATTTCTTGGTTATTTCATTTTTCCTACGACAATCTCACTTTTCCACATTAAGAAATAGCATACACACACTTGTTTCTTGTATCCCATCCAACACAAAAAAAATGCAGACACATATACATGCACACACACCCACATCCTCACACCCCACATACAAACGCGCCCTAATCAGAGTACACACGGAGGCAATCAATGTTTGTCACACAAACGAAAACAGTATGCCCACGATTTCCAGGTACATTATGATTAAGACAAGTTTACATTTGCAGGCAGGCCATTGTGGGCCCAGGAGTTTAAACCCGTCTTAAATAATATAAACACAAACTAAAAGACATTGTGTGTTTTCCGTTATCAATGTTGAATACAGTTTGTTTTATTTGTAAGATGCAGTGACAAAAAAAAATCAGAAAGTAAAACAGCTCATGTCCAAATATTGTCATGAGGAGTAAAGATTGTTCTGTTTTTCATTTTCTCTGACTGCCGAATATCGGGAGAAAGTGAGAAAATGCCGGCTTAGAATTGGCTCACCCTCCCATCAACAACAACAACAAATAAGATCTGACTAATTAAATTTTGTTTAAAAATTCATGTAATTGTGCGAACAAAGACGAATGTGATTCTTACGATTTTGCAATCAATAGCCGGCGGGGATGGATTTCAATGACAATTGACGATTATGAATGCAATGTCTTTGACAACTGTTGACAAAAACGAATTACAATGATACTTGAAAAAAAAAATTCGTGTCCTTCTATATGGAACAATCTTAATTAAAGAATTTCCTTGAAGTGAATTTTTAAAAACTGCCAAAAAAGGACGGGAAAACCTTTACTAGTATGTGTACCGTATTGTGCACGTGTGTCGCTGTGTGCAGTATTATGTAGCAGTATGAAAAACCTATTGGAAGACATATACCGGAAGCACTCCGTGACAATACGGTATTCTTCCGGTCGAGGAAATGGATTTGTGCCTGTTGACTGATTAACCTTTTTTTCCTTTTTTTTTTGATCGCATAAAAAGGAAATCGCGTGATCTATGTAAACTAAATACGAAATTAATTTACTCTTTGTGTTAAATTAAACAAGCGATAGAAATGAAACATGTATGGTGTCGTTGCGTTTGAATGATCATTTTACGAATATGACTGGCACGGCCGGGATGGCCGGGATGGAAAATATCCATATGAGTAGCAGATTGATCGGCCAGGTTGAAAATTGACCGTAATAAAAATAAAGTCATTACTATGTCTCGGAATTCTTCTGAGATATCTTGGAAATAGCAGTATGTTCATGAGATGGATATTATGATCGCCTAACAATGATATAATCGAGATTTCCTTGGGATTTAATGATATAATCGAGATTTCCTTGAGATTTTGTAGTGTGTCCACAGACCTTTTCCATCCCTCTCTTTTTCCCTCTCCTTTTCCTTCTCTATTCTTCCCTGCTCCTTTTTCTCGTTCTTCGTTGTCCAGTATCTGTCTGAGTGCATATCCTCAAATTCTGTTATTTCTGTGTATTGTGTTATTGTTGTTGTTGTCATGTCGTCGTTATGTTTTTGTGGCCGATTGCATATCTTCCTTTCCGTTCAATTTTTCTGGCACACCTGGCCCCATAGTGTCTGTGCCACAAATGTGATATGTTACATTTATAGTTTATACGTTTACATTCTAAAATCCTAGTAAGTATTGTTTATAGCACAGTATCAGCATCATATATCAATGAGTAAAATGTACAATAGTATATAGAAGAATTTAAAATGAATATGTTAATGTTGGAATAACAAATTGGTGCTGTTGTTGTTTTGTTCCAGTGTTCTACGTTTTACAAGCTTGGCTTTTTTAGTGGAACACTGTTTTCCATCATTGTGATTATACTATTTTTGTTGCCATGGCAAAGTGAATTGTTTCTTTTTTAAAACATCATTCGTGTATATACTTCATATTGTATTGAAAAAATCCTTAATCAGACGAGTGTAAGAGAAATGAAAAAAAAATGTATGACTTTGGTTTATGTCAACTTTTTCTTTTCTTTTCTATGTGATGATGGAAATGAATAAACTATTGAATTGAATTGAATTGAATATAACATAAAAAAATAATGGGCCATGAAGCGAGAAAAGGGCCCTTAGCACCGCTGCGCGCAAACGCCAGAAAACCGCGCGGAAGTTTGACGAACCAATACGCGCAAAAATATCAACTGGCTATAACTACGCGCACACGCATAGACGTATCAAAAAGTGACAGGATTTGGGCAAAACATGCTTTGTTAATGTCGTAATGGGGTCATTTAGGATTGGAATTTCAGAAAAAGATTTGCATATCTAAATGCGTCAGAGTTTCTTCTACAATGTGGAGGTAAAACTTCATTTTCGGTATTTAATGCCCTAAGGGCCCTTTTCTCGCGTCACGGCCCATATATATTCGTAAAAGGTGGATTATATGTTGTATATATACAACTATGCAATTATATACATACATTGTGAAATGATCAGATTTGAGGTGGACGTTGCTCTCTTGGTTGCACTTTTAATCGAGCTTTCGGCCAGTCATAGCCTTCATCAGGATCTCTAAACAGAACACACATTGCAATAATTATCTAAAAATTGTCTAAAAATAGCTCTACAAAATTCCTTATTTCTCTTTGACCACTGAAGCAAATAGAATGGGGTTTTCTGTAAGATGTGGGCAATGAGTTATAGTTTCATACCCTGAATTTGTATTTGGATTGATTCACTATCTTTAAAGATATCATTGCGGAGGGTCACGTTGTAGTTGTTTTTTTTTTTTGGACATACGGTATAGCGTAGCGTCGTATAATAATAGTAATAATACCAATCTTCCGAAATATTACCTTGCCGTGCAATCCTTACTTCAACACAAAAATACAATGTAACATCATCTCATCAACAAAAACGTATAATGTAAGAAAATTAAAACATTTACATGATATATTACAATTACATATAAGAATTAGACCTCCATGATATATATATATATATATATATATATATATATATATATATATATATACATAATCATGTACATTCGACCAGGGGTTCTATTAATAAATCTTAACATTTTTTTTTGGGGGGGGGGGGGGTGGTCATTTTAAGTTATCGTGACACTCCGCACTTAATCTAAGTTCTTGAATTCAAACCTATTCAAACCAAATCCGTTACCCTTGCCGTTATTGTTGTTTCTGTATACACATTCGAAGCCAGATAAAATGATTAGATGAATGACACTGAAGTTCATCCATTATTCTGTGAACCCATGACAGACCAAACGTTTTTACCATGGTTTTCTAACAGTAAACGCAACTTATAAAAATATCTAGCTGGAGCCTTCGGGTGATTTAAGCAACGATTAACTGAAGGTTTAATAACTTCAAGTTATTTGCATTATGTATTCGTTGTCTGTTTTTGCTCCTCTTAGAAAGGAAAGACTCCCATAACTTACATGTTCAAGGCATGCATTTGTATAGTACATTTTTCTTCCACGCCTACCGGAGTATATTCCCTCCATGTTTTAAACTCATGTGACATGCACAAGGTATAATGTAATGAGTCCCTTTTTTGGAGGGGGTTGTGATATTTCTTTTTGATACCGCTATGTACTACATAATGAATCAAGGTTGTGTTAAAATGGAAAGAAAAAGCTGTGTCGGACTGGAATTTATATCATGAGTAATATCCTTTCATTTATTTCGTCTTTTTCATTCACGCATTTTGCACTTAACCTCTACCATTTCTGAGTTCTTAACAATACACCGTATTAGTGTTTTATGCTTTCTGGCTATAATTGTATACAAAGGTGATGATGATACCCACATTATTACTGTTACAATAGTGAAAAGAAATGACTCACAACTTTGTATTGATAAATTGTATTTTGATATTTTACCGATATGTGCATCGGTTACGGGTCGGAGAAGTAGACCGACCGCCATGTTGTTTTGGAACCAGGCTTTGCTTGCGGGGGTTGCGAGTTTGGCGGCCTAGCTGCGACTCCATGTATTGTGTGTGTAGGTCAGGAGCCTTTCGGGTGATTTAAGCAACGATTAACTGAAGGTTTAATAACTGCGTGTTATTAGCATTATGTATTCGTTGTCTGTTTTTGCTCCTTTTGGAAAGGAAAGTCTCCCATAACTTGCATGTTCAAGGCATGCATTGGTATAGTACATTTTTCTTCCACGGCTACCGGAGTATATTCCCTCCATGTTTTAAACTCGTGTGACATGCACAAGGTATAATGTATTCACATGAGTCCCTCTTTTGGAGGGGGTTGTGATATTTCTTTTGATACCGCTATGTACTACATAATGAATCTTACCATAAACCTGGATAATTAGAATTTAAACATTTATTTTATATAATGGATTAAGAGAGGAGGGTGTGTTGGCTGTCGATATCTTCGAAAGAAATGTGTAGTTTGATATTTTTTGTCACTCTACTATCATTAGTGAAGTGCTCTAAGGTAGAGCTAGTGATGTACATGCTTATTTTTTCGTTTGTCTCTGCATTGATGTTTAAATGTTTCATCCTTGTATTCATTGGCAACGCCAAATGTGCACATTTGCCCTTAAGGAAGGTCACATGTTTACAATTTTTAATTGAACGTACCGAAGTGTCACCCGCACAGGTTGAACCTATGCATCCCTATGTTCTCATATTTACCTATGGAAAATTGTTTCATACATTATCCCACCTAGTGTCACATTCCATTCGCATTTGCAGTGCCCCAGTACTTCTTAATTGTTCACTTGTTATTCGCATTTCCGAATTCCATGCATTCACGCTGGTGTATTTTTCCTCCTTCTTGCATAAACATGTTTTTCCAATGTCGGCATCAACTGTCCAGGTGCATGTATGTCTCAAAGACAAACATGTTTACGTGTCTTCTACCATTTTGTGTCCAGGTCAACGGCAATATGGCTTGCCCAACATTGCTGTACATTCTGTTACATTTCCCAACGAAAATAGGATGAATTGCTTTGAGTTTTATCACAATGAATATGAGTAATGCTTTTGTAGATGTTCGGTCATTGGAAGGTGAAAGTTCTGTAACCATTACAAATAATGAGAACGGTGATAATTCTGACTTAAAATTTTTTTCAACCACAGAAACCGATGAATTAAAACTTGATTTTGATCCTAATGATATTCCACCTCACATGTTTTCTACAAGTTACTGCTTAGAAAAAGATGTCATTACATTATCCAATTCGGACCCAAATCAAATCTTTTTTTCTCATTTTAATATTAGGAGTTTAAACCAACATTTTGATCAACTTCGCTTATTCATTGATGAATTACGATTCACATTTGGTGTCATCGGCCTCAGTGAAACATGGTTACAGGAGGTGTCTCCTTCTTCATTGTTTCATATTGATAGATTCAAACTGATTACAAATAATAGACCGTGCAAGAAAGGAGGTGGAGTTGGTTTTTATGTAACAGAAAATTTAAACCATCGGTTATTAGAAGAGTTCAGTTTTATGACAGAATTTTTTGAAAGTATTTTCATTGAGATAAAAGTACCAAATAAAGGAAATGTAATTGTTGGAGAAATTTATAGGCCACCAAACTCTAATTTTACTGAATTCGGTGAATTAATCCACGGTATTTTGTCGAATAACTATTTCAAGAATAAATTATGTTTTCTTATGGGTGATTTTAATTTAAATCTTTTAAATTATGATAATCATAATTGCCAAGAGTTTCTTAATCAACTGTTGTCTAAGTCTTTTATTCCTCTCATAAGGAGACCTACAAGAATCACCGACCTCTCTTCTACTTTAATAGATAATATATTTGTTAACAAGTCATTTTCTGATATTTCATCTGGTATTGTTGTTACGGATATCTCTGATCATTTTCCTGTGTATGCACTTATTGGTAGTATCCACCCTCTTGCTGACAGTGTGCAAAAAAAATCCGGTTTTCGTGTTATGTCAGACTCGAACCTGAATAGTTTTAGAGAAAGGTTGAAACTCGTTGATTGGTCGATTGTATTTAATCAAAATGACGTAAATCTATCTTTTGATATTTTTATAGATATTTTGATAACTCAGCTTAATATTGCTATCCCTTGTCGTAAATTCTCTAACTCAAATCATAAAAAAGTACCCCGGCAGCCATGGGTTACAAAATCACTTTTAAAATCAATCAATAAGAAAAATAAACTTTATCATAAATATCGCAAAGTACCCACAGTTACAAACAAGTCCAGATATACTCAGTATCGTAATATCCTCACTTCTGCATTACGGTCAGCCAAACGGATGTATTTTATGAATCAATTCGACAAATGTAAATTTGATATGAAGGGTACGTGGAGGGTGATAAACCGAGCGTTGAAACGTAATACTGATAATAACGTGCCTAGTTATATTCAAGAGGATGATGTTCGTATTGATGACCCCATAGATATAGCTGAAGTTTTTAATGATTTTTTTGTAAACATTGGGCCAAATCTGGCTGATAGAATTCCTGAAGCACAGCGAGAATTTCACTCTTTCCTGGGTAGTAGGAATATGGAATCTTTATTTTTTGTCCCAATTGTCGAAGATGAAATAATAAAGATTGTTGATAAGTTAAATAATAAAAAAAGTTCGGGATATGATGGAATCACAAACTTCTTGGTAAAAAATGTGATTCATGAAATAATCTCGCCTCTTACTTATATTTTCAATCAATCTTTGTCTACTGGTAAAGTTCCTCAAAAAATGAAAGTAGCCAGAGTTGTTCCCATTTTTAAAAAAGGGCGAAAAGACCGTGTCAATAATTATCGCCCCATTTCTCTTTTAACTTCTTTTTCAAAGATACTCGAAAGACTTGTGTATAAACGCACCCTTAATTTTTTTCTTCAGGCAAAAATATTTACTGAATCTCAATTTGGATTTCGGAAAAAAACATAGTACAACTCACGCATTACTCAAGTTTATTGATAAGATAGCTCATGCTATAGATGATGTTTCTCACACTGTCGGTGTTTTCCTTGACTTCTCCAAGGCATTTGATACAATAGACCATGACATTTTACTTTATAAGTTAAATCATTACGGAATTCGGGGAAGGGCGCTAGAATGGTTCACTGATTATTTAACGAATAGAAAACAATTTGTAAGTATTCACGGTCACGATTCCCAACCAAAACTGATTTCTTGTGGTGTTCCACAGGGTTCCTTGTTAGGCCCACTTCTTTTTATTTTATATATTAATGATATCCAGAACTCCTCTAAGATTCTCTACTTCGTTTGCTTTGCAGATGATACAAATTTGTTCTTCTCTCATCAAAATCCTGATGCGCTTATAAACATAATAAATAAAGAACTTGTTTCTGTCCAATCTTGGATTTTTGCGAACAAATTATCCTTAAACATTGATAAAACTCAGTATATGTTATTCAGTAATTCGCTACCTGTGTTACCTCTCTCTGTCAAGATAAACAACATTGATCTGTCACAGGTCAACAATACAAAATTTTTGGGTCTTCATATCGATAGTGATTTATCTTGGAGAACCCATGTTAATTATGTAAGCAGAATTATTGCTAGAAATACCGGGGTTCTTAACAAACTTAGCTATTATTTTCCAAGTAATATTCTACAGAGCATATATTCAACTTTGATATCTCCCTATCTCAACTATGGGATTCTGGCGTGGGGAAATGCTTCTAAAAACCTTATCGATTCGTTATTTCTTGTACAAAAACGAGCTGTTAGAATTGTTAACCACACTGGATATTTATCCCACACGAACGAACTTTTTGTAAGTAATAAAATTTTGAAAATTCCCGAGTTATTTTATTACAACGTCGGCCTGTTTATGTTTCAATTTTCAACTGGCCAATTACCAGACGTATTTTCCCAAATGTTTACAAGAAATTATACAGTTCATGATTATCCAACTCGTCAACGTTACGCATATCACCTTCCACGTACCCGAACAATTTTCGCGAAAAAAACCATTATGTTCGCTGGGCCCAAATATTGGAACGAACTCCCTATGGAACTTGTAAGTTGTACCACTGTAACCTCATTCAAACGAAAACTGAAGCAATATCTTCTTAGCAGCTACATTGTACGGCATGCATAGTGTATAGTTCTTGTTGCTCTTTACTGTTACCCCTTGTCTATCCCACCTTAGTCCGGCGGGATCCTAACCATGAACACTATTTTTGAACAGTCTGCCTATTGCGCTGTTCATGCACCTATTGTTCCACTCGGTTATCGAAACTCTCGCGCGTGACAGCTGTCGGTTACTATGGTCACACGGAATGCTTGGTTTTAGGACCCATGCTGGAATGTTACTCCTGAGCTTTCGGTATTGTTTACATTCACGACAAATCTCATTATCCCACCTTCTACTTATGTATTTATGACATACAGTTACGCCATTTTCTATACTCTGCAACACACCCCTTGAATCTCTGCAGTTGTTGTTCACTGCTGCAACATGTGACCTTTCAGCTTTCTGTTTTTCTGTATTTTTATTTAGTGATATATATTTAATTGGATTTTTTGTTTTGTTTGTTTTAATCGGTTTCCCCAGATATAGTTGGTCTTAAAAAACATCCGTACTTTAAACTTCCCCTAATCTGATTACTCACGGGACCTGCGGCTGTACAAGCTAATGCTTTTACGCAGGCCCCATCATATTTTTTTTTCGCATTATGACCACAGTGTAATTCGCATGCATACAGACCTCGTGTTTATACCAAATCAAACTTCTGTACATTCTGATGAAGTCTCATCTGAATTATGTTTTGTATAATTTTCGTATTTATATACTTTATTGTGATATATGTGAGAAATATGAAAATGAATTGAAATGAAAAAATGAAATCTGTTAATACAACGTATGAACGTTCGAATCCCGATCGAGTCCCATTTTCTTTGCTAAATTTTCGAGTATTGGCCTAATAAATGTTCAAAATCGTTAGATATTTAAAAAGTGAAAATAGGTAGAATGAACCTGTTATCAAAATAAACCGTCTACAGTTGTGGTTTATTGAGAAAAATAGTGTTATATCCCCGTATTTCAGGCTTTAATGCAAAATAAGATGGGATATTTTGTGATACGACTGACGGACACATACGAGCATGCATCAAATGTGATAACTCAAACACTTTTTATTCACTACTCCCATTGGTTAACAATAGCACCATTCTTTTAGAAAGCTACCAGAGTTAAAATCTATCAGTATGTAAAGGTTTCTATGAAATTGAAAGGGGCCCACTAAGACGTACCCATTAACACTATTCGAGCAAAAAAAAAAGTCTGTAAGAAGTCCTTAAAAAACAATATCCCACAAGTTGTGTATACCCAAACTATAGAATAACATAAATGAATACATATCATTTCAGAAAAAATGACTAAGATTGCCATGTTACTTAATTTGAGTCTTCACACAAAATCAGCGTGCGTGATGTATTACTGGTATTGTTATGCATAAGTGCCAATACGAAGTAGCAATGGGAATGAATACATAGTCCGACTCAAGTGAGTATAGGGATCTGTTTTGCATCTTATCAAAGCATTGTTATCATTGGATTAGTAGCATTCGCTGTGCTGCTTGAACAACACACAATTTCATATGTTCTCCTTTACTTCCTTTACTTCTGCATATAACCGTAACGCATGAAGAATTTTAGAATATAATTTTGTTTTCAGAATTATGTATTTTGTTGAAAAAAACATTCGTATTAAAAACAGAGCGCGGCAAAATAGTATTGAACATTACTAACATTTTTGTGATGTAAATTTTATGTCAAAGATACGACTGTTTTCTTGCATATAACAAGTATTCGTGCGAGGTTGTGCGTTTCAATCTGTACAAATAAGTAAATTGAGTCAGATGAACATCCCCCCCCCCCCCCAATCAATTAGGGTATACGTAGAGCTTGTTCCCTCCCGGGGGCTTTTCTTTCGATTTCGATTTCGATTTATTCAACATTTTCAGTAAAAAACAAAGGAAAAAATACAAAAAACAAATGATATTACCATACAATAACAGACAAAAGAATTATCACAATAACATAACATGACTAATATACAATACCGTTGAAAGTGTTCGGAGACAGACAAAAAGGCTATGCCTCACTAAAATTCTTGTCCCCATACCATTTCTTCTTTCCAAATACTCTTGAATTAAGTAATTTTCTTTATGACTTGGTACACACGTACATACGCGCGTACACACACACACACACACACACTGACATAAAATTCATAAGAGAACATTGTTTATCATACATTTTCAGCATACTGATTAAAACTGCAATCTTTCCTTGGAGAATGTTGTAGTTCCCCTCGATCACCGTTCCCAAACCTGACATGATGCTTCTTAAGTACGCCCTCCTTCAGGTTACCTTTTATTTCCAACACCCACTTTCAGACCCCCACCTTGGTGTAACAGCTGTAATTTCAATACAATAGGAGAGTTTTTCGTGTAAAGTTCACTAAGAATTCTCAGAACTCATAACAAGCAAAACAAGAACAGAAATCCCATGAAATATGGTTATGAAAAAAATATTTTTCAATATGAAATGCCGTAGCTATTATCTTAGGTGTAATTGGTGTAATTACAATACAATTCGAGAGATTTGTGTGTGTGTGTGTGTGTGTGTGTGTGTGTGTGTCTTAAAAAAATCTCAGAACTCTGAGGTAACCAAACAAGAAGAGAAATCTCGTGACATTGAAAGATGGTTTTTCAATACACGTTGTAAAACTTCGTGAAAATAATTTGCAGGGATCCAAAGGGAAAGAGAGGAAGAAAAATACAAAGCTACTCCTTGTTCAAAAGACATTTCAAGGTGAAAGGTCAATATACACCGGGTACCACATATGCCTTGTTACAATTATAATGTATTGTTACCATTCTCTAGCCACTTGTCACATAAAAATGATCCATTTTCAGGAAATTCGGGGAACATGTACAGTGTACTTCGCAGTCCCGCATGCAGCCAAGATAATGAAATTCTGTGGGATTTCAGCCATTCCATTAGAGGAATTCCTTCACTGAGTTGTCAGCCCCAACACAACTGGTACAAAGGTCACACAGTATATATACTCGCAAGTATGATTTCAATAGAACGCGTCCAGCAAGTAAGACACATGCGCTGACTCGCTCAAATCCTTTTACGCCCTCAGGAATGTCCGGTATGCTAGAAAATCCCTATACGTAACAAGCCCGAGTAGCTTGCCAGGAAAGGTGTGACAGGGCCTAAACACGGTTGCGGGTAAAAAAAATATGCGTGCGCACCTCCGGGCGACTACGGTTGAGATACATGCTAGGTACTGTCATGTGCGGATCATCTACGGGGACCTCCGGGTAGTCAAAATTGTTCTTTGCAAGTCGCACACAAGGCTTGCCCGGAAAGGTGTGACATGGAGCCCGCTCATCACTCAAAATTAGCCAATTCAAATGTTCAAATATTTGATCGATAGGAAAGTTGAATATCCGCCAGCAAGACTGTTATATTCTATTGCATGATTCTTGGGAATTAACTTTCAAACGGACATGGATGTTAACGCTGAATTTGAATTGAGAACACTTTTCAATCGCACTTTTAAATTCCACTTGTTCCTGGCAGCAGTAACATGCGCTGCCAAGCAAATCAGCACGAGGAGCTTGAATACAAACGCATCTACACCTGAACTTCAAGAGCCAAAAATCCTTTGCTGTTGTTTTCTCCTTTTTACAGAATGAAAATGTTTCATCGAGTTCCTTGCGTTGCTGTTGTTGTTTTCTTCAATACAAGCAGTACTGGAATATTCAATGTATGTACCAGATTGCGTTCTCATAGAGAAGTGTACAATCATGAAAATAAAACGTTGTCTCCGTAGGGCCATCTGCACATAAGTAGGACAATCATGGCATTGTATTTTTTTTTTCATCCAAGTATACTCAGGGTTTTTTCATAATGTTCAATATATATTCGTATTTCCTGTCAGCTCTTTATCATATTCCTCATATTATTTCATGAAGGGGAATATCATATCCTGAGCACGAATAACAATAATTTTCTGTGATATTATATTATTGGGATACCACAAGAGACGAACGTTATGATGACACCCACGTAAAATGAAAAGACAAGAAGATTGTCTGGCTGGATTTAGTGGGTCGATTACACAATTGGTATTGTAAACCACAGACACGAAAGGATATAAGTAAGAAACAACATAAATTATTGCAGGTCAAGAATTAACTTTCAGAGAACTTTAACCTCAGTTCCCTAACACTTTTAAAGCTGTTTTGACCAGCACTCTCAATTGTATCAATGCTTGCTTTTGTTCAAATATTAAATGACTGAGATTGAATGTAATTATGATACATTTTGAATGTATGGTTGCCATTTGAAATGCGTTTAAACTCTCCGTGACCTGTATTAGGAAACTAACTATAAGGACACTTTTGGCATATTGATTTGAAGCTATGAACATGGATAATTTCTCAAGTTACATTCTCCCAAAGCGCGCCACCACTGAAGTGAATACGTAAATCAGTTGGGTTCTTTTTTTCTTTTTTTTTAGCGGCCATCTTAAATTTCAAGATTGTGGTAAGATCAAATAATAGTCCTACACAATATGGTAACAGTTGAACTGGGATGGTAGACACCACGAGTCTGTGCATTCTTGTAAATGTGAAGCTTCTATATATGAAGAGTTTGTTCGTAAAAACCGATAAGTCCATATTTGCCAAATGGAGATATTTGAATAATAAGAAAATCTTCGCTTCTTTTGACCATAACTTCAAAAATGTACCTTTATATGTTGTGACCAATATATCATTTTAAAGTTGTTATTTTGTACGTTATGACAGAGACCGTACTTTAAAATCTTCAAAAATGGACTTATCGGTTTTTGCGAACAAACTCTTCATATATTACAACCTAAGATATGAGTGAAAATATGTTTAGCTATAACAGGCATTTCAGATATAAGATGACAGACTTCATATTGTATCAAAACTTTCCAAATATCAGGAAAAAAAAGTACCAGCATATCTGATATCACAACCATGCTTTTTGCATCAAATCTAAACCTTGAACATTACGATGCGCATATTATGAAATATGGGGGAAAATACAATTTGATATGGCGGCTATTTTGAAATTCATAATGACGGCTGAAGACAGGATTGGCAAAAATAAATTATTCCAATGTTGTTGTGTTGTTGTTGTTTTTTTTCCTAGATTCAGCAGCCTGAAATTAACAAAATGAGGCAAAAAACAACAAACAAACAAACAAACAAACAAAACAAAGCAAGAAAATCAAATTGTGCACGATAATATCACGGGAGTACATGGTAGCCTCTACTCCGGAAAGGGAATACAGAATGTGTGACTTATGAACTCCCGCACCTGCCTCCTCTGTACTTTCTCCAATGGAACTATGCAGGTGACTACATAGGATGTTTTACAGACGAGATGCATGCCCGCGTGCTCCCTGGCATCCCCTGTCGAGGCGGCTCCGATAATGTGTGTTCCTCTGATAGCATGACCATCGAAAAGTGCATTGCACAGTGTCGGGCGGTCAATGACCCTGAATACGTTAATGCTGGAGTGGAATTCGGCGAAGAGTGCTACTGTGGAGAGACAGGTACAAATTACAGTCGACTGGGAATGAAGTCGGATACAGATTGTCGATACAAATGCAGTGGTGACGGGCAGCAGTATTGCGGAGGAACTGGCGCCATTGCAGTCTATAACAGTGAGTTTACGACTTTTCAGAAAAAAAAATGTATGACTTTAAAGTTAATGGGTCCCACACAGGTCCTTTTGGTTATTTTGGTTATGGCATAAGTATACTCGTATATTATGCTACTGAAATGTTGGTAAGTAAAATCACGTGAAGAACTTTGGCTACTTCTTTGCCATTCTGATATACTGTATAATTATTTGTTTTACTTTCATTTTCTTTGCATTTGACAACCTGTTGACTATTGTAGCCAATCTTCACTCTAGGATAAGACACCGACTGATATGTATTGAACTTTTTACAGTATCCCTGCCAAGAGGCAGGACCGCCGTGAGTGCAACTTCATTCCCAGACAGAGATGGTCCGCCTACAACACCGGTTACAATGTTGACTACTGAATTGGTTTCATCTCGTGACATACATTCGCGTGGTAAGACAATAAATGTTAATTATTCAAAAAACTCAGCGCGTAGGTTCATGTATCTGATGACTGTAATAACGTTGAAAGTTAAGATGTTATATTTCCAGGTTACTACTAAAAACCAGTATCGACACTTTTCAGGTATAAACTCGTTTTATTCCAGACTTACATGTATATAATGTATATAGGCATAGATAAGGGGAAAGCACCCTCACAACTATTTCACTCGTTTACTCACATACATACACAATCACACTTGTAAAATTACCAAATAACATAACACTATGCTCATGCCGAAAATCATAAGAAAAAAGAATGGCAAAATTATACCACTCTGAAAAGATACTGCAATTTATAAAAAAGGATATACATATATATATATATATATACATATATATATATATATATATATATTTTTTTTTTTGTATTGCGAAGTATCATGACTTTATCGGTAACCCGATTCATACAACAATACGACGCATGATTCAATATTTACAACTCTTCGTCATTGATAGGCATTGACAGCTATGTGTCGTCGCTGGATAACCTTGCATCTTCCTTGCCACCGTTTTTGACAACATCCTTGTCGCCTGGCAAAGCTCCTATCGGTAATCCATCAAATATGTAGTAACAATAAGAATAATGATAATAATAGTAATAATAATGATAATGATAATGAAAATGATAATGATAATAATAAAGATATTAAAAACAACGTATTTCCATTACATATAAATCGGGATTCATTTTAACTTTAATCTTTAAAAAGGAATCCCATGAATTCGCTAAACATAATGCACGTGGTTATCAAATTGGCTTGAATAAAAGAAATGTTAGGGTGCGAGAGCTTATGAGGGTGACACTTGTTTTTTCCATCTGTCCATTTTTTTTTTGTCGATTGTCTTACCCTATATCGAGGTTGCTGAATCCGATTCTGGATCATTTTTATACTCTTGCATACTTGATGGTGTTGAGATATTCAAGATGGCCGTCAAATGACCACCAAAACAAGAACTTCCCATGTATTTTCTATGGTAAAAAGACCCGATAAGAATGGTGGTTTGCACTTCTTTTCGAAGATGTTAAATAGGAATCGGGATGATACAACTCATGCATCCCTTAGAGTCTTCGGATTTCGAAGGTGAGCAAAAAGGGCAGATTATTGTGCATAAAGGAGGAACCGTATGTGTGAAATCTTAGGTAGTGTGGTCAGCGCAAAATTTAGGACAAAACTAATTTCGGGAGCATCACGTCCAATGACATGAACATTTGCTGAAACTTTTAGAAAAAAAAACCCTTAAAGGGAGGGATATGGCCACTCTTACGGGAGTGGGGGAGATGAGAGAAACGCACATGAATCAATAAAGATTGATTATCATTTCGCCAATTGTGAAATAACAGTAATGCCAAGTCACTTAAATGTACTTGTTGAACAATCAATCTCCTCATGGCAGTATTATTTGTACATAATTGTAACATAACCAGAAATGTACACTGTTTTCTTCATTATTCAAGATAGTCCTATCGGGCACGAATGTTCATTATCAAAAATGTCTACATGGCGGAACATTCTGCATCTAAAGAGTGGTGCTCATTTCAACAGTCATCATTATCATTCAACTCGATTTTGAGAAGGGCGTTATCAAAATAAAGATGCCAAATCGTCAGTGCCTAGTTTGATTTTTTTTTTCAGCTGTCAAACAATTTAACTGGCTGATGTACAAATTATAGGGTATTTGAGACACATAATATTGGTGGCGATTTCTCAGTGATATTTGCGTGGATGTTAATATCAAACTTCCAGAATACTTCTGTAAACATTATGATGTGACTCATATCATTTGGATACAGATACATTGCCATCTTGACGGGAGTGTCTAATACCATTTTGGCTGATTTGACAAATTCACCCTGCTTTGGTTGCTTATAAGAGTACTGACTTAGCTTTTCATCCTGGGCTCGATCTCCAAAATTACGTTACAACATTTTTTTTTTCTGTTTAAATGGAAATATAGTGAAATTTCATTTTTTGGTGGGATATCTCAAAACCCTCAGGGATACAAGACACGTATCATTCTGATTGAAAATTTAGCACTCCCAGTTGGGTAAAAACATTTTTCTTCACCACTTAATAAGCTATATTAGAATCTCATTTTTTTGTTGTTGACCACACACAACCTTTTAACATATTATTCATGTGCATTTATGCCTTTCTGGGTTGATGAGTATACTTGTGTGTTCGTTTAATAAGAAACTTCCGCTCCTATCTTCGGCCATCCTCACCCCATTACCCCTTCTTAAAGATAAATACCATTGTATTTCTCGCTCGATTTGATTGCACAAATTAGGAAATTAATTTCCTAAATGCCCCCTACAAGCTCATCGGGAACATTGCGTGATTTATATAGTAGGAAATGCAGCGTAGCGCTCTTGTATTGTATTTGTTTTCCGTCATTAAAAGATATGCAAACAAGATATTTTACATTACAAATGGACATTTCGAAGGATGGCGCTGTTTTACGGAAACGAAACAGACCTCCCGTAAATGAAATCGATCGCTCGGATTCTGAGTTTGAATGCAATTTTCTTGTGCCTGCGCTGATGTGTGAATATGAATGTACATTAATGAATAAGAATTACAAATGTATGAAAGTGACAGAAAAAAAAAATCATTAATCTTTTCACATAGGTTTGTTCGCTGGAATAGGCGGTGGGGTTGCAGCAGCATTAGTCATTGGCCTGATTCTTCTCATCATCGTCTTGAAGGTTAGGTAAGGAGAGACAAATACTGGGACTTACGACTGAACAAGTTTGATGCTTTTACGTATAGCCCTATTTCCCATATTATTTTATCATGACTAATACCAAAAACAATGAATAATGATGCTTGTTTACGTCGATGAAGGTTAAACAGATCAGTTGCAATCCAACAGAAGTTCTACGCAAGAAATCATTAATTTGAATTTGGAAAGGATGTTGGTAATATTTCATGTTTTGTTTTATTGTTTGTTTTTATTTTACTGCTTTTAAGAAAAGCGGACCTACAGCTGGAAACAGTTAGAGGAAATTGTTGTTCATATGTCAAATTTAAAGAAAGGAAAAAATATATATCGTTTGTTTCGTTTGCTGGTGTTCACTAGAATGTGTGTTTATTTTATTTCATATATATACCGGGTGTCCCAAAAAAAGCGGAATGGTGGATTTTCAGTACCTTGCGTTCTAAAAGTGATATATTTTTTGACATCATTAGAAAGAACATCTTCCGTAGAAGACCACGATACCAAAATCATTTGGTTCAGTACTTTTTATTCTACGCCAATTTCTGTAAATGCAGTCATTTTCAATTTTTTGCGACTTATGAGATAATAATTTGGGTGCGAAACGCGTTCCATACGGTGAATTGTGTAAGCTCGTTGATCCATGTCAACAAAAGATAACGCTTTCATATTGGGCGCGCGCGCACACACACACACACTCAGACACACACACACACACACACACACACACACACACACTGTTTTTTCCTGGCCCGTGCCCAATGTGAAAGCTGTATCTTTTGTTGACATGGATCACCGAGCTTACACAATGTTCACCGTATGGATCGCGTGTCGCGCTCAAATTATTATCTCATAAGTCGCAAAAATCCGGCGAAATTTGACAATGATTGCATTTTTAGAAATTGGCGTAGAATAAAAAGTATTGAACCAAATTTAATGATTTTGGTATCATAGTCTTCTGCGGAAGATGCTCTTTCCAATGATGTCAAAAGATATATAACTTTTAGACCGCAAGGTACTTAAAATCCACCGTTCCGCTTTTTTTGGGACACCCGGTATATATATATATATATATATATATATATATATATATATATATATATATTTCAAACAGAAAACGAAAACCACCGCCCCGTTCTCGAGACCAGCCAGATTCATCACCCGCAGATCGTGATGGAGACAGCATGTACGAAGATGTAAATGAAAATCCTAAATTGAGGCACAGCTACGCTACACGAATCGACATTACAGACAAAAGTTTAACTGCTGCTTATGATAGCACCTTGCCCGAGTCCAAAATGCATGGAGAAAACCAAAAATATAACGCCCTCTCCTTGTACGCTATGCCAGACAAAACCAAAAGGAAGAATCCAACCGGTCGCGTAGGTGACGTGGAGCATGATTTTGGTGGGATGTACGCCGTCGTGAACAAACAGCGCCCCGAGCCTGTAGGCAGTGAATCCATTGAAGCCGATGACATACATGCCATGTACTCAATGCCGATCAAATCGCAGAAAAATCGCAACACGTCGCACGGATGGAAAGAGCCAGCAGCGCCGCAAGACACTGTACAAGCCATACACGAACTGTATGCCATGCCGAACAAGCGACGCGACGACGATGGCACGGTTATGCTCGACAATGAACTGTACCGGGAAATGTAGATAACATAATAAAGGTTGACATGCGCGTCATACAGAAATTGATTGGAATGAATGCATGAAAATGGTAATTTTGACCACGACTACACAGTTCATGAAATATATTCCATAAAAATTTATGTCAGATATGTTGAAATATACGGTGTAATTTATGTTCGACATAGCATAGCAGAAGGATAACCAATAGCTTAGAGTGTTCTCTAATACTCTCTATGCCCCCCCAAAAAAACAAAACAAAACAAAAACAAAAACAAACAAAAAACAAACAAAAAAAACAAGACATTGGAATCCTCCGATACGATAACTGTAAGAATACATAAATCAATCTGAATACAATTTCAGGGTCTGAAACTAAAACTTATTGACCACGTCTTAGAAAACCCCATCCGATTTGCTTCAGTGGTCAAAGAGGTGTTTTGTAGAGCATGTCAGGAATCCCTTCCTCCAAGGTCTGGCCATTGTGTTCACACATTATGATATGCAGTTCCCAGAGCATCCAAGTGCTAAACTTGGAAGAATCAGGCTCATGATCGGCCTTGAAGCCCTTCAAATTTCTCTGTGATATCTCTAAGATGTTATATCTTAAGACCTGAAGTACATTCAGACAGTTTAATCATGTTTTGAAGATATCAATGCGAAAATAAGATTGTAAATTTTAAGGGGACGCACTGTACAGTACGCTAAATTTACCCAAATCTCGCAACAGTTAAGACACATGCACACACACAAACTTGCGTAAAACATAACACTTTTAGTGAGCAAAATACGTCGTAGCGTGTTTTCTACTATCAGACGTTAAATCTCTGAGCCAAATTGTACCATCTTAACTGACAGATATTAAACGTGTCACTCTTAAAGAAAATGTATATCCATTGCGTTCTGAATATAATCTAAACATCCCAAGACAGGGGCGTCACCAGCTTTTTTTCAAGGGGGGTGCGTTTGGACACTAAATGTAACCTGCGAGATTTTTTTTTTTAAATTTGATTTATTGTTTCCTGTATCATACGGTACATTTACATAATACACTGTACATATTATTATACATGTAAACATTCATTGTTAGTGGTACGTATTCATAAGCATTAAGTTTAACATAGTTGAAAGATCAATGTGAAGGACTATGATTATAACATACGGGGGTAGCGACGGTGTGAGATCCTCGGCGAGGGAGCGAGGCGACCGAGCGGGGGAGGGTGTGGGAGGGGGCCCTCCCACGGTAGGGACTTTTTGTAAAAACAGAGTATATATCAAAATCGCGTTTATAGAGCATTTTAAATCAAATTTCTAGGGATCTAAACATAGTGGAAAATTAACTGTAAAGGACTATGATTATAACATACGGGGGTACATTTTGTGACGATGTGAGATCCTCGGCGAGGGAGCGAAGCGACCGAGCGGGGGGAGGGTGTGGGAGGGGGATACCCCCTCCCACTGTAGGGACTTTTTGTAAAAGCAGGGTACAAAAGTCGCGTTTACAGGGCATTTTAAATCAAATTTCTAGGAATAAAGTATAGTGAAAATTCACTGTAAAGGACTATGATCATAACATACGGGATACATTAATGTGACGGTGTGAGATCCTCGGCGAAGGCGTGGGATGGGACACCCGAGGATACCCCCTAGGGACTTTTTGTAAAAGCAGAGTACAAAAGTCGCGTTTGTAGAGCATCTAAAAGCAAATTTCTGGGACTCAAACATAGTGGAAAATTCTCTGCAAAGGACTATGATTATAACATACGGGGGCGCATTATGTGACGGTGTGAGATCCTCGGCGAGGGAGCGAAGCGACCGAGAGGTGGGGGGGGGGGGGGTGTGGGAGGGGGATACCCCCTTTCAGTGTAAGGACTTTTTGTAAAAGCAGGGTACAAAAGTCGCGTTTGTAGAGGATCTGAAAGCAAATTTCTGGTAATAAAGTAGGCCTATAGTGGAAATTCACTGTAAAGGACTATGACCATAACATACGGGATACATTAATGTGACGGTGTGAGATCCTCGGCAAAGGCGTGGGATGGGATACCCGGGGATACCCCCTAGGGACTTTTTGTAAAAGCAGAGTACAAAAGTTGCGTTTGTAGAGCATCTAAAAGCAAATTTCTGGGACTCAAACATAGTGGAAAATTCACTGCAAAGGACTATGATTATAACATACGGGGGTACATTTTGTGACTGTGTGAGCTGGGAGGGTGTTTGAGGGGGATACCCCCTACGATTGTAGGGACTTTTTGTAAAAGCAGGGTATAAAAGTCGCGTTAGAGAGTATTTTAAAAGCAAATTTCTAGGTTATTAAACTGCGAAGGACTCGGCCGTAATAAGGCAAAACAACGTAACTCAGAATATCATGTTCTGAGAAAAACGACTTTGAAAATTCAATTGGTTCCCATTTTTCCGTCATAGGAGCAAAACACTTTTGAAGCGGCGAAGTTTCTTAGGCATTAATAAAGAATATCTCGGGAAAATTTCAGTAAAATAGGACTTCCCGTTTTAGAGTAATTGCCATGTTTAGAATAGATACAGCATTTTACCGAATCACAGCACTGTGCTGATGAGTAATTCTAGTTTGCCAAAAGAGCGTATCCTTACTTACGTTGTGCGAGAATCCTCACGCGGCAACATATCAATTAGGCAAAAGAACGTATCCTGACTTACGGCGCGTAAGCATTCTCCCGCGAAGCCACTTCAGTATGCCAAAACAACGTATCTTGACTTACAAATATCTGCGCCTCAACCCTTTCATCAATGTAATTAGGCAGAATGACGTATCCCAACTCTATGGCAACAATCTCTATGATTTATTTACTTTGACAATTTTGTTAACTGGATGATAAAAGTCCCGTTATGTGTTTTTAGATATACATAAGGAATAGTAAAACACGTTAGCTTGCAAAATGATCGATGCAATTGAACATTTTCGTTTTTTTTTTGTACTAAAATGTAATTAGTTGTTATCTACCAATTACCGTATATTTTTGTTTTACTTCATTTGCATACACTGTTTATAGTTTATTGAGATGTCCATTCTTTTTCATTATCTTTAAGTGTATGTTTTTTATCTCTAGATGTAAGATTTTTTTCATTGGGAGCATAATTATATGTGGTTTATCATTCATGTTGTTTTAACAAAAGCATGGATTTGGATTAATATTGACAACTAAAGTACGAGTTTGGGTAAAGTCTGAAAATGGATTTCATTACACTTCTTATGCCATGTGCTACAATTAAGATGAACTTGAAATATGTATATTTTTTAGTATGAAAATGCATGAGTGGCAACTATTATGACTGTATGGGAACTGGCCACAAAAAAAAAACTAAAATAAAATGGGTATAAAAAAGAATTGTATAGACATCTGCACATACACTTCGTTTCAAAGACACATACACGCATGTGTTAATATTGAGACTCCTGTTTTAATTTCTATCTTTTCTTTGATTTATTTAACGATTTCCATTGAGATGAAAGGATTTGAACAGACAGAATAATATTAAGTACTTTGTTTATCGTTATAAGTTGTTGATGTTTGGTTGATTGCATGAATTGTATCAGGAAGGTTAAAATGCCTCAATTCTTTGAACAACAATAATAACAATGATTTCTCAGGTAAGTATGAATCCAGGTTTTAATGTTTTTAGGTGTAACTTGACCACACACACACACACACACACACGCACACACACAACCAAGCAAGTACAAAACACACACACACACACATCTCAGACTTGTCAGAGGTGCAAACATTCTCTCAGTTGAATAACTTTGAGATAGACATGACAAACGTAGATGCAGAGACTGATTTACATTTTCTTAAAGGTTTATAGGGGAAAACATGTGTGTACATCTGTTTCTCAAAGACAACAGCATTACAGAAATCATTCGATTATTTGCAAGTCTTAAAAATATGAAATAGGTATCTACGCTTTCTTCTTACAATCTAAGATAGAGTTTGATATGCCATTATGCTTTTATCACATTGAAAGCAAATCAGCAGTAACTATAAACATTATCATGATGGTAACAGAAATAGAAAAAAAAATGTAATTTACTTCCCGAGTAAAGTAGCCTTTATTATTACGTACCACAGTTGAACAGAACCATGGGAGCAAAATTTTCAATTTCAATAGAACAGAACATATTTTTTTTTTCTGGAGATTAGTTATACTTAGTTATATATTACCATATCAGACCTTCGCATCAATTTTTACCTTGGAAGATCAGAACATCTACAAATTACAAATTATGAATAGCACACAATGTATTTTTAATCCTTACTGTTGTTGAAGATCAAGTGTAGTAAGAAGTAAATACTTGGGTAAAGAACAATTATCAGGCAGCTGAAACGAAGGGAGAATTTGCAACAGTATTCACTTTAAACACATTTCAATAAACGTCTTATCACAACAGCGATTTGCTGTGCTGCAATACATCTGCGTTGTCTGAGAGCTCCCGGAGAGATTAGGCTCAAAATAAATCAAAATTATGCAGGAAATAAAGGTTACTATTTCCCTGGTTTTCTGAAATATGTTGACAAGTTTCAATCAACATGATATTGATTTTGAGGGCAAGCATTTACAACAATATTTACTATGAACAAGTGATAGTTTTACCTAAAGTTGATAATCATCATTTCAAAGGGCAATAAGCCCTCATCATATTTTTTTTTTGAAATAGAATCTTTAGTTTCATATCAATATGAAAAAAGAAATCTTTCTTGTGCCTTAATAACGTAAGAATAGTCATTAACATTTCACAGTTGAGTTTTGCGAGTTCTTAATTTAACTGTGAAAGATTTACTTGATCGTATATAAACAATCCGAGTGTTATTATTTTTCTTTTAAAGTTGACTGATCTAGTGCACAATCCACTCCATCTTTCATGAGATTCTGACGGGCGTGCAGAGCTGTTCTGAAATTTGTATAGTTGCTCCTTTCTCTGCTTTCGAACTGCTCGGTAGACCACTGCAGGAAAATGAAAAAAAAAAACGCAAGAGAATAATTAACACAAAATAAAATGAGGCACTCTGTATTTTCCATAAAAGAAAGCTAGTGAATTTCAATTCTGCTTTAGTTATGTGATTAGATTCTTCATTAGACATGATTGTTTGTAACAAATCCTCTCTCACAGACCCCCCCCCCCTCCTAAAAAAAGCAAAGAATATGAGAATGAGTATTTATGAAGAGTTTGTTCGCAAAACCGATAAGTCCGTTTTTGAAGATTTTGAAGTACAGTCTCTCTCATAAAGTACAATATGATATCTTTTAAATTATATACTGGTCAGTCCATAAAATCGAACATTTTTGAAGTTGTGGTCAAAAGAAGCAAACAATTTCGTATTATTCTCTTTATTTTTCTTGACCCTTAATCGCAAATATCTCCATTTAGCAAATATGGACTTATCGTATTTTGCAAACAAACTCTTCAAATAATGAAATACACTCACAGTATCTATTATTCAACATCATACAAATACCCCTTGAGGATGCACACGGCTGTGTGTTTGTTTTGAGACAGAATATGGTTACCATTTCATCAGTTTTCATTTAATATTATTATTTTTTATCGCTAAGGAATGAACTGTGAAATGTGGTATTCTCAAATTATCAGAAAGTCATCATCATGGATTCTGCCTTCTTTTCTTTTTTTTAAATAATTTTTTCCAAATGCCGGCTTGTGTCGCTAGTGATAATGACAAAGGTGGGATTAATTTCTGCCCCCTTCTCCTAATACTTTTTTGTATGAATTAATAGGTGATTATTCAACGTGTACCTTTCATTGTACTTGATACACTGCATTCCTTTTCTGTGCTGGTCTAGGCTGGCGGTTGGTGTGGACACTGAAAAGAGAGACAAGCAAAAAGTTCAACACGAATGTTAATATCACCTAAAGTAGACGATTGGGTCTGAATATTTGAACTTGGGTCTGAGTATTTAAAACCATCTAACTTGATGATAAATATTTGAATTCCATAAGCTTTTGCCCTCAACATTTTTATGTGGGAGGGGTGGAACGTATTAGCATGTATAGGATCTACCATGGCAACAATGCATTATATCGTATCGAAATGAAAAAAAAAAAATGTTTTAAAGAATATGTACAGCTGACTAAAATTGCACAAAGAATTAAAAAGAAAATAAATCAGGCCTCCATAGTTAGCAGGTAAAGAGTACCATTAAATATTACCTTATTTTTTAGGTTAATTTTAAGTGAGTAAATTCCTGTATGTATGAAAACACCACAATCACATTCTTCATCCTTTCAAGAAATAACAAACAAGATCTAAGACTACTTATGTTTAACCAAAGATGTAGACCAAACATTCCATTTTATCCCTACTTTTCTTGCCAAAGTAATGCTGTTAATGTCATTATTAGAACATATTGTGTGCCATCAGTTCATGTAGCCACTAAAGACTAAATGGAATTCATCAGTATCAAGCTTTATTGTCATTTGCTTGAAGTCGAGTCTACTGTTTACTATAAAGCTGTTACTTTACAAAACTGAATTTGAGGTAGAAGACCTCAAGTCGAATGTCGATGATCATAACAGTATATTGGGGTCCACTTCCTTTGCGCATAGGTAAATTTCTTTTGACAGTCACTACTTGATCTACTAGACCACTAGTAGTAGTACAAGTATCCTACATTTACATAGTCCTTTAATAGTAGAACCACAACCACACCAATGAGCCACGTTTTGCCAAGCCCACCGACAGGAAAGGCTGTCATACTCATAGATCTATGTTTGCTCTTTATTTTCGTAGCTTGCTGTGTTTTTTGTTTATTTGTTTTTTACTCATCGTTTTCTTAAATCTTAGTGAAAACTATAATTGAAAGTACTGGACCCTACTACTAGCATAGCGTACTGTCGTCCACTATGTACAGCCCAATCGCCGTACTTCGCACGGCGTCTGGTCGGGCTGGATCAAACTTAGACCTGACAAAAACAAAATAAAACTTACCGGTGTTACCGCTGATTTTCTTTGTGGTAGCATTAACTGGTCAGGAGAATATCCATTCCATGACTACAAAACAGAACAACTGGCATGACTTCATAGTTCACACTGCAGCAAAGCTTGCCTGCCAGTCAACCAGTACTCTGCTACAGCACTGCTGCAGCTGTTGTCGCAAGCGGCCCGGCATCAGCGGCGGCACTACACTCACTGCCGCGGCTGAAATGGATCTGCAGCACGTAGCCGTATGTCTTGCAAATAGAGTTAATATGCAGTGTAGCGTGTGTTGTGATGGCCACGATGTTGATACGTTGTTTTGCCGTGCTGACTGTAGCGCGCATGGCCCTGATTTTATACAGCAAAGCGCAGTATGATGACATACGTTCTTTTGCCGTGCTGACTGTAGCGCGCATGGCCCTGATTTTATACAGCAAAGCGCTGTATGATGACATACGTTCTTTTGGCGTCGCAATTTCCTTCTTTTTTCTTGAGAAACCACCATGAAAAAACAGTGTATGTAAAGATACGTTCATTTGCCGTAACAGCGAAAATGCTTTCTTTGTCATTTCTATACGTATCTCAGCTTACGTTGTTTTGCCTAGCTGGAAACGGCAACGTTGTGAAAAAGGTGTGTGAGATACGCTTTTTATCTCTGAAATGGTAAACATTTGAGAATTGAGACATTCACCATTAAAAAGAGCACATTTTATTTAGGAGCCATATGCTCATAACTCAAAATGCCCAAATTTTGAGTTACGTTCCTTTGCCTTATCACGGCCGGACTGTGATCATAACTTATGAAAACTATTCATTTTATACCATAGGTACGGGCAGAGGGAGCAAGCCACTTTCAACGTACCATTCGTCTGAAATGTATTCATTAAAATCTTAAACGTGATCGCATTGTTCGAGCAATACAATTTGTTCTTATGTTTCATAGCATAAAAGCATAGAAGAAAAGGAAAAATGTAAGGTTTACTAAATGCATGTTTCAGGGTGCACACTCGAGAACGCGAAGCTACCATCTATACACTAAGTTTACTCATAAGGAAATATTAGTGTCTAGATATAATAATGTACATAGTGTATTATTCGCCCGGTTATGGGTGAAAATTTAGCATTTTCAGTTATGAAATTAACAACTTTTAGACGAGAAAAGTGTCTTTATACAGGGCTCGACACTAACGGTGGCCCGGTGGCCCAGGGCCACCAAAAACGCACGTCGGGCCACCAAAATTTCAGAAATGAAGAATTTGATGGCCTGATCGGGCCACCAAAAAGGGTCGGATGTTTGCCTTTGGGCCACCAAAAATAAAAGTTAGCGTGGAGCCCTGCTTTATAGTTTATTGTTCATGTCGGTTTTTCAATAATTGATCAATTATTTGTTACAGGGGAATTGGGGTGGGGGCAAAAAATTCGTTTTGACCCCTGATACACACTTCTATGAAATACTCCGAAAATTGTCAGTACCCAAATGTGTCGAGTCTTAATCTGTGGGTAGGAACCGAGCGGGGGAACATAAATCAAAGAGGATGAGGTAACTTTTGAATATATTTGATTTCAAGTAACATATATCAAACATTGCTTTTTGATGAATTCTTCTGAAATTTGTCAATCCCCCAAGTTTGCTAAGTGTATGGTTGGAGACCTTACGGGGAGGGTGTGGGAGGGGTATCAACCTCCCACGCGCGGGGATTTTTCATTTTCAGAATTGAAATTCAACAATCCATTGCATAATGAATGAAATATTTGGACAGTTTTCTGTTACAAAAAGAAGAAAATTTCCCTCATTTCGAGAATTGTAGGGTGACGTTTGCCCCCTTGTCCTCCGGGATTGATGCTCCTGCATACGAGGAAGCTGTAGCATTTTTAGAATTCAAATGAAAATAGATCATAAAGACATGTGGAATTTGGGGAAGCTATCAATCCCCCTAGACTTTTAATGTGCTAATAACAGGGCTGCCAACATTGGAAACTAGTTGAGAGTGAGACTCCCATAGGCCAATGCTATAATTTAGGAGTCAAAATGAGTGAGACAGCATGCAAATGAAATAAAGTTTTAGACTCAGTAATTTAGAGTGAGAAAGGACCAAAATGAGTGAGTCTCACTCTCAATGAGTGAGAGTTGGCAGCCCTGTAATAATATGAAGGGAAACCAAGCGGGCTAAGGGTTAATTGAAAGGAGATTTATTATCCCCTCCCACACGACGGGACTTTTGCCTTTTTTTTAAAGTAAAGTGACAGGTCTGGTGCACACTTGCAATAAACCTTTTATAAATCTATCAATTTAAAGGTGCATTAAGTCCATGGAAAATAGACCAAACGGAAGAGGGTGTGGAAAGGGGTATCCCATTTCCACGCGAGAGAGAATTTTCATGTTTACAATTGAAATTCAGCAACCTGGTGCACCCTTTGGGTGAAATATTTGGACAGATCTATATCAATAAAGCAAGAAAATCTTCTCATCTCGGGAACTATTAATGGGGGGGGGGGTGCACAATTATAATATGCTTGTCCCTCCAAAAATTTTATGAAACTTTATAAGGCTCGCACTTGGGCTCGCATTTTCAATTTGGATTGGTCAGAAATAAAGTGCAGTACATAGACCTTACATCCTTGCAGCACACGTACACATACACGCAAACGTATGCGTGCTCCGTACATCCGTACGATATGTACTGTACGGTTGATAAATAGTAAACACTGTAAAATAGATATGCTGCCAGAGCCCGGGGTGCGATTTTTTCCCCTTCGAATTTCTTGTCCCTGGTGCTAAATAAAAACTAAAATAATAAACAGATTAAAAAAAAAAAAACCCGAATGATTATTTAGCGTCCGGCGTCTAGGTCGCTCGCAGGCTGATTTTTTTTTCAAGGGCCTGAAGGGGGGTGCGTTCGCACCCAACGCACCCCCCCCCCCCCCCCCCCCCCCGTGACGCCCATGCAAGAACGAGGAGTAATTATTTAAAGGTAAATAGTACCATAGGCATATGATAGGGACAGTGTGTGTGTATGTGTGTGTGTGTGTGTGTTTAATTCACTTCCTCTGATTGTCAAAAAAGGAATCCAACTCTAAACTTGGTGTATTTCATTATTCTTAAAGATAATAAAAAGTTGTGGTACCTCAAAAGTGTCCTTGAATTTCCTTGTCTTAGTTTGTGTTTCAGGTTAAAGTACCTTTCATATAACTAACACTGTGAGACTTACTCGCCCCAAAGTGCTCTCATGTCTTAGTAATCATGCAATTAACTGCGATCAGCAGCCCCATACGCATAGCGACCAGTAGTCTGGGCTCCGTCCCCTTTTCCTTGGTGCCAAGAGAGGGCGCAAACTTTCTGATTGCGATATTCGAGAGACTGCGCGCCCAACCAGTTCTCGGGTATCGCAGTTCTCGGCGTATCGCAATCCTCGGGTGTCACGCCCTCATACGGCTTGACGTGTACACGATCACTGCTACGAGTAAAAAGCGTCCAGAAGCTAGACTAAGCGACCAGCAGTCCCATACGCATAGCGTGATCGGGCTTCGCATTGTAGCATTCAGGATCATGACAGATTTAGTATCGCAGGGTAAATGTCAACTTAAAATCCCATAAATTCTTCAATTTGAAGACTTACCAATTAACTTGAAGTATTGAAAACAGGCTTCGGGCAACGTTTCAAGGTTCTGCCTATAGTCCCTTTCTGTTCAAATTGATGACTGAATGTGACTAGGTCGACAGGACCTTAGGAGAGCTACATACAGTACACTGAATACTACAGCCAGTGCATGCGAACACATCACATGCACACAAATTTCAAATCCATGAACGGATAAGATGTTTGTGTGCGCATGCGCTGGCCATGGTATCCAGTGTATGTAGCTCTCCCAAGGTCCTCTCGACCGAGTCACATTCAGTCATCAATTCGAACAGAAAGGGACTATTGGCAGAACCAAACGTTGTTCGAAGCCTGTTTTCAATACTTCAACTTAATTGGTAAGTCTTCAAATCGAAGAAATGTTTGGATTTTAAGTTGACATTTACCCGCAATACTAATTCTGTCATGATCCTGAATGCTACAATGCGAAGCCCCATTACGCTATGCGTATGGGGCTGCTGGTCGCAGTTAGCTATGCGTACAATGGGCTGCACGCTGCTGGTCGCAGTCAGTGGTTTCGTACAATATTTATCGACGCTGTACAGCGTCGGCTCTGGTACGAAACCATTATTGCATGATTACTAAGACATGAGAGCACTTTGGGGCGAGTAATTCTCACAGACAACGTACTTTAACCTGAAACACAAACCAAGACAAGGAAATTCAGGGAAGCTTTTGAGGTACCAAAACTTTTTATTATCTTTAATATAAACAATATAAACAGTTCAACGCAAACTGAATCCTAGCACGGCCATACCTTTTTTAGATGCGTTAAACTCAAAGAGAAGAAAATGTAATAATTCTCAGTTTGTTTAGAGGAACTTGCAAGTGAAAATCTAAGAAAGCCTACGTCAGACCGAATCAAAGTGCTCTAGAAAAAACAACAACAACAAGAAACAAAAACAGATCTGCAAGAAAATAATTTCTTGTTTCTTTTTTTATCCAACATTTAATAAATGTATTGAAGTAGTGGTCTTCATAAATATTAAAACCAGAAAATGACTAGGTTTTCCCTTTTCATCTGTTTTGAGTCCTCATTTTTGATAATCAGGACGTGCGATTTTTTTTTGTTTTGTTTTGTGATGCGTGATGCACGGTCATATGATGTGACTATAGCAATATTTTGAGTAAATTTTATACAACAGGTAACCTATAAATCCAGTTGCACTATTTCAAACCCCCAATAAGCAATGTCCGCATACGATGGTAAAGGACGGGAAGGAAGCAGGGAGATTTGTTAAATTACAGTCCCATCCTTGTTCTGCTTTAATAGGGTTCCATTGGTAAATGTTCTTCCCCCATATCATTTTGAATAGGTAGATTGTTGCCATTGGAGGATCCAGGCGGGGGTGCACCGGGCTCCCCCCCCCCCCAAATATTATATATATATATATATATATATATATATATATATATATATATATATGTTTATCCACACCTGGTTGCCACAGCATTGTTTCTCTTTGAAATTCCTACTGGATATCATGAAATGATGAACTATGGTGAGTTTATTTTATAGTTTCTCAGTATAACCAGTGTTCTTCATTATCAATCATCTGCTATAAGCAGAAAATCAAGTCCTATTTATGTATAGAGAAATTAATTGAATCGTCACATATCATGTTGCAGCCTTTACGCAAAACAACTTTAACACAGAGCGAATATATAAGTCTTACTAAACTAGGTTTTATAAGCATAATGGGAATTTCCTTGGTAATTCCCTCATATAAAGTCATGGCCAGAAAAAACAAGGAACAGAAAAAAACAATGCGATATGGAAATCAATATAACGAAATCATGTTTGTTTGCTTTTCGCGGGAGTGCTGCATAAATATGCGCATATAGCTCTATAGGAAGAAAAAGCGCACCCACTTGTTCACATAAACACGCTTGATTACACACATGAACTTAAAACTATTGTGATTGTCATATATTAAGTGTGTGCAATATGAATTGCAGTACAGACTGACTGTATAGATCAGTAGAACATGAGTGTCTGACGCGATGCAAAACCACGGATAGTAATGCGGAAATTGTGATATCTGCAGCTGCAAAGTGGCTTAATCGGAGTAAGCCACTTTCATCACATCCATCGGTTCGGAGTAAAGCGTTCGTCCTCGGAAAATTTCTACCAAGAATGATTCGACTACTAACATTCGTATTCTTAAGATGGCAATTCTCATACGTCACTGTTAATGCTGCGAATGATATCACCGGTGAGTTGCTTTATGACCTTAAATCAAGATTGCTCCTTGCCTCTTTCTTTCTCGCTCCCTCTCTCCTTTCCATCGGAATCTCGAAAATCAATATAGAAAACAGTGTAAAGACTGCAATAACAATTGTACAATTGTATAATAAACAATGTTCATCTCTCGAAAAGTCAGCCGGATGATCCAATAGAAGGACGACGATATGTAGAGAAAAAGCACCAGATATTATCAATGAAATCCTTTTTTGACTTGAATTACTCCTGGTAGCAATGCAACAACCAAACGCACATAGTCCTGAACTTCGAGAGTAAAAAAGAAATTGTCACAGTTTCTCATCTTGTCATTGTTGTAATCATTATTCAGCTCTCATGATTGTCCTGAATACGTTTTATTGCCTTTTTTTTTTTTTGATGGTGTTGTTATTTCCAATCACAAGCAGTATATAGGCCCTACTGGAAAAGGTCATACACTACTAAATTACATGTAATGAGATAGAATCTAATTTATCAAATTGTATCACGATGATATTTGAACATTTAACCAAATTCCTTGAAACACTTTCATGATATCTTGGTCTAATCCATAACGATCCTCTCTGGTAGAGATAAGGGCAGTTATATACAGTCAGCAAAAAAAGAAAGTAAACACTTTTTGCAGTTAATATTTTTCATAGAAGATTTTGATAAAAATCAATGTGTTGTATACTACATACATCAAAGATTATTGAATTGGCTATCAACCTGGCAGGCTTATACAAAGGGAGATTTTATGCATGAGTGAACACATTTGTTTTTGTCCTCCAAGGCGGAGAAGTAAAAATTGCAGAATTGAACATATAGAAATCCATTTGCAAATGCCCTCCAAGATAGCAAATGATAACAAAAGACCAATTTAACGCAATAAGAGACATGAATGAAACAGCAGAAATGAGTTTCCGTTCCCATGTTTCCCTTTATATTTAAAACAAAAACACAGTAGGGAGACTGAAGGTGGAACATAAGTATTTTCCATCAATTCAAATTTTAAATGACATAGGGAGTAAGCCGTAAAGGTGCTAAAATCGACAGGATTTCTGCATTTTACCTTTCAATTGAGGAATTTAAGAAACAAATTCAAGAACCAAATATCTCAAATTTTCTTAATCTGGAATAACATTTCAAATTTAACGTTCTTCATTATCATAATTTTTCTCTTATATCTTGACTTCGGATTTGACAGAAGATTATTCATTTTCCTCCATTATTTTTTTGACTTTCTTTATCTTTGGAGGGTCACAGAGATATTATGGAGATCATAGGTTGATTTTTGCAAATTAATTTGCATTTCTATTGTGTTGAATCTGTCATTTGTTGTTTGTTATTATATGGAAGAGCGTATACGCTTGAATAACAACTTGTCCATCTTGCAATGTTTACTTTTGTGCCTTGGAAGAAAAAAAAAGAATGTATTCACTCTAGGTAGACTAGGTTGATATCTAGTTAAATTACTTTTAACATGGTATGTAAAACACCATTTTTAGCCAGATAGTCTACGAGAAAGATAAACTTGAAAAATTGTTTACTTTCTTTCTTTTTTTGCTGAGTGCGTAAAGAATGAAGGGATTCCTTTTTCTTCGTATAGGGAGTGCAGCTACAGTTTTTTTTTTCTCATTCGCGGAGTGGTGATTAAAAAAAATCAAGAAAACAAACCAGTAAACCTCTATAGATTACACTTTCTCCTAAAACACATCACATTTTACTCTTATATCTTGATTAAGTTGGCTGTGTTAATGTAAATACAGAAAGTACCTATTGCCTATATGAATACCATCTTTCTACCAACCGTAGTAGCAGTAGTATACGTTCGGTTTATAATGCTTATAGTGGTGATGGCTGTTGATGTACGGAACGTATTATCAGAGGTTCGTGATAGTAATCTATGCGATCGGAGTAGATAAAGTACTGATAATACCACGAATAGTAGTAAGTGTGACAACGCTGAAAAGAAAAAAGAAGATCAAACAAAAATCGTATTTAACAAGTGTTTCCTTCAATCACAGGGTCACTATGGCCACTATACACACCCACTAACCTTAAATCCTGCTAGGTTGGACTGGGCAGAGCTGGGTGTTGATCAATAATTCAAGACACCTTTCAGAATACTTTCCAACTTACTTCCACGATTTGCTAAATGATAGGAGAAAATGTTACTGCGTAGATGTATTTGACAACTATGTTGACAAGGCAGCAATCGGGAAACTGATTAGCTGTGGCTGCTATTGTTAGGGGGAAAAAAACATGAATAGTAGAAACATCACTGTAGGGCCAGCCGACTGTTCTATAATGATTCAATCCCTTGTAGATTTGAGGCTCACAGGTGACATCGAGGGCACGGTGGAGTACAGACGAGGCGAAGGAGGGTGGGAAACCGTGTGTGGAGGCAGCTTGTCGATCTTTGATGTCATCGTCATTTGTAGAGAGTTGGGCTTCACCGGAGCAAACAGAGCCATCAAAGATTCTCCTTTTCCAATCAATGGCACATTTCCACCCGTTTCGGGCCTAGGATGTACTGGAGGTAGGATGCAGTCTTTAAGATACATCGAGATGATGTGTTTGTTCAACCATTATTTGCATTTCCAGGTAAAGGGTGTTTTTGTTTTTTAATAACAACGATCAAGTATATATATATTTTTGTCTTAATGTTCTGTACATGGGCAATTTAGGAACGTCATATTAATGTAGATACAGGACCTATAACCACCTATACTATAATACCTATCATCAAATCTTGGTGTGCAGATTAATCTTAATATCGAAGGATATTAGAATGTACATGGGATTTTTCTTCACCCTGCCATTACCCTTGCTATTAAGCCCAATTATTTGACTCTTTGCAGGACTTGTCGGGAGGGGGGGGGGGATTACATGCCCCCAAGTATGTTTTTTTTAATTAATTGATGTATCATCGTATTGGCAAATAGGTAGACTAACTCATACTCTACATGACCGTACATTTAATTTTCTGAAGGTTACCCATGGATGGCGCTATTTACCAAAATATATAGAAATAGACAGGAAATAGGCTAAAAACATGATTTTTCTATATTGTATCTTAATCCCCATTATATTTGTTATGGTTGAAATTTTTCAAGGTCACCATTTTTGTAACAACGTAAAGAAACACAATATGAGACCTGTGATGAAATGTTTGGGATGGGTACATGTATAGTTATCACATTTTATCATTAGCACATTAGTGGAATTTTAAGTTTGCAGATTGACGATATGATGAAATAAAGATATGACAGGTATAACTTTGATGAAGGAATCAAAATGACACAAAATGTATTTGAAGGGCAATATTATTAGAAAACGCTATTGTTTTCAATTTTTCTATTATATCTATTGTTTTGTGCCTTTGTCCAAAAAACACCAAAGTATATAATAAGAAAAAAATAATTTCCAGTAAGCATAATAACTTCACAATTTGCTTCTTCAACAAATTTCAGCCAAGAAACACCCAATTCATACACTGTTATACTGTTAAATGAAATTGGAACAGAAAAAAAGATGCAAAGTCTAACATGGTTGTCAGTTTATGGTTACCATGACAACCAGCAATATTCATTCATTCATTCATTCATTCTAAATTGAATAAAGCTAAATTAAATAAAGCTAAATAAAGCTAAATTAAATAAAGCTAAATTCTATATTACAATATTCGCAATAAGATTTTCGGAATAGTCACGAAATGTGGTTGAAATTAGATTAAGGGCGAAAGAGTGGCAAATGGAAATCATTTTTTGTTTCATTTGCCACTTGGGGGGGGGGGGGGGTGGGCACAATATGCACCCCCCCCCCCCGTTTGTTTGTTTGTTTGTTTTTAGGCTTAAAGGGATTGTATAGTTTCGGTTGAGATGAGGCTTCAGGTTTCGATTTTTTGTTTGTTAGATAATGAGAAACCTTATGTAAACATGAAAGAGCATTTTATTCTGAGAGGGATTCAAAGTTAATTAGATGATTTTTTTTAATGGCTGAGGTATCCAAAACAAAGGGACCCTCAGAAAAGGTGGAACCCACCCTTTATTAGGATAGTTTTGTTTTAATTTATTTTTGGACGTGGCAGCCATCTGAAAACCGATTTTCTCTTTAATAGAATCGTATGCTCTGTAACATTTCATAAGTGGTTTCTTAAACATTAAAAGCTCAGTCACAGTACAGTACACATCTCGACGAATACTTGACCACCCCTTCAGACTACTATTCACAGTGACAGAAACAAAAAAAAAGTCTAATCATCTAAGTCTACATGTTTTAAACTGATTCACTGCAAGGAAATGAAATAGACATTCAAACTTTTGCTGTGTTTTGGTACAAAAGTGCGAAACAGTTTGAATATTTTACCTTACTTTGCTTCTGTAATCGTTATCTCTTTTGCTGTGCTAGAACTGGCACTGGCTCACACCAAAATATTGCTTGTCTTATTTTCTCCATTTATTTCTTGTTCGTTTATTTTCTGCATTAAAGACGAGACTGATATAAACAAATGCAGCATCACCACATCATGCTCAACTGGGAAAGCTGGAGCGGCAGTTTGCTATGGTAACGACAGTAATGAATACTAATTGTTATTATGGTAATTTATAGTGAGCATCTCTTTTTTTTATGTTTCACCGAGTGACGTGCCTTTTTTGTGTGTGTTTAGTATTGGGTCGTTACTGCTGCTTGGATGTTTGCATGATTTCGTATGATTTGTTTTTCTTTCGGAACTTGCACACGTCAATATGTTTCATCAAATAATAGTTAAGTTATATTTTTTCTTGTCTATGGTTATTTATCTTGTCAAATTTTATTTTACATATGGCTGAT
Organism: Diadema antillarum; assembly: GCF_040938485.1. NCBI lineage: Eukaryota > Metazoa > Echinodermata > Echinoidea > Diadematoida > Diadematidae > Diadema > Diadema antillarum. The sequence continues at coordinate 317,703 of NW_027271458.1, forward strand.
TATGATTTTAATGTTATCTCCCCGCCAGTTTTCATTTGTTTGAAATTATATGCTATAGTTGAATGCTTTTAGTTATCCCATATTTAGCTTTGCAATCCATTTAGCAATAGAGGACCTGGTCTAGCAATTTGCCAAAAGGCGTACTGAGGAGTTAATGTTCGGCATGGATATAATAATAGGCATGGTGATCTGACCAATGGGCGCAATTGAACTTTCTGTAATTACTTAACACTCCTTTAGAACGCGTATTGTCATAATAATTTTCACGTAGAAATCTTGCCATGAGGAATTGCAGGAATAGCTTTCAGTGGTATTCTACCTCAAATCTTTCTTATCAATTTCTCTCAACGTCCGAACTGACACTGCACTAAAACCAAGGGAGTAACTACAAGGGATGTTATGCTGGTAGTAACACTGGAAACCGCGTGCTCCCTGGCAACCCCTGTCCAGATGGGACCTCCACTAATCCGTGTAGCATTTCCGACATGACCATCGAGATCTGCATTGCGATGTGTCGGGCTGTCAGCGACACTGAATACGCTTATGCTGGAGTTGAATTCGGCAGGGAGTGTTACTGTGGACAGGCAGGTGTTAACTACAGTGGAGTCGATGGGAGGAAGTCGGATTCAGAATGTCAATTTAAATGCTCAGGTGATGAGTACCAGAGCTGTGTAGGACAAGGAAACATTGCTGTGTTTGACAGTGAGTTTGTGTCCCCTCTGATGCTTTGTCACAGATTAAAAAAATAACTGGATAAATAAAGTGTCACTGACGAATGAAAACCGCTAAATTATCGTCTTAGTGATCCATTACGTCTGAAAGTTGTTAATATGTATACCAAAATTATAATATTGTTTACTTCTGTATCGTTATAATACTTTGATTAATGTTTGTGTGTCTTTGGTCATGCTTTTCTGAAAGGTTGGTTTGTTGATTTTGTTTTGCCATGTTCTCATTTTGTTCTCTTCAATCTTTAAAAGCAGATGTCACTGTCTTAACTGTTTCCTTTAAAAAAATGAAAGATAAGCTTACTTCTTTGTGTTAAAACCATGACAGTTTCCTTTCCAAGCAACACAACGGCCGTGCAAAGTGACACAACCACCGTGCCAAGCGACATGACTACCGTGCCAAGCGACACGACCACCAGCAAGGGTCCAATTACGTCTACTTTGATGACATCTTCTTCATCTTCAATAACTAAATTGATCTCCTCTCCTTCTGATTCATCTTCCATTGGTAAGACCATGGCTGGCATTTTAATATTCCTTTTAGCTTGCCTTTATCTACTGAACGCGCTGCATATAGTATGTTTTGAAGGAGTATACAGTATACTGAAAATCACGATTTCTGAAATTCCATTTTTTTTTTGTGCTTAATCCGTTTACTGCCGATTTTACCAGATGTCATGTGTATAAAGTGTCTTGGGTTATCAGAATTTAGTATGGAAGAGGTTAAAGTGACAACAGCCGTTTAGATAAGTGTTATTATTTATTTTGTTATTACATTTCTATAACCTGGAACCAAAGTAATAATGTCTATGATTGTTTGTTTTAAAAGAATCCAATTTTTAATTCTAATCCTAAAAGCTGGAAGTGTTCTATCGATATGTTTGTTTGTTTTTTTCGCAATTCTGAACATGGCCACAAATTGATTACATTTATTTTGAATAATGAATACTAATGATATCTTGACGCTATTACAATATCTTTTGGAACAGTTCTGTACGCAGGAGCAGGAGGAGGGGCCGGAGCAGCACTAGTCCTTGTCCTTATCATTGTCATCATTGTGGTAAAGTTCAGGTAATTAATGTTCATTACATGAATGTTGTTGTCTCATTGTTCTTGTACATGACCCATTGTCGTCTTCTAGTATTTTAGCGTAGCATGTATTTCACAGAGGGAAAAACAAAGTTAGATATCGGTGTTAATGTTGGTGCCAAAGTTGAAAGATGCATTACGTTGCTTTTAATTTGCATTTGGATTTGGGAAAAGGGATCATGATCATGACACTCACAGGTGTTCATTTTCAAAACCTCACGTGGAAAATTAAGATTTTTTTTAAACAAAATGGAAAGGATTTCTCTACAAGAAAATAGTTTAAGGTCTTATGACGCTTTAGGATTATTTTGTTTTGTTTCGTTTCGGGGTTTTTTTCCCCTTACAACCTCCAAATTCAGCTAAAGAAAGAGTAACTGTCAGGAAACACCGACATTAATGTACCCTAGCTGAACCAAAACGCGTTTTTCAGCCAGTGGAAATCGATCCTTTTGGTTGTTTGTAGGGCTAGATGGTTATAACTGTGTACATATTTTGGTAAGGATGCGATATCGTTTAATAGGAATTGTCAACGCTTTCAATTAAACAGATTGGCAAGAAGATACAATATCATTTGGCATAAGTTAATGCGAGTATAACATCTATTATGATTATAAAGAAAGAAATATGATGTTCATTTGTTGGAGTTTATTTGTGAATATTTTCAGTCACATTTTATTCCATACACATTTTGTAGGAAACCAAAGCCACCTCAGCGAAACCAGCCACATTCATCACCCGCAGATTGTGATGGAGACACCATGTACGAAGATATGAGCGCAAATCCAAAATCTACACATAGCTACGCTACACGAATCGACATTACGGACAAAAGTTTAACTGCTGCTTATGATAACACCTTGCCCGAGTCAAATATGCATGGAGAAAACCAGAAATGCAAAGCCCTTCCCTTATACGCTATGCCAGACAAAACTAACAGGAAGAATACATCAGGTCACGTGATTGAGGTGGAGCATGATTTCGGTGGGATGTACGCAGTCGTGAACAAACAGCGACCCGAGCCTGAAGGTAGTGAATCCATTGACGCCGATGACATACGTGCCATGTACTCAATGCCGAACAAATCGCAGAAAAATCGCAACACGTCTCACGGATGGAAAGAGCCTGCAGCGCCGCAAGACGATGTGCATGCCATTCACGAACTGTATGCAATGCCGAACAAGCGACGCGACGACGATGGCACGGTTATGCTTGAAAATGAACTGTACCGGGAAATGTAGATAACACAGTAAAGGTTGACGTGCACGTCATACAAAAATTTTATGAGAATAACTGTAAGAATATGGTACTTTTGACCACAACTATACAGTTCATGAAATATATTATTATTATATTAAAATAATTATACTGTATAATTTATGACCAACATAGCATAGCAGAAGGATGACCAATAGCTTAAAGGACAAGTTCACCTTCATAGACATGTGGGTTGAGTGAATGCAGCAACATTAGTAGAACACATCAGTGAGAGTTTGAGCAAAATTGGACAATCCGTTATAAAGTTATGAATTTTTGAAGTTTTTGCTCAGTCCCGGCTGGATGAAAAGACTACTATAGCTTGTGATGTCACATGAGTACAACGATATAAAGAAAGAATAAAGAAAATTCAACATATTTCCATTTTTCTCGCATAACAAAAGAACACTCGACTTCTCTCTTTCAGAAGGCAGGGAGAATGATATTACCCTTAACATACGTCAGTAGCAAGTCGAAGAAATGTGCACTTTATTCAAAAAGTAAAGTTTTGTGAAATTCTCTTTTTATTTTCCTTATATAGTTGTACGCATGTGCCATCATACATTGTAGTAGTCTTCTCTTCCAGCAGTGACTGCGCAGATACTTAGAATATTCGTAACTTTTGAACGGATTGTCCAATTTTCCTCAAACTTTCACTGATGTGTTCCACTAATATTGCTGTATTCTCTCAGTCCTTATGTATACGAAGGTGGACTTGTCCTTTAAAGTGTTCTGTGATATACTCTATGCCCCCCCCCCCCCCCCAAAAAAGACATCGGAATCCTCCGATATGATAACTGAAAGAATATTTAAATCAATCCGAATACAATTCCAGGGTCTGAAACTATAACTTATTGACCACGTCTTAGAAAACCCCATCCGATTTGCTTCAGTGGTCAAAGAGGTGTTTTGCAGAGCATGTCAGGAATCCCTACCTCCAAGTTCTGATCATTGTATTCACACATTATAATATGCACTTCCCAGAACATCCAAGTACTAAACTTCGAAGAATCAGGCCCATGATCGGCCTTGAAGAAGTTCACATTTCTCTGATCCCTTAAAAGGACTGTACATGACTGTTTGAGGTGGGGATTCATGTTTTGCACATTTGTAAGTGAGATAATGAGAAAGCTCTCATGAAACATGAAAGAACATGTAATTTTAAGAAGGATTTAACGTTTATTTGATGAAAATTGTTTTTTAAATGGCTGAGATAAAAAAAGTGATAATGATAAAACTGAGGCGACAGTCCACGCCTTCTATAAGGATCTCCATGTTTCACCTTTCTTTGGGATGTCTCAGCCATTTCAAAACCGATTTTCATCAAATAAACTTTTGATACCCTTTAGAATTGCATGCTCTTTGACATTTCATTCAAAGCTAAATCCTCACCTCAACCAGAACTGTACTCACCCTCTAACCAAATTAAATGATTTTGTTTTCTTCTGAAAAGTAGAGTAAAGATGTTATATCTTAAGACCCTAAAGTACATTCAGACAGTCTAATCATATTTGAAGATATCAATACGATAATAAGATTGTATTTTTTTTTAGGGGGCGCACCGTACAGGACGCTATATTAACCCGAGTCTCGCAACAATTAAGACACACATGCACACACACACACACACACATACTCACACACACACACACACACACACACACACACACACACACTCACACACACAAACACACACACACACACACTTGTGTATACATAACACTTTTAGTGACCAAAATACGTCCTTGCGTGTTTATAATCTATTATCAGACTTATAAATCTCTGAGCAATTGAAAATGGCACCATCTTTTCTGACAGATGTTAAACGTTTCACTCTTAAAGAATATGTGATTCTGTTCTATTATAATCTAAACATCCCAAGAACGGAAAGTAATAATTTACAGTTAAATAGTGCCATGTAGGGGCAGTGTGTGTGTGTGTGTGTGTGTGTGTTTAATTTACTTCCACTGATTGTCAAAAAAGGAATCCACTTCTAAACGTGATGTATTTCATTATTCTTAATACATGTATAAACAATTATTTGTAGACGTAAGGTATACAGTGTGTATTTTGACTTGTATGTGTGCATATGTGTGAATTTGTCATCAATTCGTTTGTTTATTTGATTCAACGTAAACTGAACCCTAGCACGGCCATGCCGCTTAGATGGGTTCTACTCAAGGAGAAGAAAGTATAATAATTCTCAGTTTGTTTAGAGGAACTTGCAAGTGAGAATCTGAGAAAGCCTACGTCAGACCGAATCAAAGTGCTCTAGAAAAAAAAAAAACTGCAAGAAAATAATTTCCCCTTCCTTTCATTATCCCACATTTAAGTATGGAAGAGTTTAGTGCTCTTCAAAATATAAAAACCGGAAAATGACTAGGTTTTCCCTTTTCATTTGTTTTGAGTCCTGATTTTTGATTATCAGGTCGTGCGATTCTTTTTTTGTATGTTTTGTAATGCGTGATGCACGGTCACATGATTGCAATATTTTGAGAATGAAAAAAAAGTGTATACAACTGGTAACCTCTAAATCCACAGTTGCACTAATTTCAGACCCCCAATAAGCAATGTCCGCATACGATGGTAACAGACGGGAAGGAAGCAGGGAGATTTGTTAAGAGACAGTCCCGTCCCTGTTCTTCTTTGATAGGGGCCCTGTGGTATACATGTTCTTTCCCCATATCATTTTGAATAGGTAGATTGTTGCCAATGGAGGATCCAGGCGGGGGCGCACCGGGATATATATATATATATATATATATATATATATATATATATATATACACAAAGGTGTTTGTTTGTTAAAAGAAAAGAAAAAATTGTGGTTGGGGTGCGCCCCCCCCCCCCCCCGTATTTTTTAAAGGCGCCCCCTCTTTACGGAATTTCTGGATCTGCCCCTGGTTTATCACCTCTTTTGAATTCATACTGGACGTCATGAAATTATGAACTATGGTGCGTTTCTTTCATAGCCTCTTCAGTATAGACACTGTTCTTCATTATCAATCATCTGCTATTAGCAGATAATCAAGTCCTAATCATGTGTAGGGAAATGACTTGAATCGTCACATATCAAGTTGCAGCCTTTACACAAAACAACTTTAACACAAAGCGAATGCACAAGTCTTACTAAATTAGGCTTTATAAGCATAATTGGGATGTCCTAGGCAATTCCCTCATATTTATAAAGTCAGGCCAAAAAAAAAAAAAATGACAGTGCGATACGGAAATCAATATAAAGGAATCATGTTTGTTTGCTTTTGCGGGAGTGCTGCAGAATTACGCACCCACTTGTTCACCTAAGCACGCTTGATGACACACGACAATGAACTAAGAATGTGATCGTCATTTATTGTGTGCAATATGAATTGCAGTACAGTCTGTACAGAACAGTGAAACATGAGTGGCTGACGTGATGCAAATCCACAGATATCAATACAGAAGTTTTGATATTCGTAGCTGCAAAGTGTCTTAATTGGAGTATAGACGCAATCTGTTGGAGTCACATCTATCTGTTCAGAGTAGAGCTTTCGTCCTCGGAAAAGGCAACCAAGAATGATTCGACTACTGACATTTGCACTCTTAAATTGGCACTTCTCACACGTCACTATTAGCGCTGTGAATGATATTACAGGTGAGTTACTTTCATGACCTTTAATTAAGATCAAAGGCACTGTACAGTACTAGTTGAGGTGGGGATTCATGTTTTGAACATTCCTAAGTGAGATAATGAGAAACCTCTTATGAAAAATGAAAGAGCATGTAATTTTAAGAAGGATCCAATGTTTATTTGATTGAAATTTGTTTTCAAAGGGCTGAGATATCCCCCAAAAAAGTGAAATAATAAAAGGCGACAGGCCACGCTTTTCATTAGTATCTCTTTGTTTTACCTTATTTTTGGATAGCTCAGCTATTTCAAAACCGATTTTCATCAAATAAACTTTCGATACCCTTTAGAATTGCATGGTCTTTGACATCTCATAATCAGTGGTTTCTGAATATCTCCCAAAACGTTACAAGCTAAATCCTCACCTCATCCAGAACTGTACACACACTTTAATTGCTCCTAGCCTCTTTCTTTCTCGCTTCCTCTCTCCCTTCTATCTACTTCAGCGCTTATGTTCGTTGTTGTGTTGATGGTTGTGTTGTCTTGCTTTAGTGTTTGCACACCCAATGAGGCATTATCTGCTATATTTCATATCCTACTATGTCGAAAATCAATATAATAAACATTGTACAGACTGTAGTAACAATTGTAATAAACGATGTTCCTCTCTTAAAATGTCAGTCAGTTGATCCAATAGAAGGACGACGATTTGTAGAGAAAAAGCACCAGGTTTTATCAATGGAATCCTATGTTGACTTGAAATAACTCAAATAATTCGATGGCAGTGCCTTTTTCCCTGGCAGCAGTGCAACAAGCGAAATTCGATATACAAGTCAAATTCAAACGCACAGATTCCTGACCTTGGAGAGTCAAAATGGTCACAGTTTCTCATCTTGTCCTTGCTGTTATCATTATTCAGCTCTCATGTCCTCATGAACACGTTTTATTGCGTTTCCTCGGGTGATGTTGTTTCCAATCTCACTGCATTATATAGGCCCTACTGGAATATGTCATAAATTACTAGATTACATCTAATGAGATGAAATCTAATTAATCCGATTTGTATCATAATGGCATTTTCCAAATTACAAGTTTATTTGAAGCTCTTTCGTGATTTTTTTTGGTCATATTCATATTCATAATTCACTTTTGTCTTATATATCTAAAATATTAGAAAAGAAAATATATTCTCGAGTTATAGATTTTTTAAATAGAAATGACATTTTGTCAATATAACAATTTGGATTTCGCAAGAAACATAGCACAGCACATGCAATATTATCTTTCACTGAAAAAGTATCTCGAGCAATTGATAAGTTTCAACATACTGCAGGAATCTTCCTGGACCTCTCCAAGGCCTTCGACACGATTAACCACGACATTCTTCTTTATAAACCTAATCATTATGGTATACGTGGGAAGGTCTTGGAGTGGTTCAGAAGCTATTTGAAAGACAGAAAACAATTTGTATAAACAATGAAAAATCTTCTTTGCGCTCAGTTGATTGTGGAGTTCCACAGGGAAGTATACTAGGGCCGTTACTCTTTATTATCTACATCAATGATTTTCCAAAATCTTCAAATGTTCTTTCTTTTATATTATTTGCAGATGATTCTAATCTTTTCTTTTCTCATTTTAATCCTCATACATTAGTTGATGTCATGAATATAGAATTGAACAAGATAATGCAATGGCTAAGAGCAAATAGATTATCGCTTAATTTGCAGAAAACAAATGTGATGTTGTTTAGTAATACCCCTAATAAATTGCCACATGATATAATTTTTGAAAATGAAGTGATAAAACAGGTCTATTCTGTTAGATTTCTTGGTGTAACTGTAGACAGTAAGCTTTCTTGGAAACAGCATATAGATTGTATATGCCGCACTATTTCCAGTAACATAGGTGTAATTAATAAAGTAAAGTTTTGTTTTTCTGTTAAAAAGTTGCTAATGTTATATTCAACGTTAATTTTACCTTATCTAACGTATGGAATTATGTTATGGGGAAATACACATTCAACTTATTTGGATATATTATCTTTGTTACAAAAAAAAAAAAGCACTTCGAGTGATATGTAATACCTCCAAATATTCCCATACTGACGGATTATTGGTGGAGAATAAGGTTTTGAAAGTAAGGGATTTGTATTATCATTACCTTGGTCAATTTATGTACAGTTTGTATAATAATTCACTTCCTTCAGTTTTTGAAAATATGTTTAATACGAATACACATATTCATAAATACCCCACTCGTCAAACAGATGAATATCATTTGCCCCTTACCCGAACTCTATTTACAAAATCCACGTTTATCTACAGTGGCCCAAAATTTTGGAATTCCCTTGAGAAAAATATAAAAGATTCCATTAGTTTGAAATCATTCTCTAGTAATTTAAAAAAAAAAAATATTTGATTAGCTTATATGTACCCCATGACTAGTTTGACTGTTTGGAATTGTTGTTCTTTTTTCTTCACCCTGTATCGAGAATGTTGACCTGCCCTTCGCTCTCTCTACTCCCCCTCTCCCCCTCCCGCCCTCTCTTTCCCTACTCTCTTCTGTGTGTGCACAATGTATGTGGATGCATACAAGTGTACATGTGTGTGTACGTGCGTGTGTACGTGCGTGTGTGCGCGTATGTGTATGTGGGTACGTGTGTGTGCTTGTGGGTACGTGTATGTGTATGTGTATGCGTATGTGTATGTGTAAGTCTATGTCTATGTCTATGTCTATGTGTATTCATGTGAAAGCGTATACTTCATGTAACCATCCAATTCGATTGAATGAAAACTGTATACTTTCAATGATTAGCTTGTACGGTACATGTATCGTTGTATTGTGTTATAAAGGCATATATAATTAATGTATTGTAGTAATGTAACGTAAGTGAGGGGACTGTAATCTACAAGTTCGCTTTTTAGCAGCCCCTCAATTTCCATTTCCATGAAGTTCTTTTAAGAACCAATATGTATTATTATGTTCCAATATATGTAATCATGTCAAAGTGTATTACCTGTGTTTGATTGGAAATGAAAATAAAAAAAAAACATGCATGTGAACATGCATGTGTGTGAAAATGAAAATGAAAAATGAGGCTCTCTGGTAGAGATAAGGCGAGTTATATACGAATGAAGAGGGGGTTTTCTAATATTTTTTTTTTTTTCGTGTAGGGAGTGCAGATACAATTTTTTTTTCGATTTTGATTGTACTCTTTCTCTATCTCCATTCAATTCAATTCAATTCAATTCATTTATTTTTCATTCTTCTTTTGTCAACAAAACATAACGCATAATACATTTGGAATTACATCATAAGCATAAACATTCGACTTTGTAAAAGATAAATGATACAAATAAACAAAAGAATGCATACTGGCAAAAAAGTACAAAGTTATGCTTCAGTTGAGGAAAAAGAAAGAACTGAGAGGTCCACTAAAAAGCAAGCTTGTATGTTGTGAACCACTCAAAAAATGAACAAACTTATGAATTACTTATTTACAAATACTTATCACAGTTACAATTTACGACAGAACGGAACAAGAGAGGAGAAATACAAAAGACATGACACGACTTGACAAAAAAGACGGAAAGAATGGGGAGAGAGAAAGGAAAAGAAAAAAAAGAGAAAGAGAATAAGAGAATGAGAGAATGCCTACACGCTGAACTAGGGAAATGGAACAGGGGGTGATTGAGAATGTGCTTCAGAGGGCTGGTAATGCACGCAGCTGTGCAGGGGAGTGGTGTTAAAAAAGGAAGAAAACAAACCAGTAAACCTTTATGATTACACTCTCCCCTATCAAAAAACAAAACAAAACAAAAACAAACAAACAAACAAACAAAACTAGCAAATCTCCCTTTCCCTTATATCTTAAGTATGTTGGTTATGTTCATGTAAATATAAAGTATCTATTTATTATAAATAGCATCTTTAAACCAACCGTGGCAGTACGTTTTTTTGTCCCCGCCGAACGAGTTCGAGCAGGGGACTATGAAACGGGCTCCGTACGTGTGTGTGTCCGTGTGTCCGTGTGTCCGTCCGTCCGTCCGTCCGTGTGTCCGTCCGTGTGTGCGTCCGTGTGTGATCAAAATCTTCAATTTGCTACTTCTCTGTCATTTATGAGGCAATTTTGATTCTGTTTGCTTTATATGATAGCACTACATGGGAGCTTTGAAACTTCTACACAGAATTTCAGTCGTGACCTTTGACCTTGACCTTTGACCTATATTGTACATTTTGCTACAAAATGCTACTCCTTCGCCATTTCTAACCCGATTTCGATTCCGTTTGCTTTATGTGATGGCACTAGGTGAGGGCTTCAAAACTTCTACACAGAATTTTGACCTTTGACTTCTTTGACCTTTGACCTTGATTTTTGACCTATATTGTACATTTTGCTACAAAATGCTACTCCTTCGCCATTTCTTACCCGATTTCAATTCCGTTTGCTTTATGTGATGGCACTAGGAGAAGGCTTCAAAACTTCTACACAGAATTTTGACTTTTGACTTCTTTGACCTTTGACCTTGATTTTTCACCCATATTGTACATTGGCTACAAAATGCTACTTCTTAGCCATTTCTAACCCGATTTCGATACTGTTTGCTTTATGTGATGGCACTAGGAGAGGGCTTCAAAACTTCTTCACAGAATTTTGACCTTTGACTTCTTTGACCTGTGACCTTGATTTTTGACCTCTATTGTACATTTTGCTACAAAATGCTACTCCTTCGCCATTTCTTACTCGATTTCGATTCTGTTTGCTTTATGTGATGGCACTAGGTGAGGGCTTCAAAACTTCTACACAGAATTTTGACCTTTGACCTTAATTTTTGACCTACATTTTCTTGTACATTTTGCTACAAAATGCTACCTTTGCCATTTCTAACCCAATTCGATTCCGTTTGCTTTATGTGATGGCACTAGGTGAGCGCTTCAAAACTTCTACACAGAATTTTGACCTTTGACTTCTTTGACCTTGATTTTTGACCTATATTGTACATTTTGCTACAAAATGCTACTTCCGGCGGGGACATATATTACGCACTGCGTAATTTCTACTTTTCCTTGTTTTAATGCTGATGGTATAAGTGATTGCTGATATACGCCACGTATTGCTAGGGACAGTAATCTATGCGATCGGGATAGATAAAGTACTGATAATACCACGAATAGTAGTAACTGTGACAATGCTGGAAAGAAAAAAAAAGATTAAAAAAATCTTATTTAATAAGTGTTTCCTCCAATCGTAGGGTCACTTTGGCCACTATACACACCCACTAACCTTAAATCCCGTTAGGTTGGACTGGGAAGAGCTGGGTGTTGATCAATAATTCAAGACACCTTTGAGAATACTTTCCAACTTACTTCCACGACTTGCTAAATGATAGGAGAGTACGTTATTGCGTATGTATCTGACAACTATGTTGACAGGGCAGTATTCGGGAAACTGTTTAGCTATGCCTGTTAGTGTTAGGAAAACTTCCATAAATAGCAAAAACATCACGGTAGAGCCAGCCGACTGTTCTATAACGATTCAATCCCTTGTAGATTTGAGGCTCACAGGTGACATCGAGGGCACGGTGGAGTACAGACGAGGCGAAGGAGGGTGGGAAACTGTGTGTGGAGGCAGCATATCCATCCACGACGTCATCGTCATTTGTAGAGAGTTGGGCTTCACTGGAGCAAACAGAGCCATCAAAGATTCTCCTTTTCCAATCAATGGCACATTTCCACCCGTTTCGGGCCTAGGATGTACTGGAGGTAGGATGCAGTCTTTAAGATACATCGAGATGATGTGTTTGTTCAACCATTATTTGCATTTCCAGGTAAAGGGTGTTTTTGTTTTTTAATAACAACGATCAAATATTTTTTTTGTCTCAATGTTCTGTACATGGGCAATTTAGGAACGTCATATTAATGTAGATACAGGACCTATAACCACCTATACTATAATACCTATCATCAAATCTTGGTGTGCAGATTAATCTTAATATCGAAGGATATTAGAATGTACATGGGATTTTTCTTCACCCTGCCATTACCCTTGCTATTAAGCCCAATTATTTGACTCTTTGCAGGACTTGTCGGGAGGGGGGGGGGGATTACATGCCCCCAAGTATGTTTTTTTAATTAATTGATGTATCATCGTATTGGCAAATAGGTAGACTAACTCATACTCTACATGACCGTACATTTAATTTTCTGAAGGTTACCCATGGATGGCGCTATTTAGCAAAATACATAATAGACAGGAAATAGGCTAAAAACATGATTTTTCTATATTGTATCTTAATCCCCATTATATTTGTTATGGTTGAAATTTTTCAAGGTCACCATTTTTGTAACAACGTAAAGAAACACAATATGAGACCTGTGATGAAATGTTTGGGATGGGTACATGTATAGTTATCACATTTTATCATTAGCACATTAGTGGAATTTTAAGTTTGCAGATTGACGATATGATGAAATAAAGATAAGACAGGTATAACTTTGATGAAGGAATCAAAATGACACAAAATGTATTTGAAGGGCAATATTATTAGAAAACGCTATTGTTTTCAATTTTTCTATTATATCTATTGTTTTGTGCCTTTGTCACAAAAAACACGAAAGTATATAATAAGAAAAAAATAATTTCCAGTAAGCATAATTACTTCACAATTTGCTTCTTCAACAAATTTCAGCCAAGAAACACCCAATTCATACACTGTTATACTGTTAAATGAAATTGGAACAGAAAAAAAGATGCAAAGTCTAACATGGTTGTCAGTTTATGGTTACCATGACAACCAGCAATATTAAATAAAGCTAAATTCTATATTACAATATTCGCAATAAGATTTTCGGAATAGTCACGAAATGTGGTTGAAATTAGATTAAGGGCGAAAGAGTGGCAAATGGAAATAATTTTTTGTTTCATTTGGCACTTGGGGGGGGGGGGGGTGGGCACAATATGCCCCCCCCCCCCGTTTGTTTGTTTGTTTGTTTTTAGGCTTAAAGGGATTGTATAGTTTCGGTTGAGATGAGGCTTCAGGTTTCGATTTTTTGTTTGTTAGATAATGAGAAACCTTATGTAAACATGAAAGAGCATTTTATTCTGAGAGGGATTCAAAGTTCATTAGATGATTTTTTTTTTTTAATGGCTGAGGTATCCAAAACAAAGGGACCCTCAGAAAAGGTGGAACCCACCCTTTATTAGGATAGTTTTGTTTTAATTTATTTTTGGACGTGGCAGCCATCTGAAAACCGATTTTCTCTTTAATAGAATCGTATGCTCTGTAACATTTCATAAGTGGTTTCTTAAACATTAAAAGCTCAGTCACAGTACAGTACACATCTCGACGAATACTTGACCACCCCTTCAGACTACTATTCACAGTGACAGAAAAAAAAAAAGTCTAATCTTCTAAGTCTACATGTTTTAAACTGATTCACTGCAAGGAAATGAAATAGACATTCAAACTTTTGCTGTGTTTTGGTACAAAAGTGCGAAACAGTTTGAATATTTACCCTTACTTTGCTTCTGTAATCGTTATCTCTTTTGCTGTGCTAGAACTGGCACTGGCTCACACCAAAATATTGCTTGTCTTATTTTCTCCATTTATTTCTTGTTCGTTTATTTTCTGCATTAAAGACGAGACTGATATAAACAAATGCAGCATCACCACATCATGCTCAACTGGGAAAGCTGGAGCGGCAGTTTGCTATGGTAACGACAGTAATGAATACTAATTGTTATTATGGTAATTTATAGTGAGCATCTCTTTTTTTATGTTTCACCGAGTGACGTGCCTTTTTTGTGTGTGTTTAGTATTGGGTCGTTACTGCTGCTTGGATGTTTGCATGATTTCGTATGATTTGTTTTTCTTTCGGAACTTGCACACGTCAATATGTTTCATCAAATAATAGTTAAGTTATATTTTTTCTTGTCTATGGTTATTTATCTTGTCAAATTTTATTTTACATATGGCTAATTATGATTTTAATCTTATCTCCCCGCCAGTTTTCATTTGTTTGAAATTATATGCTATAGTTGAATGCTTTTAGTTATCCCATATTTAGCTTTGCAATCCATTTAGCAATAGAGGACCTGGTCTAGCAATTTGCCAATAGGCGTATACTGAGGAGTTAATGTTCGGCATGGATATAATAATAGGCATGGTGATCTCACCAATGGGCGCAATTGAACTTTCTGTAATTACTTAACACTCCTTTAGAACGCGTATTGTCATAATAATTTTCACGTAGAAATCTTGCCATGAGGAATTGCAGGAATAGCTTTCAGTGGAATTCTACCTCAAATCTTTCTTATCAATTTCTCTCAACGTCCGAACTGACACTGCACTAAAACCAAGGGAGTAACTACAAGGGATGTTATGCTGGTAGTAACACTGGAAACCGCGTGCTCCCTGGCAACCCCTGTCCAGATGGGACCTCCACTAATCCGTGTAGCATTTCCAACATGACCATCGAGATCTGCATTGCGATGTGTCGGGCTGTCAGCGACACTGAATACGCTTATGCTGGAGTTGAATTCGGCAGCGAGTGTTACTGTGGACAGGCAGGTGTTAACTACAGTGGAGTCGATGGGAGGAAGTCGGATTCAGAATGTCAATTTAAATGCTCAGGTGATGAGTACCAGAGCTGTGGAGGACAAGGAAACATTGCTGTGTTTGACAGTGAGTTTGTGTCCCCTCTGATGCTTTGTCACAGATTAAAAAAATAACTGGATAAATAAAGTGTCACTGACGAATGAAAACCGCTAAATTATCGTCTTAGTGATCCATTACGTCTGAAAGTTGTTAATATGTATGCCAAAATTATAATATTGTTTACTTCTGTATCGTTATAATACTTTGATTAATGTTTGTGTGTCTTTGGTCATGCTTTTCTGAAAGGTTGGTTTGTTGATTTTGTTTTGCCATGTTCTCATTTTGTTCTCTTCAATCTTTAAAAGCAGATGTCACTGTCTTAACTGTTTCCTTAAAAAAATGAAAGATAAGCTTACTTCTTTGTGTTAAAACCATGACAGTTTCCTTTCCAAGCAACACAACGGCCGTGCAAAGTGACACAACCACCGTGCCAAGCGACATGACTACCGTGCCAAGCGACACGACCACCAGCAAGGGTCCAATTACGTCTACTTTGATGACATCTTCTTCATCTTCAATAACTAAATTGATCTCCTCTCCTTCTGATTCATCTTCCATTGGTAAGACCATGGCTGGCATTTTAATATTCCTTTTAGCTTGCCTTTATTTACTGAACGCGCTGCATATAGTATGTTTTGAAGGAGTATACAGTATACTGAAAATCACGATTTCCGAAATTCCATTTTTTGTTGTGCTTAATCCGTTTACTGCCGATTTTACCAGATGTCATGTGTATAAAGTGTCTAGGGTTATCAGAATTTAGTATGGAAGAGATTAAAGTGACAACAGCCGTTTAGATAAGTGTTATTATTTATTTTGTTATTACATTTCTATAACCTGGAACCAAAGTAATAATGTCTATGATTGTTTGTTTTAAAAGAATCCAATGGTTAATTCTAATCCTTAAAGCTGGAAGTGTTCCATCGCAATTCTGAACATGGCCACAAATTGATTACATTTATTTTGAATAATGAATACTAATATCTTGACGCTATTACAATATCTTTTGGAACAGTTCTGTACGCAGGAGCAGGAGGAGGGGCCGGAGCAGCACTAGTCCTTGTCCTTATCATTGTCATCATTGTGGCAAAGTTCAGGTAATTAATGTTCATTACATGAATGTTGTTGTCTCATTGTTCTTGTACATGGCCCATTGTCGTCTTCTAGTATTTTAGCGTAGCATGTATTTCACAGAGGGAAAAACAAAGTTAGATATCGGTGTTAATGTTGGTGCCTAAGTTGGTAGATGCATTACGTTGCTTTTAATTTGCATTTGGATTTGGGAAAAGGGATCATGATCATGACACTCACAGGTGTTCATTTTCAAAACCTCACGTGGAAAATTAAGTTTTTTTTTTTTTAAATGGAAAGAATTTCTCTACAAGAAAATAGTTTAAGGTCTTATGACGCTTTAGGATTATTTTGTTTTGTTTCGTTTCAGGGGTTTTTTCCCCTTACAACCTCCAAATTCAGCTAAAGAAAGAGTAACTGTCAGGAAACACCGACATTAATGTACCCTAGCTGAACCAAAACGCGTTTTTCAGCTAGTGGAAATCGATCCTTTTGGTTGTTTGTAGGGCTAGATGGTTATAACTGTGTACATATTTTGGTAAGGATGCGATATCGTTTAATAGGAATTGTCAACGCTTTCAAGTAAACAGATTGGCAAGAAGATACAATATCATTTGGCATAAGTTAATGCGAGTATAACATCTATTATGATTACAAAGAAAAAAAATATGATGTTCATTTGTTGGAGTTTATTTGTGAATATTTTCAGTCACATTTTATTCCATACACATTTTGTAGGAAACCAAAGCCACCTCAGCGAAACCAGCCACATTCATCACCCGCAGATTGTGATGGAGACACCATGTACGAAGATATGAGCGCAAATCCTAAATCTACACATAGCTACGCTACACGAATCGACATTACGGACAAAAGTTTAACTGCTGCTTATGATAACACCTTGCACGAGTCCAAAATACATGGATTCAATCAGAAATGCAACGCCCTCCCCTTGTACGCTATGCCAGACAAAACTAACAGAAAGAATACAGCAGGTCGCGTGAGTGAGGTGGAGCATGTTTCGCTGGGATGTACGCCGTGGTAAACAAACAGCACCCCGAGCCTGTAGGCAGTGAATCCATTGAAGCCGATGACATACATGCCTTGTACTCAATGCCGAACAAATCGCAGAAAAATCGCAACACGTCTCACGGATGGAAAAAGCCTGTGGCGCCGCAAGACACTGTACAAGCCATACACGAACTGTATGCCATGCCGAACGAGCGACGCGACAACAATGGCACGGTTATGTGCGACAATGAACTGTACCGGGAAATGTAGATGCAACGGTGGACATGATAGAGTTTGACATGCACGTCATACAGATTTTTGATAGGAACAAAATGCATGAATATGGTACTTTTGACCTCTATTATACAGTTCATGTAATAGATTTCAATTATCAAAATATACAGTATATTAATTTATGTCCAACATAGCATAACAAAAGGATGACCAATAGCTTTGAGTGTTTTCTACTATACTCTATGCCCCCCCCCCAAAAAAAAAAACAAAACAAAAACAAAAACAAAAACAAAAACAAACACCGGGAACCTCCCATACGATAACCGAAAGAATACATAAATCAATCCGAATACAATATCAGGGTCTGAAGCTATAACTTATTGACCACGTCTTATTGAAAACCTCATCCGATTGGCTTCGGTGGTCAAATAGGCGTTTTGTAGAGCATACTAGGAATCCCTTCCATCAAAGTTCTGTCCATTGTGTTCACATAATTTCTGTAGTTCCCAAAGCATCCAAATGCTATCAATTGGAAAAATCACCGGCCTTGGAGTGGTTCACATTTCTCTGTGACCCCTTTACCAAAATTGAATGATATTTTCTGCAAAATGGAGCTAAGGTATCATATCTTAAGATCCTAAAGTACATTCAGATAGTCTAATCATATTTGAAGATATCAATGCGAAAATAAGATTGTATTTTTTATTAAACACACTGTACATTACGCCATATTTACCCAAGTCTCGCAGCAATTAGGACACACATGAACACACACGCACACTTGCCTAAAACATAACACTTTTAGTGATCAAAATACGTCGTAGCGTGTTTTCTACTGTTAGACTTCTGATTGTCAAAAAAAGGAATCCATTTCTTAACTTGATGTATTTCATTATTCTTAATATAAACAATGATTTGTAGACGTAAGGTATACAGTGTGTATTTTGACTTGTACAGTGTATGTGTGTATGTGTGTGTGAATTTGTCATCAATTCGTTTATTTATTTGATTCAACGTAAAGTGAACCCTAGCACGGCCATGCCTCTTTTAGATGCGTTCTACTCAAAGAGAAGAACATGTAATAATTCTCAGCTTATTAGAGGAACTTGCAAGTGAGCATCTAAGAAAGTCTACGTCTGACCGAATCAAAGTACTCTAGAAAAAAGAATACAACAAGGATCAAAAACAAAACTTCAGGAAAATGATTTCCCGTTCATTGTATTATCCCACATTTAATAAATGTATTGAAGGAGGGGTCTTCAAAAATATCAAAATCAGAAAATGACTAGGTTTTTCCTTTCCATCTGTTTTGAGTCCTGCTTTTTGATTTTAAGGTCGTGCGATTTTTTTTTTTTTTTTGTGATGCGTGATGCACGGTCTGATGTAATTATAGCAATATTTTGAGTAAATCGTATACAACAGGTGACGGACGGGAAGGAAGTAGGGAGATTTGTTAAGAGACAGTCCCATCCCTGTTCTGCTTTGATAGGGTTCCTATATATGGTAAATGCTCTTCCCCCCATATCATTTTGAATAGGTATATTGTTGCCATTGGAGGATCCAGGCGGGGGCGCACCCCCCTCTCCATATATATATATATAATATATATATATATATATATATATATATATATATATATATATATATGGAGAGTAGGGGGAGGGGGAGCCGGGTGCGCCCCCGCCTGGATATATTTATATATATATGTCTATGTATATATATATATATATATATATATATATATATATATTCTTTTTTTTTGTAAAAAGAAAAGAAAAAAAAATGTTGGTGGGGTGCGTCCCCTCCCTGTATTTTTTAAAGGCCCCCCTCTTTACGGAATTCCTGGATCCGCCCCTGGTTTATCACCACTTTCTACTTGACATCATGAAATTATGAACTATTGTGGGTTTCTTTTATAGTTTCTCAGTATAACTTGTGTTCTTCATTATCAACCATCTGCTAAAAGCAGATAATCAAGTCCTATTCGTTATAATATAGGGACATGATTTGAATCGTCACATATTATGCTGCAGCCTTAACGCAAAACAACTTCAACACAAAGCGAATATATAAGTCTTACTAAATTAGGCTTTGTAAGCATAATGGGAATATTCTAAGCGATTCCCTAATATAAAGTCAGGACCAAAAAGAAAATATGACAGTGCCATGCCGAAATCAATATCAAGGAATCATGTTTGTTTATTTTTGCGGGAGTGCTGCATATGTGACCCTGCATGAAACAAAAAGTCGCCAGACATGGATTTTGAGTTAAGAGTAGATTCTAAAAGATTCTGAGCTTTAAAATGATGTATAACTCAAATCAAACGGACTCTCCTAACCTATCTAAATATTGGAAAGAAAGGACACACTCTGGAAAGTGTAAACTGAGAAAACAGGCTCTGAAGTGCAGAATGTATTCAAGCGCTATTCTTTACCAAGCTACGCTATCTGTGGGACGAATTGAACAAAAAACAGGATGTTGACCGCCGGAGCAATTACAATGAAGAGATTATTAAATTAAGCTGAAATTACCCATGCTCCATTACCACATTGTGTACATGACTAATATCAACTTTCAATGCAGTAGCATTATTCTCTCTAAAGTTATTGGAGTTGAAAGTGAAGTGTATGGACAGGGTTTTTCAGAAATGGGAAGAGGGTTCTATGAGAAACAACGAATCACACTATTATATTCTACCAAAAAGTGTTCGAGAAAAACTGCTGAAAACACAAGTTCCTGTTTGTTTTATGATCCTGTTTGTTCTATGATCCCAAACTGTAATATGATAT
Organism: Diadema antillarum; assembly: GCF_040938485.1. Classification (NCBI taxonomy): domain Eukaryota; kingdom Metazoa; phylum Echinodermata; class Echinoidea; order Diadematoida; family Diadematidae; genus Diadema; species Diadema antillarum. The sequence continues at coordinate 338,144 of NW_027271458.1, forward strand.
AGAAAAGGACTTGCTCTTTCAGAAAATATGAAAAACTCAAGATTGGTAAGGTTGATCCATTCCACATATTTTCAGTCCACACACAAAATCACTGTATGGGACTTTTTGTTCGTTTTGTGGTGCACGGTCACATTTATTATGCGCACAGCTCTGGGAGGAAAAAGCGCACCCACTTGTCACATGAGCACGCTTGATTACCCACGTGAACATCGTCATATTATATTAATTGTGTGCAATGTGAATTGCAGTACAGACTGTACAGAACAGTAGAACATGAGTGGCTGACGCGATGCAAATCCACATATATCAATGCGGAAGTTTTGATATTTGCACCTGCAAAGTGTCTTAATCGGAGTATGGACGCAATCTGTTTGAGTCACATCTATCGGTTCAGAGTAGAGCTTTCGTCCTTGGAAAAAAGGCTACCAATAATGATTCGACTTCTGACATTTGCACTCTTCAGTCTGCAATTCTCACACGTCACTGTTAACGCTGTGAATGATATCACCGGTGAGTTGCTCTCATGCTATTTTGTCATGCCTTACTGATCAGTAATTCAGGTGAACTAACTTTGTGTAAGCGTTTTAAGTGAAAGCAGACATACCTCTCCTTCCCCTTTCTCCTTTCAACTATCCTATTTCTACTCATGTCATCCCTTCCTCCTTTTGTATGTGTATTATGTACGAGGGCTGCACGCAGATCAAGCCACGCTTATGCTGTAGCCCTACTGTATTTTTCGTTGTACGCTTGTATTACTGATACTTTTCTGCTGTACATTGTGTAAAGGCAGTGAAGAAAATAAATATTTTGTTAACAACTGATGATTTTGTTTATGCAAGGCTCCAAGAATGTATACGTGTACATGTATGTTCATGTACAATGATTATACAGGAATCAATAAATCAAATCAAATCACATAGCTGGCACCGACAAACCTTGTCATGAATAATAGAAGAGAGAAAATGGATAATGGGCTAGCCATTCTGGGGGTGACCGATTTATCAACAACTGTGGCCATGTTGAAGGTTATGGACTAAAAACGTTTAGAAGAAACCCCAACAACAATCCTGCAGTCTTGCAGACATGACTTGAAAAAATGCAGAAATAAAATCGAACTGAACTGAACTGAAATGAACTGAACTAAACTTTCCAACTTACTCACGCGACTTGCGAAATGATACTGGACTATATAGGTTATAATTACAATTATTGCTAATGCATAGGTGTATGTGATGAATACGTTGGCAGGGCAGTATTCAGGAAACTGTTCAGCTAGCCTAAGGCCTTTTACTGTCAGGAAAATTCCATGAATAGTGAAATAATCCAGGTAGAGCATGACAACTGTTCTATGATTCAATCCCTTGTAGACTTAAGGCTCACAAGTGACATGGAGGGCACGGTGGAGTACAGACGAGGCGAAGGAGGATGGGAAACCGTGTGTGGAGGCAGCCTATCGATCTTTGATGTCATCGTCATTTGTGGAGAATTGGGCTTCGCTGGAGCAAACAGAGCCATCCAAGAATCTCCTTTTCCATTCAATGGCACATTTCCACCCGTTTCGGGCCTGGGATGTAATGGCGGTAAGATGTAGTTTTCACGATAATCGAAACGATGACTATGTTCGCCAGTTATTTTCTTGCGCTGTGGGCATGGTTTTGATATTTTGCGTGTTTGCTTGATTTTGTTTTTGTTTTTTTGTTTTTGTTTGTTTGTTTGTTGTTGTTGTTTGTTCGTTTGTTTGTTGGGGGGAGGCACACCTTACATTTCTGTTACCACTTCCGGGTTTCAAATCCTATATACAATTAAGCACAACAAACATAAAAAAGCCTTCAGCAAAAATGTTCAATATCAGGTTAAAAAGAAGGGGGGGGGGCAAGTTCTTAGACCCTAGATATTCCTATTTATTATGCAAACAGTGAGGGGGGGGGGGGGGGAGGGCAGCCCTGCAGGTTTCGCCGACCCTACTTTTGTTGCAATTATTGGACTCAAGTGCATTACTAAATGTCTTTCATAACAAAGATCAAGTTTCTTGATTTTCCTTGACTGTCCTTGATTTTCGTACCTGGAGCAATTTATAGGGACTTCATATCATTGTAGATAATACACTGTAGAACCTCTAACTATAACTATAGTATACTCTGACGTTTTGGCTACCAGAATTTGTTAACAAACCCTGAAGTGCAGTTTAATATATCCCTATCAGAGTGTCCTGAGATGTTCCATCTCAAAAGAATTCACAGTGATAGAAACATATAAAAGTCTAAACGTCTACATGTTTCGAACTGATTCACTGCAGAGATATGATAGACGATCGAACTCTTGCTGTGTTTTGGTACACAAATTTGCAACAAAATTTGAAAATCCTTTCGTTTTCTTCTGAAATAATTCGCTCTGTTGCCGTGCTCGAACTTACACTAGCTCACACACAAATTTAATGATTTTCTCCTCTCGATATTTATGTTTTTTTCATTAAAGACGAGACTGATATAAACCAATGCAGCATCGAGACATCTACATGTTCAACTGGGAATGCTGGAGCAGCAGTTTGCCTTGGTAACGACAGTAATGAATACTTATTGTTATTATGGTACTTCATATTGAGTGTCCTAGTTTTTTATTTCACTGTTTCATGTGCGAGTTTTATGTTTAGTATTGGGTCGCTTACTGCTGCTTTTCTGTTTGCATGAATTCGGTTTTTTTTTTCTTCTTCAGGTAATTCAATATTCAATATTTCAATATTTTCCGATATTGTTACATAGTATAACTTCTTGTTCATGGTTACTGATCTTGTCGAATTTAATGTCATGTATGGCTGATTCCATTCTTAGTATTTTAAGCTACTTCAGTTTATTTTATTTTAATTTCTTTCATTTTCCGTCCGACATCCAATGTAAAGTAAACAAAACGCAAAGTATGCATTACAGCATAACATTATTTGATCAGTTTAAAAAAAAATCAAAAAGCTATGTAATTAGCTATGTAATCCATTTGGCAATAGCGGACTTGTTCTAGCACTTTGTCATTACCTGAAAAAACTCAATTGGCGTATTGATAATATGTATTGAGGGGCTAATGTTTGGTATTATGCCTGATCTGACAAATGAATGCCAATGAACTTTCTATAAACAATAACCATAAAAACTCCTTTGGAATGTATACTTACATATTTTTCTGCGTAGCAATCTTGTCATTAGTGTGTGGGGGATAACTTTCAGTGGAATTCTTCCTTAAGATTTTCTTTCTTGTCAATTTCTCTCGATGTCCGGACTGACACTGCCCTAAAAACAATTAGGGAGTAACTACAAAGGATGTTATGCTGGTAGGAACCTTGGAATTCGCGTTCTCCCTGGCAACCCCTGTCCAGGTGCGACCTCCACTAATCCGTGTGCCACTTCCGACATGACCATCGAGATCTGCATGGCGATGTGTCGGGCTGTCACCGACGCTGAATACGCTTATGCTGGAGTTGCATTCGGCAGGGAGTGTTACTGTGGACAGGCAGGTGTTGACTACAGTGGAGTCGATGGGAGGAAGTCGGATTCAGAATGTCAATTTCAATGCTCAGGTGATGAGTACCAGAGCTGTGGAGGAGACGGAAACATTGCTGTGTTTGACAGTGAGTATGTGTCCCCTCTGAAGTAAAGGATCAGAAGTAAAGGATGTTGTACCCTAAACAATGTAGTCTAATTGTAATATACTTTCACCTTCGAAGTACGGTATTAGTGATCAAAGATGTATACTCTCGTTTTAGGTATAATCTTACACTCTTTTTCTCTTTACATGATAATGTACAAAAGCGTATAAATAGGTCTCTCTCTCTTGCTCTCTCTCTCATCCTGTCTCTCTGTATATATATATATATATATATATATATATATATATTATATATATATATATGTGTGTGTGTGTGTCTTTGTCTGTGTCTGTGTCGGTGTCCGTGTCTGTGTCTGTGTATATAGTACTACCATCGTATTACCTCATGTATCTTGCGGAATGCATGCGGTGGGAGGGAGATCAAAGGCAAAATGACCGTGATCAAATAATTTTTGAATATCAGAGAACAAAAAATAAGAAGTAGGCATACTCATTTTCAAACCACGTGTCCCTCCTTTTCGCAACAAAAACACTTTCAATCGAACATCTGTATCCTTTTAATATCAGCTGTTAAAGTGCGATATAACTAAAAAAGAATATGTCTAATGGTAGAAGAAACCCCCCATCCCCCTCCCCCCCCCCAAAAAAAAAAAAAAAAAATCTCATTTCACATTAAGAAGGACTCTGTGAGAACCTGCTATATGGAGCGAGGCATCGAGAAGTCTCATATGTCTAATGTCCGGAAAATTGAGAATTGTCTCAGTTGTAATATAAAGTAATTACATTCAAACGTAAAACTAAAATTGTATGTGATATTTTGAACAACAAGGTATACAACTCATTCAATGAAGATGCCATCTTCTGATTCCCTGCTAGTTCTATGCTCCATAATCTTTGACAACACTCACTAAATTCCCTGCTCATATTGAATAGTCCACGGAACGATTTTTTCAATAATTGGTCAAAGAGGTTTCATCTGCTGTCCTGTTCATTTGTTTTGCTCTGTGCAAATTAAACAATGAATAAGAATGTTTTGCACTTCGTGATTATTCAATAAAAAATGCGATGTCTCGAGGAAAGTACAGTTATCTCAACACACCATTGCTTAAATGTCGTTTGTTTGGTTAAGTCAGGGTCCAGTTTCTTTTCCATTCTTTCCATCCCAGTAAATGTGCGCACAAGTTAAGTTAGCAAATTAATAATCATTAACTGCGATGGTACAATCCAACATCGCCAAGGTGATCCGCGAGGGGTTTATCAGGCCTAGACAAAGGGGAGACATCTCAAAAATCATGAAAATTTGGAGTTTATATATAGATTGATAATAATAAACAAACGATACTACAGTCAAAACAGGTGGCAAAAGGACAAAAAATAAAAGGTAGTCTTTGGAAAATGTTGTATTTTAATATCTTTATTATCATGTATTTATTATTTATCTATTGTTTTACGCTTATCATATAGAAAATAAAGGAATTGATAAGAAGACCATTTCAGGGTGATTCATAATAATAACAATGATTATAGACGTAATTTATAAAGCACTTTTTACAAAGATTCGAAGCGCTAAGCGTCTTGCAGTGGAGAGAAATTAGGAAGGAGAAAGTCCGTCATGAAGTACAATGTAGACAGTGGCCATTCAGCGAGTTGCAGCCAAGAAAATCCCCCTTTCCCCCATTATAATTATCGTTAACTGAAAGTTGAACAGAAAAACCTGCAAATTCTGACGGACATGGTTCTCAGTTTACGGTTGCCATGGCAACCACATCGGACATAGTGCATTGGACATAGTGCAACTTTATATGAAAATTAATATTTGCTAAAAAATTGTAGGAAAAGTCAGCAGTAATTTTGTTGAAATTTGGGTAACGGGCGTAGGAGTGGCAGATGAAAATATGGTGGGGGCGCAATGTATTCCCCCCCCCCCCCCCATCCCACCCGCTCCCCCTGGGCTTATAAGCTTGAAACGGCTTACAACTGAATTCTAAAGGACTTTGCTAAACTATCCAAATATTGGAACGAAAACATACACTCTGTAGTAGAAACATGTGTATTGAGAAAATATGTTCTGAAATATAGGGTCTATACAAGTGCTTAATCTTTCTACCATGGTGTGCCCTGTGCTATGTATGGGGGGAAAAGAAACAGGGTGCAAAACTTCGTAGCAACAATAATAACGAGGGATTATTCGACTAAACTGAAATAGATCATGCTCTACTAGCAAATTCTATCCATGACTCTAGGCCCTTCTATAGGCCCATCTTTAAAAATCAGTATAGCCTAAGCATAAGAAATGAAAAGGGGACACTAAGACACACCTACTCATAATTATATTCTACAAAATGACCAAAAAATGGTTTGATTTGATATCGCAACCTTTAAACTATTACATGTAAAACAAGAACTGCTCTTTCAAAAAACATGAAAAAAAAACTCAAGATTGACTTTAGGTTGACCGGTTTCACCTATTTTGTGTCCTCTCTCAAACTCAGTGCATGCGACATTTTTCTGGTTTTGGGATGGAAGGTCGAATTATATTTCATTCTAAAAGTGTGTGTGTATATCAATGTGCTATTTACGCAACAAATATATGAGGAGTTTGTTTGCAAAAACCGATAAGTCCATTTTTTAAGATTTTTAAGTACGGTTTCTGTCATAAAGTGCAAAATAATACCTTTTAAATGATATATTGGTTACTACATAAGGCACATTTTTGAAGTTATGGTCAAAAGAAGCAAAAATTGTCTTATTATTCTCTTTATTTTTCTTGACCTTTAATCGCAAATATCCCCATTTGGCAAATATGGACTTATCGGTTTTTGCAAACAAACGCTTCATATTATATATATAGTGCATGAGGCTGAATGCACTATAACAATATAAGCACCGACAAATTCAGAATTTGGAGGTGCTTGGTACTTGTTATAGTGCAATAAGATGTCATGCACTATGTGTTATATAAAATAGCATACATACCCAGGCGAGATAAATTGAACAAATACGAAAGCCTAGATCATTTAAGACTCTACACGTGTCTAGACAAGCAATAATACCAGTTTCTTTGAACCTGTGTAGACAAAATCCTGAAGATCCAAATTCAACTATAGTCAGAGTCTAGGGTCTACGTGGTTATCTAACGTTTTCTAGGCCCTACGATAGGTTAGGTCAAGGGGCCCTGGCCTAACGTTTTCTACTAGAGCTAGATTTCTACGTCACTTACGAGCGACAGAGCTAACAAATACAGTGTAGGTCTACCATGGATCTAATGTCAGTAACATGTTAGACGCCCTTACTTACTGCACTGTGGGTCCAGGACCAGGACGTACTAGATGATGCTTTGTAGGATTAGGGATCTACTGGATTTAAACACAAGGCTCGTGCCAGGCATCATTGCAGTCACCATTACTGCACATGTAGATTCCGAGAGTGTGTTGTAAATGTCGTAGTAAAAGTTCATAGCGTAGCGTGATCAAAGAGCGCTCAATAGCGTATACCGTACACACGCTGCCCATTTCCACGGCGCACTTCCGCGTAGAATGTACGGAGAAAGCGGCACAAATCTTGGGTTGACTTGCTCAATATCCGTCGGATTGATTCCTTTTTCAGAACAGTAGGAGTCCAAAATTCGTAGGGCGTATTTGATGGCGTCCTTTGTGTCCTTATTATCTAAGATACTGTGTACATAGATCAGTCTCTGTAAAAGTAGCGAACCTGTTCATTTCAGCCTCCATGTTTAAATCTACCGCTGAAAGTCTAGTCCCACACAGATAAGTTGCCGGCATAGCCTAGCCAGCGAGAATTGAGAATAACGATAATATCGAGCAAAGCATATCGCGGTTGTGGCGCAATCGCGTCGATAAGGTGCGGGATTCAGTACTCGATGATTAAAATGAGGGAGCAAAAACCGATATCAAATCGATAGTGGGTTATCGTTGGCAATCGTTATATTTTGCGTGCACTATAACTTTTGTCGTGCACTGCCGGCCTGTATCATAAGTATGTATGCTATTATATATATATATATATATATATATATATATATATATATATATATGGGTCAGAATTTTGAACGATGTACAATTGAGCCAAAACAAGGCAAAATTTAAAAAGTAGGAAATTCTCCAAATTATTCATCTTACCTGAAAGAGTATAACTCAAGCTTTAATATGAACCCAATTATACTAGGATTTTCCCAGAGGAATAAGTTTTTATTCACCGCTGAAGTTTACCATGTCCAGAGCAGCGAACGTCCGTGAGGAATAATACAGCACATACACTTGAATACCATTTAACATAGTTTGCAAAGATCTGATTCAGTTCAAAATCCTAACAAAATATCTTAAGGGACATGTGTACGTGCTTGCAGAATATTAAGCTTGTACTCTTAACCTGTACGTAATGGTAGACAACTGATGATTTAACTAAATTCGTCGTTTCTGTTGAAATATTGCTTTTCTGCTAAACACTTTCTCCACTTTACGCGCATTTTACAGAAACTCAATATTTTGACCTCTTATTTCACTATCTCATACTTCAATCCCCACTCCCAAATAATAACATACCTTTTTAAGATGTATCTGATCTAGGCAGTCTCTATAACCCAACGAACATAGCATAGTTTTCATCACGGAAGTTCGCATGTAGCTCACGGACGTTCGGAACAAACAAGATGCAGCTCTCTTGAGTTGGAAACGCATTCTACTCACAACAAACAGCAATTTCATGTCGAGAACAAACTCCTCTGCAAAATCTTGAACAGATATTACCAATTCTCAATTATATAAGCTTGTTTATCTTCTCATACTGAGGAATCAAAGAAAACAATTTAACGAATTTTCCATCTCTCGTAAATGAACGTACAACCGTACGTGTAATCTCAGTGACGTAGTCCATTCTTGAGAACGAATATATTTTTATTAAAATTTATTTATCATGAAGTAAAGATTCAGGTCCTAAATTTGTTATCTAAGGTCTACAATGCAAAATTTGCTTATAACGAACATGGTCACAGCTAAAATTATGACAAAGAATTAACATAGAAAGACAACAGAAATGTGCTCCGTTATAGAAATACGAAGTTTAGCTGGGGAGGGCAAACGAATACGTTGGGAAGAAATCCCTCTATGTTTGCTCCTTGTGTTACACACAGTTACCGAGGAGAATTTGTATTATTATATTAGTCAGAAATGATAATAGGTTCGATACGGCGAAGTTTCGTCATAACAAGACACAATAAGTCCATATTACTTGGATGGATGTTTGGGACTTCGATATTATACAATATGGTTTGTTACAACAAACATGTTGTAGCGCGTCATTTCGGAGGCTCGTTATTCATACAGTTTGTCAATACGAAAATTGATAGAGTTCGTGTAATTATGAAGCTTTTTTATTCGGTAAATGATAGGAATCTCCGAAGGTTAATCGAAAGGTTTTATTGGAACATGAAAAATCATGTTCGCTTATCCAAATGTGGAGAAACAAGTTAACAACTAAAATCCTCCAAATTTCAAAACCTTATAATAACCATTTTCACCTAAACGAATATCAGGCCCTTTCCAATTTTAGAAGAACGGACCTAAAAATAATGATCCTTAATATTTATTTTTCGGACTAACAAACTTTCGGAATAAGAAAATTTTTAATAACAAACCTCCTTAATTAACTACACATTTTTTTTTTCCATTTTCGGAATAACAAACCTTTGGACATCAGAGTAACGAATCTTAGGAAGAGCGAACGTATCAAAGTGCAACCTTAAACCTGTTCTTAATCATTACTTTTTTTAACATGTGTTTTCAAAGTGAGCACAAAAGCACAAACAAATTGACGATCTCTCTGTCTCTTAAATGTAAAATGAAAAAAAATCTTGGAAAGAATTACAAATGAACATTGCTTTTCATTGATGAGTATAAAACAACACCATGTGATGATAAGCGGAGGATTTGTCTGTTTTCATCAGACAGTAATTGTATACTGCATTATTTTTGTTCGCTTGTGACGGCATTTCGATGAATAAAAAACATAAACAAACAAACAAAAACTTCTCCAGAGGAATTTGGTACAACGGGAGTGCACTGGCAATTCTTTTCTCTGTGTGTTGGAGCTCGATCCCTTCTCTGTTTCTCAGTCACTTGTATTAAACTGCTTCCATGTTCTTTTGAAACTTTTCCATTTTTTATTCAACACATGCCCATTACAGACTTCTTCCGTCATTATCCTGCATGTGATTACGTAGCACTTTTCGGATTTGTTTTGGTTTGTTTTGTTTTGTTTCTGTTTTCTGTTTGGTCGCAGCATGTCCAGGCTATTGAGGGAATGAGAGAAAAATCGTCATGAAGAGAAAAATAAGAATGAATTAAGGCATTTAATATCATGACAATTACAGCGAACGTCCGTTATGGGGGCCAAAATTGGATGTGTTCTGTTTGAGACGGCAGCTACCATACTCAAAAGATAAACACTTGGCGCACCTGTCACTAAAAAGTGGCATTGATCCTCTTTCTCCTACTATGTAATCCATTGACTTATTCTACCAACGAACATCCGTGACCAAAACGTTTTCCTTTTGTCAATTTGTAAATTGAGTGCTGAACATTATTCACTTTTGGGTATGAGCGGCTCGGTGATTTGGTAATATTTTCAACTAACATTAACTTTATATGCAGTGATATATTTGTAATTATCAGCAATTTCCTTTCTCGGACAGAACGTCCGTGAGCGAAACTTTCAGAACCTGTAACAGTACAAATTGTCTCCAGATCCTCATTAGAAAGAAATTTAAATGCACAGAAATGGCAGATTACGCCAAATTCCATTTTCCTACAACTTTTTTTTCAATGTTTAGCTGTTTTTTGTAGGATTAGAGGGAAAACAAGCGTAAAATTGTGAGTAAATTTTCAACTGTTTCTTCATCATGATCACATAACGCCTTAAAAATTCTGAAACTACTACCCTAAACTCATTGTTTACTTTGTGAAACTTTATTTGTGACTATTGGAGCTAAAAGTTTTAAAGAATACAGGACACTTTCGGGACAAGTTATCCCTATCGAAGGGATTGCATACGTCACGGACGTTCGCTGGAATTGTCACGGACGTTCGTTCTACAGATAGGGTCATGTTCCCGGACGGATAACTAATCGGCAGAGAGTACCTAGCTTTCCTAACTCTTTCAAAAATTTGAAAAGGTAATGTCAATGCAAATTATAAGAAATTTGACATCCTTACAACATATGTATTGCTCAGAGGGGGATCAGGAGGTGAATTTTCAGAGAAAATATTAATTATTTGCTTGGTTTTCGGTGAATTGCATGGTCCAAAAACTGCGGACAAGCCTCAGTCCGCTCCAAAAATAACATACAGCTCCTCGGCTAGAGAGCCAAAGGTAAAATGCACCTTCGTCATCAAAGCAAGATGGTGTCCCACTCGAAAACGTTTTAATCATCACGGACGTTCTTTTTTTCGCGGAGGTTCGTCTAAAAATATAATTTCGGTTCCTATTTGACAAAGGATGGACAGAAACTCAAAACAAACATATTATCGTGTGGCTAGATCTTAGTTGATTACGACTCAGAACAATATCACCAATAGCGTTTAATGGGATACGATCTTTATTAGAAATTAGCGGAAGCACGTCCGTGACGAAAACTGAGTATAATTTTGCATAAAAGAATATTACGTCCCGTGTACAGCCAGCAGACGTACAATTTTTGCAGGATATGTTCATTAGGTGGAACACCAAATTTTCGTACACAGTACAGTTGGGACAACAAAGTAGAATTTGCAGCAGCGATAGAAATAAAAGCACCACGGACGTTCGTCTGTTTAGGACTTTGATATTTCAATTGTTCTCTGTGATTTTATACGTGCTCATAAAGTTCTTATAATTTTGTGGTTCATACCCATGATATGTCAGATCCAGAACATGGTCAGATATAAGATGCCACGTACGCTTAAGAATGCACATCATTAGTTTGAAAAACAAGAATTATTGTGAAAATAGCGTTTTTACCGTATTTTTACGCTTTAAGTCCTTGTCAAATGAAAAATATCGGGCAAAAGTCAACCAAACCATATATTTCCTGAAAGGAAATTTACCAATTTTTGGGATGACATGAAAAAATCTGGTTTCTTAGATCATCGTGGCGTGTTCTAGGGGAAAGAATGTCATAAGGTGCAAAAATTGGCAATTGTACATCGTTCAAAATTCTCACCCATTTATATATATATATGTATAGACCCACTACAACAAAAATATCCGAAAGTCGGGGGAGAAAAATCTTCTGAAAATGACATGGCATTATCTCCTTACTCTTCCGCTTTACTTTCGTATATAACATGAGTAATAAAAGTACCCGGCTGCGGATACATTGGTGATTTTATGAAACCATGTCGAGTGGTCTTAGACTAGGAAATCAGCGTTTCGAGAAAACAGTACCGCCTTCAAAGTTTTCTTTACGATGCAATCGTGACCAAGGGGAGGTTAGACAGTTTCCTTCTCTTGACAATAGAAGGTCTGCTTATAGCAGCCTCCCCGATATTTGATTTGATTTGATTTATTTATTCTCTGTATGCCATTTTTTTTCAAATACATCAATTTTCTGCAATTTCATTAACAAAGTACAAAATACCGGTAGTATACTTTATACAATTTTCATCATTTTCATCAATTATGCAATACATCTGTAGTATAATTACATGAGTAACATGTTAATAATTGACATACAGAACGATTGCCAATAATAAGCACAACGCTTGACTGTTTGGCAACCGATAACAAATAACATTATAGTGAAGAAAAACAAGAGGGTCCAACATGATGCTCGTGGAATACGGGTTAGGGAGAGGGAGAGAGAGAGAGAGAGAGAGAGAGAGAGAGAGAAGAAGAAGAAAGGAAGGGGAGGAGATGATAAAAACCTCCGGATACTAGTCTATCGCCAGATCAACTCGACATACCTCTATACCTAGACACATACATACATGCACATACTGTATTTATACTAATAAATTACAGTGATGTATTCACATAATAAGTGTTGCTTTTGTCTTGTAAAAGTTACATTGAATGAGAAAGAGAGAAAAAGAGAAGAAGACAAAAAGCAATCATCTACATACACAGCATAAATTTCTACGTGCCCTTTCAGGGCATGACGTTATAGTGAACCATGATTCGCCCGACATAACATGAATTATGAACAACAGAGAAGGAATGAATCCCAGTGGATCAGAGGAGGACAGTATACTGCAGGTGCATCCGCACGTGCAGAGACTCGGAGAGAAAGAAACATAATAGATACAACAATGAACAAAGAATGAGTCATCAAGTGTTTCTACAGAAGGTATCACCGGTACTGTGAAATCAACATTTTCTTTACTGCTTTTTTAAATGAATGAATAGACTTAATGTTACGTAATTCAAGTGGAAGTCTATTCCAGATATCTGGGCCAGTATGTCTTACTGATTTGTGTGCTAGGAGTGTTTTAGGGTTACTCAAGTGTACATCCATTGCTTGCCTTGTAGGATAAGAATGGATTTCTGAGTTCAGCTGGAACATATCAATAAATGAAGAGGGTAATAAGTCAGTATTAAAGCGGAACATCAAAAGTGCATTTTGTAGAGTGTGGATGTCGTTCACCTTTAAGATCTTAAAGCAGAAGAAAAGGGGATCCGTGTGATCATTATAACCAGCATTTGCACATATACGAATAACTTTCTTTTGCAATTTTAATATAGTATTGTTAGCAGACACCGAGTTTGCCCATATCATATGTGACCCTGCACCTCAAAACAAACAAAAAGTCGCCAGACATGAATTTTTAGTTAAGGCCATATTCTGAAAGAGCAGACTTTAAGCTTTAAAATGATGTATAACTCAAATCAAATGAACTCTCCTAACCTATCTAAATATTGGAAAGAAAGCACAAACTCAGGAAAAGTGTGAACTGAGAAAAGAGGCTCTGAAGTACAGTGTGTATTCGAGCGCTTAATCTTTACCAAGCCGTGCTGGCTGTGCAATGAATGGGACAAAAAACAGGAAGTAAACCACCAGAGTAACAACAATGAAGGGATTATTAGATTAAGCTGAAATTAAATATGCCTCACTAACACATTCTGTCCATAATTGATGCTAACTTTCAAAGCAGTAGCACTATCCTTTCAAAAGTTATTAGAGTTGAAAGTGAAGAGTGTGGACAAGGTTTTTCAGAAATGAAAAAGGGATTCTAAAGACACACCTAATCACACTATTCTACCAAAAATGTTCGAGATAAACTGCTAAAAAAAAAACCACACTTTCCTGCCCGTTTTATGATACCAAATTTTAGTATAATGTAAAAGAAGACCCACTCTTTCAGAAAATATGGAAAAGTCAAGTTCGGCTTGGTTGACCAATTTCACTTATTTTCAGTCCTCACGCCAAATCAGTGTGTGCGACTTTATGTTCGTTTTGAGGTGCACGGTCACATATTACAATAAGAAATGTATGGTAGGATGAGTGCATTATAAAGCATAATCAAGATATCAAAAGATAAACAATGTCTGAGTTTACATAATATTCCAACATTACGAGCAATAGGAGGTGAAATATATTTCACATGATCATTCCAAGTAAGAGTTTCATTAATTACAATTCCAAGAAATTTAGTGGATGTTGTCCTCTCAAGAGGAATGCCATCTATTTTTAGAATACATTCAGTGTCACTACAAATCACTTTCCTTGGATGTTTGAAGTGCATATAATTTGTTTTCTTTAGATTCAAAGATAAGATATTACTTTTGAACCACTGAGACAATTTTGGTAATTCATTATTTAAAGATCTAATAAGACATTGAAAATCTGAATTTGAGAGAAATACATTGGTATCATCAGCAAAAATAACGTACTGTAATAAACTTGATGCATTAGGTAAATCATTAACATATAACAAAAACAATAATGGCCCAAGAATGGACCCTTGTGGTACACCGCATTTGATCAACAATGTATCCGAATTACAGAAATCAAAACATGTGAATTGCTTTCGATCATTTAAATAACTAGCGATCAGTTTCAGAGCAGTTCCTCTTATACCATAAAAATGTAGCTTTGATAGCAAAATAGAATGGTCAAGAGTATCAAATGCCTTGCTTAAGTCCATAAAGACACCAATAACATGCTTTCGGTCAGCTAAGGCATTTGATACTCGATCATACAATTGTGCAAGCGCCAGGTCAGTTGAATGTGATTTTCTGAACCCATACTGATCAGGATTCAAAATATTGTATTTGGTTAGAAAACTGTCCAATCTATTATATATAATTCTTTCAAGTATTTTAGAAAAGGTAGGTCATAAAGAAATGGGTCGGTAATTACTAATATTCGAAGAATCATCTTTTTTATACACAGGAATAACTTTGGCTATCTTGAAAGGAGTAGGAAATACTCCAGATAATAAAGAAAGATTGAAGATATGAGAGAGGGGGATAATAATCGATCCGATGATCTGTTTCAGCAAAACACTGCTGATTTCATCACAACCAGTAGAATGTGTTGATTTCAAAGATGACGTTATATGCATAATTTCTATATAATCAGTAGGCTTTAAAAAAAGTGAATGATTACACGCATTATGAAGATATTGATGAAAATTGGTTCCATGGCTATCAACTTTCTTGGCCTGATTGGGACCAATTTTTACAAAAATATCATTAAAAGCATTAACTATATTTTGTGGAGATTTAACACAATGATCATTAAGATTGAATATTTTGGGAATAATTTTCTGCTTATTATTCCCTAATATTTCTTTCACAATTTTCCATGTGGTAGACATTTTTCCTTGTGCATTCACAAATTGATTTTTATAATACAATCTACGCGACGTTCGTATTATTGTTGTCAGTTTGTTTCTATACCGTTTATATTCATATACATTTTCATCAGAGTGATCATTTAATTGCAACTTATATAATTCATTTCTCTTTGATATCGATTGCAAAATACCTCTTGTAATCCATGGATTTCTTATTTTTTTACTTCCTGTTTGTTTATTTCGCAATGGGATATTCTTATCAAAATGATAATAAAATTTATTCCAAAATAATTCATATACTTTATCCACATCATCACAAGCAAGTACGTCATCCCAGTTTTCTGAAGATAAAGCATCATTCAGGCGGTTAATATTTTGGGTTGTAAACCTACGTAATTTTCCCTTATTTCTTTTCTTGGAATATCTTTGTACATCAAATAAGATACAAAAAATGGGGAGATGATCCGAAATCTCACTATAAAGAATACCGGATTGACTCTGCGCTACATTTGTATTTATGAATATATTATCAATTAAAGATAATGATTGCGCACTAATCCTTGTCGGTTTATCGATAGCACAATGAAAAAAATTAGACTGAAGTATTGTGCAAAGTCTTTGTGAGTTATTGTTTTCAGATAATAAATCAATATTAAAATCACCCATTACACATGCTTTCTTATTACTGGTATTGATTTTAGATAATATAATTTCAAAATCATCAAGAAATAAGTCAACACTTGCATCTGGCGGTCGGTAAATAACTACAACAATTATATTCTTTCCATTTGGTATTTCAATTTCAACAGATAAAATCTCAGCATTAGAGTTTACAAAGGATAAATTATGCCTTACAGTACATGAGTATTTATTTGCAACGTACAGTGCTACGCCGCCTCCACGACGGTTTGCTCTATCAGAGCGAATCAAAGAGTAACCATCAATATCAAATATCGGTGGAGATTTGTCATTCAACCAAGTTTCACTTACACCAATAAATGAGAAATCAAAGTTGAGAGATGACAACAAATTGGTTACATTATCATAATTTTTGGGCAAGCTGCGAGCGTTGATATGTAGAAAACTTAAAACGGAGTTAGATTGGGCATGTTGGCACTGTGAAGCAGTGTACATACGGGTGTTTAATTCTTCGGGCAAAAAATATTTACAGTTTATTACATATGATATATCAGTTTCTTCTTCAAAATTCATTCAAAGTTATTGGTACAATATCCAAACATGATGCAGTGTGAGATACACAAGGCTGAGCGATTGGCATGATTGGCGAGAGAAATGGCATAGAAGCAGAGGAAAGAGAGGGGACGAGCATCATGGGGAAACTTACGGACTACGATTACTACGAATACAAAAACAGTGAACATAAACAGAGAGTACAATAAGCCGATCCTCTCCGATCAGCATTACATTAGTTCATATTTACAGGGAGAGACAGATAGAGAGAGGGGGGGGGGAAGAATAATAGTGAGATGGGGAGAAGGAAGAACATGTGAGAGAAGAATGGCACAATTCAGAGTATGTCAATCTGTCACTTACGAATACTGTGCACTTGCAACTCTCCAAAATCATTGTTAAGAGAACGTGTTATGTAACGGACAGCTCCCTCCATGGATGCACAAACAAAAGAATAAGAACGTGGTCAATGTAGACATTGTAGACTGCACTGCCAAATGAAGCAAAATGGCGTCCTTAAAGGTGCAATAAACAAATCAGAATACATGCGGAAGACCACCAGAATTACGCCACTTTCCTGCGAAGAAACGGAGTTTCGTCCCCTGGGCGTAGAGATGCTGGACTTGTTTCGACCACCTTCTTTTCTCATCTAGGTCAGCCCTGGTGAGGTCGTCCGTGATGTAGAAGTTCTCCTTGTCAAGCTTTTTTCGCGCATTTTTCATGATGTCCACCTTCTCTCTGTAGGACAACACTTTCACCAAAATGTGCCTTGGCTTCTCTCCTCTCTTTCCGTCTCGATGAGCTCGCTCTACCTTGATATCCATCTTGAAATGCTGGTTGATGACTTTCTCGACAATGTCGACGCAGTCTTCGCGCTCATCTCTTGCAGCCTCCTCCATCCCGACGATTCTAAAGTTGTTCCGACGTGAAAATCGCTCGGCCTTGTTTGCTTCAGCGTTGTGGCGTGCAATTTCTCCTCTCATTTTTTCCATGTCACACTCCATTTTTCCTAATTTCTTTTCCAGAGCAACGTTTTTCTTTTCCAGTTCGTCCACACGCTGGCCTTCAAATTCAATGGCTCGCTCTACCCTCTTGATGCTTTCGAGAAGCGAGTCCACTGCCTTTTGAATCATATGTTCAAATTTGAGTGATGCCTCCTTAAAGTACGCAGCAAGCGTTGCCGTGGTGAGCACGGCGTCAGGGGCAGTGGGTTCCGTCCCGGCAGCTGGGGGTGCAGAGGTGGCACGAATGGGTAGGCCCAAGTTGGAGTCTTCCATGTCGCTGTCAGTCTCGTCTTTTTTACTCCTTTTACCAAGTTGCCTCTTGGGTCTGCAGCTCATATTCCTCGTAGGTTGTATGCTGCAGATTCAGATGTAGAAGTTGTCTAGGAGCTCGTCAAGACCCAGCGTCGGGGTCACCAATAAACAGTTGGGGGGGGGGGGGGGGGGGGGGTGCGCCACGGCGTTACGGCCGTCGGGTACTCGTACTGTGCACATTCATTGTATCACTGCGCGCTGCATAGAAAACCGTTACTGACGCGACATACGCGTGTGTAGAAGAAATTAAATAGTTCCTAGAAAAATCATCGTTTTGACAGATATTGCTTCTCTGAATTACTGAATGAAACAGCAGTTTTATTTTGCACTTTTTCTCATCTTGTACTTCTCATACTGCTCTTAGATACGCATGCATTGTGACCGTTTTCATTAATACCCGACCACATTTTGCGGGGTCGCATTGACCCCGCCTTTTTGTGGTCTTTGAGAATTGATCGAAAATTCATCAAACGAAATAACCCCAAACGGGATCAAATTATTTTGAACACGGAAAATCCGACCCCGCTTGATCACGCATTCTTAAGAGTGTATGTGCAGTGTTAAGTCCAAATCTTCGGACAAGTTTCTGTTCTATTGAAAGTTACAACAGGAGGTGGCTCCCTGGTCAGAATCATAGTCTAGAAAACGGCGAATTTCTACATTTCATTCAATCATTTTTGAAATTTCAGCGGATGATACATGATACATAAGGGTACAAGGTTATGCCAAAAACAAAAATCCTATCGTTTTGACCGATTTTGATGATCTGATTTCAAACCCAATATTCTCGGCTCAGTCGTCATCAACTTTAGGATCCTTTTGTCGTGGCGGGTCACATCATGTATGTGTGTGTTTGTGTGTGTGTATGTGTGTGTGTTCTTTTAAGAAAGACATAATCATTCATGCAAGCTTGAAAATGGCAATAGGTTTGTCGAACTGAAATTAGTATTTGTTTTTAATTGTATTTAAAGTTGTATCGTGTAGAAAAGAATGTATTGTAGTAAAAAAATTAGAAAGAATATAGAGTGCTTTAAAATAGTTCTAAGATGTGAGTTAGGAATAGAAACAACCACTGTAAAAATTTGAATCCGTATAATCAATGTTAAGTATTGTTAAATGCACAAAATGTAAAACAGGTGTAGACTAAACCGTCTACAGTTATGGTTAATTGAGAAAAATACCGATTTTCTTTATATTTTAGGCTTTATTGCACACAAACAAAACAAAACAAAACAAACCAATATGGTAGGATGTTTTGTGATATAACAGACCTACACATATGCATAAAATGTGATATCTTGAAAAAAATACAAATCACTGCTCCCAAAGGTAAACAGGACAATTAATAGAAGTAATCTTTGCTTCCTTAATGTCTTATTTAAAACTTGATTGTGTGTAAATCATTTCCAGTTATTTTCCACATAAACCTGGTATTTATGTTGTAAAGACAGTGAAAATGAATACATGTATAGCCTTCAAAGCAACATACACATTAGAGAGAGAGAAAAAAACCCGTCAAACTGCCGCCAGCAAATAAAGGCTGATTGTATGCTTTTCTTTAATTATTTTTTTTTTAAGTTTTAGTGCCAAGTCGAACAACAGATATTGTCTTACCAACGTCTACAGTAAGAAAGAGCGCTACTACGCATTTCTCGTGGACATCTCATCTGACTACCAGGATTACAGGAACTTCCAGGAAGTCAGCTGAGATGTGGACATCTCAATTGACTTCCAGAATTACATCGACATCCTCACCTGAAATCTTACCGATAGGTACCCAGTAACATTTTTCGTTATTGATATGTGTGTATTTTTTTTTTCATATTTGTTAGCATTATTTCATTATCATTGATTATATAACTATGAGTCAGATGGGCATTCCTGCTTAACACCCCCTCCCCTCCACTCTTGGGTAGGGTTGAATAGACATCTAAGGTAGATCTCAGGAAGCCTTCTTCAGAAGTTGACAACCCTTTCCAACATTTACCTTTGCAACAGTACATCCACAATTCTATTTTGTTTTACTAAGTATAAAATGCTGTATTTTGCAATTACATTAAACTACACGGACTTCCAGAAGAACAGCCATTGGGTATAGTGAGTGACCTGCGGTGAAATAAAATGAACTCAAACCCGACTCTCAAACTCAATTTTCTGCAAAAGTAACAGGATAGAGTGTATAGGTATAACTGTAGTCTTGCAAAGAAGCATCTCCTGGACACGTTGGCAGAGCATTATTTGTAAGTTTATCGTTTGGTTCTTCTTTATGTGGTAAAAATCCATGTACAGGAGAATCACCCAAGTAGAGCCAGCCGATTGTGCTTTCATAAATTATCTTGTGACGCTTAAATGTACACAGATAAGCAATCAAGTGCAGAACGAGGCCAGGAAGAACAACCAGTGCTATTTGTTATCAACATCACTAGAACAAGGAAATATACTACAACTAGAGATTATGGGAATACAGAATGAAAACTTGAAGTTTCTCATGCCTGAGATGCCTTGATAATATTATAGCAGAGATGCAATGTCTAACATTTATTTTGATAGGTTCTTGAATAAATATCTTGTTAACAGGTGTGTGCGCTGGAATTGGAGGTGGGATCGGAGCACTGGCTCTTAGCACTGTCCTGACCAGTATCATCATTTTCATCATGAAAAAGTAATAATCGTTTACCAATGATTATGTTCTTTTCTAACAGCATTTCTGGTATGTAAAGTAGTCCGTTCCAACAAAGTCGGGAGAAAACGACCATGTATACTATATATGTGACCCTGCACCACAAAACCAACAAAAAGTCGCCAGACATGGATTTGTAGTGTAGGACAAATTCTTAAAGAGCAGACCCTAAGCTATAAAATGATGTATAACTCAATTTAAATGGACTCCCCAAACTACCTAAATACTGAAAGAAAGCACACACTCTATAAAGGTGTGAATTGAAAAAAGAGGCTCTGAAATATACGGTCTATTCAAGCCCTTAATATTTACCAAACATTGCTAGTTGTGCCATGAAAGAGACAAAGCAAAGCGTGTAAACCATCGGAGCAACAACTATGAAGGGATTATTAGTTTAATCTGAAAGTAAGCATGTAGCACATTCTGCCCATGCTTATTGCGAACATTCAAAGCAGTAGCGTCATTCTTTCAAAAATTATTAGACTTGAAAGTGAAGAGTGTGCAACGGATTTGAAGACATGAAAAGCGGCCTCTAAGTCATGTCTGATCATTCTACTCTTCCCCGAAAAAGGGTTGTAGAAAAACTGCTTAAAACACACTTTCCCATTCGTGTTAAGATACCAAACTGAAAAATGATGTAGAAGAAGGATAGCTCTTTCAGAAAATATTATGAACAACTGAAGATTGACTTGGTTGTACCATTTCACCTTTTTTGACTCCTCACTTAAAATCAAGGGGTGCGACTCTTTGTTTGCTTTGTGGTGCACGGTCACATATATTAGGTTCGTTATACTACCACAAGGGCACCCTCAGTCAGAATATTTTTTTTTTTTATTTCAAGGATGCAAAAGGAATTTCTTACTCATAAACTTTGCCTTCTTTCTTTTCTTTGGGAAAGTTACTAAATGCCAATTTGCCTGATTTTAATTCAAAATGCAAATTTTCGGGGATCCCCTTCATCAGGGATGACAGTGCGAATAAATGAATGAATTGAGGAGCAATATATATATATATATATATATATATATATATATATATATATATAATATATATATGTGTGTGTGTGTGTGTAAAGACTTTGCTTCCAACTTGTTTAAAAGGCGCTGAATCAATTGAAAAATGATGGATTTAGCTCGTATTGGAAGAAAGCTCTTCAAAATATATATATATATATATATATATATATATATATATGTATATATATGTATATATATATATTAAATATAGAAAAAGATATATATAAATGCATATACGTAGGACCCCTAATATAATAGCATAAATGGATATCCACGAAATATTTATTTCGAAACAAAAACAAATTGATTTGTCCGACCACCAAATTTCTCAATTCAAATATTTTAAAGAGGTACACTTTACTTTATAGGAATTTAAAAATATGTGTGTATGAGTGTATGTGTGTGTGTGTGCGCGCGCGCGTTTGTAAGTGATATTTTATGCTAAATAATCGACTTTCTGTCTCTTCTCATACACGCTGTTAGGAAACGACACCCGGGTCTGAAAAACCAGAATGATACATCGTCTACGAATAAACCTGGCGAAGACACTTGGTACGAAAACAACATGAATGAGGAAGAAGTTAATCCGAAGCACAGCTACGCCACACGAATTGACATTGCGGAAAGTAGTTTTACTGCTGACTCTGAAGGCGCCATGACTGCAAACGAAGAGATTCCGTGAGTCCAAGGCCCATAATGTACCGAATTTACAAAAAGGAAGCGATGGCTTCATCATTTTCCTCAGGAAGAAGTGATTATCGTTTACCAATGATTATGTTCTCTTCTAACAGCATTTCTGGTGTGTAAACTAGTCAGTTCCAACAAAGGCGGGAGAAAACGTCAATATATATACCATGTACATGTATACTATAATATGAGAATCATTAGGTTCGTTATATACGACCATAAGGGCACCCTGAGTCATACCCCGTTTACAGTCCCACTTTGTCTAGCACAACCTCTAGAGGTTGCAGCTGTGTTCACGCCAGACGATGGGGACTGTGAACGGTCACGGCGTAAGCGTCTAGCACAAGTCTGGAGTGAGTCTGGCACGAATCTAGCGTGAATGTCGTGCTAGACAGCCTAGCACGAGTCTAGCACAACCTCTAGAGGTTGAATGTGCTGTGTTCACGCCAGACGAGGGGACTGTGAACGGTCTCGGCACAAACACGGCGTGAACATAGTCTGGTTTTCAGACCCTTTGCCATCTGAACTCCTTTTACAAAATGCACCCTCTGCAGATTTTGTTGCCGCCCTTGATGAAGTCACAGTTTTTGTCAAAGGATAAGGCCCACCAGCTTAACCTGCTACTTCTTTTGCTGTTAGAAGCAGTATTCTGAAAAGGAAATTAGTGTGAGAAAACGGTCTGAAAACCAGACTAGCGTAAACACAGCACACACTTCCAGTGACCAGCACTGTTTGTGGTGGAAAAATACCCTTCCACTGATTTCCATAGAAATGTATGCGGACCTCACTCTAGACAACAAGGGGACTCTGAACGGGGGTCTCTCTCTCTCCACCCACTGAGTTTGTATGAAAAATAGCTAGTTTTCATCTAGCATGTCCTCCAGAGGTCCTCCTAGACAGAGGGACTGTGAACGGGGTATAAGATTATACATTTTTGTTTTTTCATTTGAAGGATGCAGAAGGAATTTCTGACTTAAAAACTTTGCCTTCTTTCTTTCCTTTCCAACATGTTTAAAAGGCGCTAAATCCATTGAAAAATGATGGATTAAGCGATTTTTGGAAGGAAGATCTTCAGATATACTGTACGTTGGACCCCTAATATATCATAAATAGATTTCCACGAAATATTTATTTCGAAAAAACAAATTGATTTGTCCGATCACCAAATTTCTAAATTCAAATACCTTAAAGATGTACACTTTCTTATATAGGTCTATAAAAATGTGTGTGTGTGTGTGTGTGTGTGTGTGTGTGTGTGTGTGTGTGTGCGTGCGTTTATAAATGATGTATGCGAAACAATCGACTCTTTGGCTCTTCTTATACACGCTGTTAGGAAACCACACCCGGGTCTGGAAAACCAGAATAATGCATCGTCTACGAATAAACCTGGCGAAGACACTTGGTACGAAAACAACATGAATGAGGAAGAAGCTAATCCGAAGCACAGCTACGCCACACGAATTGACATTGCGGAAAGTAGTTTTACTGCTGACTCTGAAGTCGCCATGACTGTATACGAAGAGATTCCGTGAGTCCACGCCCCAAAATGTATCGAATACAAGGAAGCGATGGCTTTCAAAGACCGAGACAGCCTGAAAATATTCTTTACCGTTCAAAGATAATTATGGAGGCAGAGACCAGACGTCGTGTCTTCGAAGTGTTGGGTTTCAGTGAGAGTACTTTTAAAACTTTACACTGTGTGGTCCTTTAAAGGGACGATACAGTTTCGGTTGAGATGGGGCTTTAAGTTTTCAACGTTTCTTTTTTTTTCCGCCATGACTTTTTTAGATAATGAGAAACCTCTTATGAAATTCGAAAGAGCATATAATTCTAAGATTGATTCAGACATTTTTGATGAAATTTGTTTTAAAATGGCTGAGATATTTAAAACGAAGTAATTCTAATAAAAATATGGGTCCCACCTTTTATTAGGAACGCTTAGTTTCTCTCTGTTTTTGTATATCTCACCCATTTCAAAACCGATTTTCATCAAAATGAAATTTAAATTCCTGTTTGCATCAATGCTCTTTAACGTTTCATTCATAAAGTGGTTTCTAATTATCTCTCAAAAAGTTAAAAGCTGAATCCTAACCTCAACCAATACTACATTATCCCTTTAAAGTTTCAGACTTTGACCAAATTAAGATTAGCCCTACCTTTTCCACTAAAAGCAACAACACCAAAATCAAACAGTGCGCTTGAAGATACTCGAAAGTACTGTTAAGTGTTACATTAATAACTGGTGATAGATAATTAACAAAACTTAATGTATATCTGGAAGTATTTTTAACACGCATGGAAGAAACGTTTTCATAATATGCCTTATTCCTTAACCTAACGCATTGTCTATAAAAGTCATTATTACTCTTGGTAGTAAAGGGTAACATTTGAAATAAACTAAAGAACACTGCAATAACGGTGGAGGATGTACACGTAAACATTGTCATGCAAGCAGTAATTCTTATGAAAGTAGCTTGATAATTGTATGTAACCTTAGTGAACATGACTGCATAGTACTATTATTATAATAAAAAACAATTTAGCAACGAACATGCGCAACCTTACCCTTATTTCATTATCGTATGGTTGCTGCCTTCAGCTTTAACTATTGGAACGGCAATGATGTTCGGTACTCCTTAGAACCGCATTATTCTCTTGGTTTGGTTTCGTTTCATTTTGTGTTTCTGTGCCGGTGCCATGAGCATGTATGATCCGCATTGCAGGAACTCATTTATTATTATCAGTACTATCACACTGACATACAACTACAAAACATTAGTTCATACTGTTAGCATATTTTCATTGAAAAAGAAAAATGATTTATGTACAGATTCGTAGTTTTTGTGTTTAAAGGGTGTGCGCAGTTCTGGTCGAGGTGAGGATTTATAGCTTTTAATGTTTTGCGAGATATTCAGAGACCATTCTGTGAGATGTCAAAGAGTATGCAATTCTAAGGGGTATTAAAAATTTATTTGATGAAAATTGGTTTTGAAATGGCTGAGATATCCAAAAACAAGGTGAAACAAAGAGATCCTAATAAAAGGCGTGGCCTGTCGCCTTTTATTGTTATCACCTTTTTTTTTTTGGATTTCTCAGCCATTTGAAAACGAATCTTCATCAAATAAACGTTGAATCCTTCTTAAAATTACATGCTCTTTCATATTTCATAAGAGGTTTCTCATTATCTCACTTAGGAATCTTCAAAACATAAATCCCCACTTCAACCAGTACTGTACAGTCCCTTTAAGATTTTTTTTTTTCCAGTTTCAGTGAAGTTTTATTTCTCCACTTGCATTAAAACAAATAAGTATGAGAGTAAACTCTACAGTGTTATGTGTATTATCCTATTGTTGGGCGTGGATTGCGTTAAGAGTTTATTAGATGGCGAATATTTTGGAAAGAAATAGAAACGACAGCGCATTGGTTATCAAAGTCGGAGAGGGTTCATAAAACTGATCACATTTTATGCAGGGTAATTTTTGTAACTCGAGTACATACATTGTACCCTTGCTATAATAATCTCCTCAACATTGCCAAGGAATTGTGTGTCTGGTTGTGTGTGAGTTCAGTGTGTGAGCAAGATGTATTGTAAGACAAACCCTTTTTTGTTTCTCCAGCAAAGTATTGATTTGAAGTTTTTCCTTTCCATTACAGTTGGTTTTTTCAACATATTAGATCATACGTGAGATTGTATTTTGTATCGCACCACGATAATACCATGGAATTAACTTTGTCGACGCATTGTTTGGGTAGTGCATTATGACTTCATAATGACGTCTTAAAAACTGCTTACAAAATACCTATCAATCACTTTAATATGATGATATGAAGAGTTTGTTCGCAAAAACCGATAAGTCCATATTTGCCAAATGGAGATATTTGCGATTAAAGATCAAGAAAAATAAAGAGAATAATAAGAAAATTTTTGCTTCTTTTGACCATAACTTCAAAAATATACCTTCACATGTAGTGACCAATATATCATTTATAAAAGGTATTATTTTGCACTTCATGACAGTGACCGTACTTCAAAATCTTCAAAAATGGATTTATCGGTTTTTGCGAACAAACTCTTCAAATATAATTTGAAGAAATTATAAGTAATTTGAAAGGGCTAAACTAAAGCCTTTTTCCTATCTATATGGCTGTATAAGATAGACTTAGACTAGCCTAGCTAGGACTAATAAGTGTCGTTTGTGGGTAATCATAACCTCCCATCATAGTGTTATATAATTAGATTGTTTTTATGATATAGCAATTGCTGTATCAAACCATTATTAAAAATGTGATGTATCTTTTGTTGAGACTGTCTGTTTTAACCGGGTGATCAATTTGATGATTCCCTGAGAGAGACAGAACTATGAATATTTTCTTTAAGATATGATTGTTGACGATCCTAAGAAAAAAATTTTCTACAAACACGTTAAACTCCTGTTATAAAAATCTCAGATGTACGCTGCGCTGTATCTTTTAAGCAATATCGCTTATCTTTTAAATTTGCCATTCTCGGTTTTCAGGGCCATAAATAAAGCAAAAAAAAAATAGCCTTTTAAGCCCTTCTTGCTCATAGATTACTAGGTTTCAATAATTTATCTTTAGATTTAAAAAAAAATGAAACTCCACTTGTATTCTTTTATTTGTTTCTGCAGATTCTTGGGGCAACTATTTAAATCCAATCTTTTTTTTTTTTTTACTAAATGTTACAATGCAAGATAGGCAGGAGAAATCAAGATGTGATTATTAAGGCTAAATGACGATAATTTTAGGGTATGATTTTCTTTTTTCTGCAAAAAAAAAATGCTCTCACGACTTGATGGACTACTACGCGCGCTTGTATATAATTTCGTTATGATTATATTTGATGGAAATGAAAATAAATTTGAATCTTGAATCTTGAATCTTGAGTCCTGAAGAGTATAGACCCTCATATCATATACATAACAAGCAATTTTTCATATGACGCATGAATCACCCCCAATTAGGATTTCCATTTTACTGTTAACTAACCCTTCCCCTGTCATTTTCTAACCCTTGTCAAAAGAGAGAGAGAGAGAGAGAGAGAGAGAGAGAGATAGGAAGGGGGGACAGCAGTCCAATTTTTCCTTCCTCATAATAATCATCTCCGTTGTGGAAACATCTTGTTGAATCTAATATGGTTAGTAGAAGATCAAATCAATAGCAAGGTCTGATCTTGTCACAAGAATAAACATTGACAGTATAACAAAGAGAGAAGTGTTGAACCCACAAACGTAGAAATACATCAACCATCGCGTATAAATGTAGAATGCCCTAAGATTACCTAATTATAATATTTAATATAAACTTGGTTTCTAAACCCATGCATCTAGATTTCATTATGTGTTAACTCTGGAAAATCGTGTACTGCTAAAGAGGCTTTACAAGAGTCTGCACATCACTAAGTGCATTATATCAATAACCGATACTAACCTGAAACTATGAGTATTAGTCCAGGCTAGGCTTCATAGAAAGTGCACCTAACCTTGGTTTTTTTTTAATATATGCAATGCTTTTTTATGGTTTCTTGTCAATTCGAGAGTGCTGATTCCAAATGCGATTGATGCCACTCGCGCAACCTTGAGCATTTTCGGCAAAATGCAAAAATCAAAAATGGCCGCCAGATATGCTAATTTGGCCGTGATAATCACAATAATGTGCATTCTGTGACCAAATATTCCACGAAACTTTGTACATTTCTGTTCCTAGAGCTACTCCATGTTCATTTGCAAGAGAATTTTCATTTCATATAGGTTCATTTGGTATTCAAAGCTCATTTTCAATTCAAAATGGCCGCCATTCCTAAGCTCATGTACAATATGAATGACAAAAAGTATGCATGGAAATATATAACAAATTTACTGTATTTCCAGTTCCGTACCTATGCTGTTATGAGGTGTTGGATGTGCAATGCAAATCTGATGAGTGCCACTAGCAAAACAAGCAAGCAAGCAAACAAACAAAAAGAAAATATATTGTTTGTAGGCTTATACATTCTTCTTGAAACAAAACTTCAAAATGGATGCCACTCATATTCCTCTGTACAATATGAATGGCAAAATGCACATGGCAATAAACAAATTTTCTTTTTTGTTTTCTGTCACGCAGCTACACTGGTTATCAATTTGGGTGCTGATTATAAATCAGAAGGTTGTCACTAACATAACAAATAGCTGTTTTAGTTGTGATGCAAACATCCAAATTTGTATCTCAATCTGGATTTTCCCCTAGGAATTGGGGAAAAACCCACCAAAACTTGAATTGACGCCAACATCAACTTTGATATCTCCCTATCTTAATTATGGGATTCTGGCGTGGGGAAATGCTTCTAAAAATCTTATCGATTTGTTATTTATTGTGCAAAAACGCGCTATTAGAATTGTAAACCACGCTGGATATTTATCGCATACGAATGAACTTTTTATGAGCAATAAAATTTTGAAAATTCCTGAGTTATTTTCTTACAACGTTTGCCTGTTTATGTTTCAATTCTCAACTGGCCAATTACCAGATGCATTTTCCAAAATACAGTTCATGATTATCCAACCCGCCAACGTTATGCGTATCACCTTCCACGTACCCGAACAATTTTTGCGAAAAAAAAAAAAAAAAAACTATCATGTTCACTGGACCTAAGTACTGGAATGAACTCCCTACGGAACTTACAAGCTGCACCACTTTAACCTCATTCAAACGAAAATTAAAACAATATCTTTTGAGCAGCTACGGCATGCATATTGTATAGTACTTGTTGCTCAGTATTTCCTCCCTTGTCTATCTTATTTATCTTCTAGTAGTAGTCCGAAGGGATCCTAACCATGTACATTATTATTCTTCGATCAGTAACTGCCTGTTGCGCTCTCTAAGTTTTTATTGTTACACTCGATTGTTGGAATTCTTGCGCGTGGCAGCTGTCTGTTACCATGGTCACACGGCCTGCATGGTTTAGGACCCCGCTGGAATTTGACACCTGAGCTCCATTGTCCTTGTGTGTATATTTTATATTCATGACAAAATTCTTTTAGCCCACCTTCCATTTATGTATTTATGCCAAACGGTTACGTCATCATCTATACCTCCACACCCACTTAAATCCTTACAATCTTAGTCGTTGTTCTCTCAATGTCCTTACTTGTAGTAGGTTATAGTTGCAACATGTGACCTTTCAGTGTTTTGTTCTGTATTTTATATAGCAACATTTGATTTGATCTTGTTCGTTTTAATCGGATCCCCCAATTATAATATGGTCTAAAAATAGTCCATGGGCCAGGCCAGATATTGGTACCATCTGAGGTGGCAAAACCATTTTGGTGTCATTTTGTTTGTCGGGCATAGATATGCTTATCAAGCTATGATAGCATTTCCAAATGAGTAGCTTAGTCATAGTAAATGAATTTTTAACCAATTTGGTCTCGTTGTTATATCCCTATACTTCTGAATCGAAACTAACCGCTATACAAAGAAGAGCACTGTCTTCTGTATGTTCCATAGAGCTGTAAAATGCAGCTCTATGGTATGTTCACAGGTGTTCTATTGTAAACGCGGTGCGCTTAGTCTTTATTCAAGGCAGCGAAGGGAATATCCAAAGGTTATGATGTCCACAGCGCTTAGTCTTTATTCTAGACGGTGAAGGGAATATCCAAAGCTTATGATACAGTGTATATCCTTTTATCTAAAAACAACAACAACAACAAAAGCAATTCCTCGTGAATTTTACCGTATCTTTTAATTATTTATCATTTTCCGGCGAAAACGCTACGGTGAAAACGCTGATAACACGCCAATGTCGCTTTATTTCCCTCCAACAATATAAGATAATGCAAAAACAATGTACCGGTACACTACGATACATTATAATGAATGATATTGTAAATGAACAGAGTGATTTTTGTTAAAAACTGATGTATTTGTTGATAGGGTAGTATCAAAACAGTATAGATAATCCCTTTTATGAGGAACTTTAGAAATGATAACGGTACATTGGTCTAGATAAAGACTAAGCGCACCGCGTGACAGCTGTGGACATCATAACCCTTTGGATATTCCCTTCGCTGCCTTGAATAAAGACTAAGCGCACCGCGTTTACAACAGAACACCTATGGACATACGGAAGGCAGTGCTCTTCTTTGTATAGCGGTTTAGTTTCGATTCAGAAGTATAGGGATATAAAAACGATACCAAATTGGTTAAAAATTCATTTATTATGACTAAGCTACTCATTTGGAAATGCTATCATAGCTTGATAAGCATATCTATGCCCGACTAACAAACTGACACCAAAAAGGTTGTGCCACCTCAGATGGTACCAACAACCCATTTTTCGGGTCTTGGCCCATGGACTAAAATATCTGTACTTATGCTTCCCCTAATCTGATTTTACCACGGGACCTGCGGCTCTATACAAGCTTGCTTTTACGCAGGCCCCATCATATTTTTCGCATTATGATCTCAGTTTAACTCGCATGTATACAGACCTTGTGCATACCAAGACAAACTTTTGAACATTCCGGTGAAGTTCTATTTTGAATTATGTTCTGCATAGATTTCGTATCAATTTACTTTATATTGTGATATATGTGAGAAATATGAAAATAAATTGAAGTGAAATGAAAATGAAATCAAGATCTTTTATCGGAAATGATTAGATATGAATATTTGATACTTATTTGCCTTTAGATGTTCAACATCATAATATTCACTGTGTTTATTGAATTAAAAGACTAAATCTTAGATGATGACACAAATGGAATTTCGAAATAACTGTTCTGTTCTACATTATCTAAAAGTGATATTCACACATTTTTTAACCCCCTCATCCGAGAAAGAACAAGAGGCAGGGGAAAGTGAAACAAAGGGACCACCTCACTTCCTTTGGTCAAATCTCTGAAATAAAAACAAACCCCTCACAATTTGCCATGTTAACCCAGAATATGATTTGCTTGAAAACACGAATGACCTTCTGTCTTATCTGTATATCGTAGATAAGATTTACCACTAGCTCTGTGATTGCATGATTTTTCCTACTTGCTCAAGGCAAAAGGTAACAGCATGGACAAGTGTGTTTGAAGGATTACAAAGAGTTTGGTAAAGTATTGCTAGTAGTACCACTATATATTTTTTTTTTTATTATAGTAAACAGAAAGTCAGGAAACAGAAAGTCCATCACACCACAGTAGTCCTATTTTGAAATATCCAAGAACGATTTTGTATTTTGTCTAGGAATGCAATCACTTTTTTAATTTTGGAATTGACGCATATGATGCTGCCACTGTAAAAGTGACTCATTTTCTGTCTGGACATGAGTACTTGCTCAAACCATTCCTTTAATGATGAGTTGTGGAATCATGGAATATTTTCCAATGTTAATATAACGCAGAAGATTCATGATGAATATACATGTAATGGGTCCATTTCAGTCAAGGGGATTGTTTTACACGTTTGCCCAAACCTCTGTTGCTGCCCAACCCTCGGTTCCGCGACCACTGCAATCCTGCAATTGCCTTACAAGGGGAAGCGTTTTGTTTGACAAGTTTGTCTGACAAATTTGCTCTCAGCCAATCAGATACAAGGATTTTAGCAGCTTATAACAGCTTGCAAAAAAAAAAAAAATCTAACAAAACGCTTCATGATGAAATGCCCCCCCCCCCCCCCACAACCTGCCATCAATGCGTTTGAAATCCTACAAGCCAACCTACAGATTTCCCTCCTTCGCTTCAAAGCTTTGACCCCAAAACAGGGTGGTGCAGATGCTGGTCTGATGTCATCTCTGATACCTCCCAAGTTACCTACACCACTTATCTTGCCTGGCAACAAAGCCAAAGGGCTTCAAAGGATGGTGAAGCAAGTCTATGATGTCTTCATCCTGTTTCTATGGCCAAAAAAAAAAAAAAAAAAAATCACCCTCTGACCGCTGAGGAAGCACTGAACATAATCAGATGTGTTTGCAATCAAGGCAATTGCAGGACTGATATGCATCTTTAGCCTGAGAATCTTGCAAATTTGGGGCTGATGTCACCTGCTGCCAAATATCCAATTAAAGAGATATTTAAAGAAAATAAAAATGAAGAAAATGTTTGCTCGATAATATCAAGGCGTTACTCCTAAATTATATCATAAAGTAATGGAGGTTATTATCCATTTAAAACTTGCCTAGGTAATTCCCTCATATAAAGTCAGGGTCAAAAAAGAAACAAACAAAACAGTGCGATATTGAAATCAATACAACGAAATTATGTTTGTTTGCATTTTGCGGGAGTGTCGCAAAAATATGCACACACCTCTAGGGGAAAAAAGCGCACCCACTTGTTCACCTATCAAGCACGCTTGACGACACACACTATAAAGCTAAACTATCATATCAATTGTGTTCAATACAAATTGCGTTACAGACTGTACAGAACAGTAGAACATGAGTGACAGACGCGATGCAAATCCACAGGTATTAATGCGGAAGTTATGATATGATATCTGCAGCTGCAAAGTGACTTTATCGTAGCATCGACGCAATCTATTTGACTCACATCCATCGGTTCGGAGTAGAGTTCTCGTCCTTGAAAAGAGGCACCAAGAATGATTCGACTACTGACATTTGCACTCTTAAGTTGGCAATTCTCATACGTCACTGTTAATACTGTGAATATCACCGGTGAGTTGGATTCATGACGTTTAATCAAGATCAATCGTTCCTTGCCTTTTTTCTCCCTCTTTTTTGTTGTTGTTTTATTCATGCTATTTGCTCTTTCATTGAGGGATTACCTGCTTTATTGTGCTATATCATTTCGAAATTATAACGCCATAATAAATACACAAGCACCGTTCATCTCTCTCTGTCGAAAAAAAATCAAGCCTGTTGATGTGAGGGAAAACACAAATTTCTGTAGAACAAAATGTGTTACATTTTATTAATGAAATGCTATGTTGAATTGAAAGAACATGAAGCATGTAATAGCAGTGCAGTTTTCCCTGGCAGCAGTGCCACACACGACCAACGTTCGGTAACATTTCAAATTCAAACCAACAAAGTCCTGAATTTGGAGGGTTGAGACTAATGACCGCTGCTTCTCATCTCGTCATTATTGTAATAACGCTCCTCTGAACGCATTTTATTGCGTTCCTTTCGGTGATGTTGTCGTTTCCCTGGCCACCACAAGCAGTACACTGTAATATATCATGAACTACGAGATTGCATCTAATAACAATTTCAGATAAGATGAAATCTAATATTACTCAAATCTGATTTATGATGATGTTTGTACTCCCCAAATTCCTTACCACCCTTTCTTCATCTACAAAGATAAGGCGAGTTATAAGATTGAAATGATTTTTTTTTTTTTCGCGGAGGGAGTGCAGTTAAAGACGGTTTCGTTTTTGCAGGTAATCTCTTCATCTTATTCGAGAATAATAATGTAAAAAAAGAAGAAAACAAACCAGTAACCTTTATGACAAAACTCTCTCCAAAGCAATTCCCCTTTATTCTTACAGACTGTATATCTTGGTTACGTTGATTATGATAGTGTACTGTAAGTGCGGGAAGTATGGATGACATTGTCATACCGAACGCGGTAGCAGTATAGTAGGTTCGGTTTATATCATGATGGTGATGGAGGTGGCTCTTGATATACGAGGCATATTTATTTATCAGGGATTAGTGATAGTAATGATGCTAGAGATTCTGCAGTACAACATAACTGATGACACTGAAAACAGTGATAATTGGGGTGCACGTCAGTAGACCAACACCCAAGAATCACACAGCCCACGAGTTGTACAGCTTACGAGTCATACAGGCCATGAGTTCGGCATTTAGCAAACAAGGCCCACGAGTCCAAGACATTAAGCCCCGTGTTGAACTAGTATCTGTCTGGCCATGCTGTGAGGGAAAAAAAAGATCGAATAAAAAGTTATTTTTATTTAAGAAGTATTTCCTCCGCACTTTCAAAGGTCACTATGACCACTATAATTGGACTGGGCAATGCTGGGAGTTGATCAGTTCAAGAAGCCGTTGAGAACATTTTACAGCTTACTTCCACGATTTGCTAAATGATAGGAGAATAATAATTGACTCCAAAATTGTATATACTATTATTGTGTAGATGTATATTTGACGACTATGTTAACAGGGCAGTATTCTGGAATCTGTTTAGGTAGGCCTTTTACTGTTAGGAGGAATTCCATGAATAGTAGAAACACCCAGGTAGAGCCAGCCGACTATTATTTAATCCCTTCTAGATTTGAGGCTCACAGGTGGCATTGAGGGTACAATCGAGTACAGACGAGGCGAAGGAGGGTGGAAAACCGTGTGTGGAGAAAGCCTATCCATCCAATACGTCATCGTCATTTGTAGACATTTAGGCTTCGCTGGAGCAAACAGAGCCATCCGCGACTCTCCTTTTCGAATCAGTGGCACATATCCGCCCGTTTCGGGGCTAGAATGTACTAGAGGTAAGATGGAGTTGACAATATATCGAGATGATGTGTATGTTCGACAGTCATTTGCCTCAGAGTAAGCGACACGTTTTTGTTTTTATTTTTTTGTTTTGTTGTTTTTTTTTGGGGGGGGAGGGGGAGGGGGAGGGGGAGGCAGGCCTTGTTTTAGAAAAAAAAAATGGTCTTCAGCGCAGTTTTCTGGTGCCACTTCGGGGTTTGTGTGTGTGTGTGTGTGTGTGTGTGTGTGTGTGTGTGTAGGTGTGTGACCCTATGTATTTCTATGTATTATGCAAAAAAGAGGGGAACTTGAGTTCCCCCCCCCCTCCTGGTTGCGCGGCCGGCCCTATTCCTGTTTCATTTAACGGACTCAAGTGCATTTCTTGGTAAAGATCTTTTTTCTTTTTCTTTTTTTAACAATGATCAAGTTTAATTTTGTCCATGATTTTCGTACATGGAGCAACTTATAGGAACTTTATATCATTGTACAGTCAAACCTGTCTTAGCGGCCAACTCTCAATAGCGCTCACCTACCTATAGCAGCCACTGAAAAATCCCCCAAACGAAATTGCTGTATTATGGACCCTTTATATAGCGGCCACCTGCCTAACGCGACCAGTGGTCACTCATTTTGTATCCCGTGGTGAATATCTACCTGCGTATAGTAGCCACATTTTAGCTGAACCGTTAAATCAGCCATGAATACGATGTATTTTATGTTCATTGCGTGAATTCTACCAAGTCCTAGCTCAGTCACAATCACACAGACACGATTGGCAAAATTAATACAGCTCTTTGCCATGAAAAGCCGTCTTACCACTAACTTTACTAGATTAAATCTAGGCTTCAGTAATGCCGCCCTGAATAGATGCTACAAAGGTGAAGAAAACTCCCAATAACATCTTAGAATGTTATCATAATGCCGACTAATTAGTGTTAATTCCCCTTGAGTAAGGACAACATGGCACATGTACTTGTCAGGGTATTGTTTGTTGTTTACGTAAACTTCAAACATGAATCTCCATAGAACTCGGCACTCGAGAACCCCGTTCATGCAAACCGATACGAAACAGAGCAGTTCCTCAGGCCCGAAATGTTGTTTCTTTTTTAAATCAAAAGAACAGAAGCAGGCACCAAAAAAAAAAAGTAAATCGATAAAATGAAGTGAATTGTACCACAAAAATCCCCATGATAGCTGCACATGCAAACTTATTTGCTGGTTGTTGTTGGTTTTTTTTATAAGAATAACATGCGGAATTTTCTGCTATTATGAAATGCAAGTATTGAAATTCAAAATGGCCATTAACCTGTCTATAGCGGCCACCTGTCCATAGCGGCCACTTTTGTTGTTTTCCT
Organism: Diadema antillarum; assembly: GCF_040938485.1. Lineage (NCBI taxonomy): Eukaryota > Metazoa > Echinodermata > Echinoidea > Diadematoida > Diadematidae > Diadema > Diadema antillarum. The sequence goes on from NW_027271458.1 coordinate 374,214, forward strand.
TAGTTGAGCATGTCATTCCCTCACAACTTGCCATTATGTAAAATTCTAAAGTTTCAAGTTTTTCATTGAAACGCAATTACTGTATGCCGGAGGCTCAAATCCTCGTATAGCATCTAACTGATCACTATTCTGAAGTTATTCAACCAGGAATAACATCATGTTTCAAACTTCAATGACAGAAACATTGAATTTTGGTCATTTTTTGTACACGGTCAATGGACAATTGTGAGGTTATGACGTTGTTAGCTCATTCATTTGCATATCCATATCCTCTGTACAAGAACTGTTTCGCAGAAATGTCATAACTTCCTTATTTTCTATCCAATTTCAATCAAACTTTTAACGTTGAACTCGCAAGATTTTACTCTTTTTATCACACTAACTTTTATTTGGACTGGATTTCCCCTTTAAAGGGGATGGCTAGCAACTGATCAGTGGGAATCAGTGGGAATGATGGGGGATGATTGTTCCAATCCTTGTGGGATTCATTTAAGAGTACATTATATATCTATTGTTGTGTGAAAATCATTTGCTTCAAAATGGTCTCATATCCAAGTAATGTGCAGTTTAATATTTCCAGGTCAGCATGCCTGTACAATGGCGGGGTATTAAACTGTACATTACTTGAATATGAGACCGTTCTGAAGTAAATAATTTTCACACAACAATAGATATATAATGTACTCTTAAATGAATCCCAAAAGAATTGGAACAAGCATTCCCCAGCATTCCCACTGATTCCGAATGATCAGTTACTAGTCATCCCCTTTAAAGTCTACATGTTTCGAACTGATTCACTGCACAGAAATGAATCAGACAATGAAACTCTTGCTGTGCTTTGATACTTAAAACTACAACATAATTCAAATATCATTTAGTTTGCTTTCGAAATGATTTACTCTTTTGCCATGTTTGCCGTACTACTTAAACTAACCCTGCCTCACACACAAATACTGTTTATCATTTCTTCATTTATTTGTTATTCTTATCTCTCTCTCTCTCTCTCTCTCTCTCTCTCTTTGCATTAAAGACGGGACTGATATAAATAAAAAAAAATAATGCAGTATAGTGACACCATGTTCAGTTTGTCATGGTAACAACAGTAATTATAGAATACTAATTGTTATGATGGTACTTTATAGTAAGTGTCTTTTATTTATATTTCACCGCGTGATGTACCAATTTCATGTTTAGTATTGATATGAACCTGCAGCACAAAACCAACAACAAATCGCCAGACGAGGATTTTTTCTTAAGGGCAGATTCCGAAAGAGCAGACCCTAAGCTTTAAAATGATGTATAACGTAGTTCATATTGACTCCCGTAACCTACCTTAATACTGAAAAGAAAGCACACACTCTGGAAAAGTGTGAACTGAGAAAACGGGCTCTGAAGTACACGGTCTATTCAAGCTCTTAATCTTAACCAAGCCGTGCTAACTGTGCTATGAAAGGGACAAAAAAAAAAACAGAATGTAAGCCACCTAAGCAACAACAATGAAGGAATTGTCTGATTAAGCTGAAATTGAGCACGTTCTATTAAAATATTTCTGCCCATGATAAATGCTAACTTTCAAAGCAGTAGCCTCATCCTTTCAAAATTTATTAGATTTGAAAGTGAAGAGGATGCAAAGGAATTCAAGAAATGAAAAGCGGCGAATATAAAGACATACCTTGTCATTCCACACTCCCCCCAAAAAGGATTGTATTAAAAAAAAAATGCTAAAACACACTTTCCCATTCATGTTAACATCCCAAACTGCAGAGTAATGTAGATGGATAGCTTCTTTTTTTCAAAAAATATGAAAAACTCGAGATTGACTCGGTTCAACCATTTCATTTTTTGAGTCCTCACGTAAAATCAAGGGTGTGACTTTGTGTTTGTTTTGTGATGTACGGTCACATTACTGTTGCTTGAACATTGTTCAATGTTTGCATGATTCCGTTTGATTTCTTTTTTCTGTAGGAACTCTCACATGATAATGTTTTCAGATGATTGTTAAGTTATATAAGTTCTTACTTGTCTATGATTATTGATCATGTCACATTATATTTCATACGTAGCTGTTCCCATTGCTCAGTTGCTTGTGTTATCTCCCAGCTACTTTTCTCTCTACTCGACTGCTTTTATTTATCCCATATTTTGCAACGTACGTGTAATACATTTGGCAATGAAGGACTTGCACCTTTTCAATATCTGAAATCTTAATTCTCGTAATGAGGGCTCAATGTTTGGCATGAATATAGTATGTATGCGTCATCTGACCAAGGATCACCAGTGATCTTTCTGTAAACAATTACCATAAAATACTCCTTTGGCAGATGTTTGGAACGAATGCTTTATATTAATTTTTCGCCTAGAAATCTTGCCATGAGAGTGTGGAGGGATAGCTTTCAGTAGAATTCAACATTACTGATTTTCTTTCTTTTCATTTTCACTCAATGTCCGGACTGACACTGCACTAAAACCAAGGGAGTAACTACAAGGGATGTTATACTGGTAGCTACCTCGGAAACCGTGTGCTCCCTGGCAACCCCTGCCCGGTTACTACCACTAATGCTCCGTGTGCCACTTCCGACATGACCATCGAGATCTGCATTGCGCTGTGTCGGGCGGTCAACGACACTAAATACGCTTATGCTAGAGTTGAATTCGGCAGGGAGTGTTACTGTGGACAGGAAGATGTTGACTACAGTGGAGTTGATGGGAAAAAAGTCGGATTCAGAATGTCATGTTGGCTGCACAGGGAATGAGTACCAGAGCTGCGGAGGAATTGGAACCATTGCAGTATTTAATAGTTAGTCTATGCCTCTTGTTTATATCATTGCAGTGTCACATGTTAAATATTGGCAGATCAGGGTGGCATTTCATGAAGCGTTTTGGTCGGATATTTGTCTGACAAACTGTTCAAAGCTACTGAAATCTTTGCATCTGATTGGCTGAGAGCATTTTTGTCCGACAAGTTGTCGGACAAAAATGCTTCATGAAATGCCCCCCAGAAGTATGGGATTTTCTGCTTCGATGTAAATGATCAAAGTGATCCGGTGATCGCATTCGTTCATGCAGAAGGTAATAATCTTTCACTCTTTTTTTTTCTCTCGTTACATGATAATGTATTTATGTATAGTACGACCATAATATTATCCCACGTAACTTGCGGAGTCCTTGCGGACAAAATGATCGTGATGAAATAATTGTTGAAAAACACAGAACGAAAAGACCAGAAGTATTCATTTTCTGGCCACGCGGTCCCTCCTTTTCGTAATCAATACACTTTCAATCGAGTTTCTGCATTCTTTTAATGTTAGCTGCTAATGTGTAAAATGAACCTCCCCCCCCCCCTCCCGCCAAAGGGAAAAAAAATACATCTATGTCACAAGAAGGAATCTAAGAACCAGCTATAAAGATAGAGACATCGAACAGCCTCATATTTCTAATGTTCACTCCCCCCAAAAAAAACAAAAAAAACAAACAAACAAACAAACAAACAAACGAAAAAAACAACAGAGATTTGTCTCAATTGCAGTATAAAACAATAAAATTAAAATGTGAAACTGACATTGTATCCACTACATAATTCATAATAAAGAATACATTAGCAACAAACTGATTGATGATGACATCTTGTGATTTCCTGTTATTTTTGTGCTCTATATTCTCTTGCAACATTCACTAAATCTCCTGTTCTTCATGGTCCATGAAACAATATTTTCGGTTGGTCGACGAGGTTTCATCTGCCGTCATGTTCATTTGTATTGCTCAGTGCAAATTAAAAAAAAATAATAAAAAAATGAAATGCACCTCGTGATTATTCGATAAAAAAACAGTGTCTCGAGGTAGATTGAGATATTCTTACAAACCATTGTTTTGTTTGCTTTAGTCAGGGTTCATTCTCTTTTCGATTCTTCCCACCTCAGTGTGCGCACAAGATCACAAGGTGATCTGCGAAGTGTCTATCAGACCTAGCTAAAGACAAGGGCTGATAGACACCTCAAGGATCATAATATTTAATAGAATTTTGAGTTAATTTAGATTGCTTATTGTGATAAACAAATGGTATTACATGCAAAACTTGTGTGAAATTGACACACAAAAAAGGTATAGTAATTTTTTTCTTTCAATTATTTTACTATATCTATTGTTTGACGCTTGTCCTAAGAAAATCCCATTTCCTCCAGTATTATGATTATCGTTAAATGAAATATGAAAAAAAAAAAAAAACATGCAAAATCCGACGGACAGGGTTATCAGTTTACGGCTGCCATGGCAACCAGATCGGGCATCATGAAAATCAACGTTTGCCATTAAACGATAATGGTGGGGCGCCCCCTTCCCCCACTGGGCTTTATAAGGTTGAAACGGTGTACACCTGAATTCAAAATAGACTTTGCTAACCTGTCCAAATATTTGAAAAAATCACACACGCTGGAAGCATGAGTATTGAGAAAAGCTGGTCTGAAGTATTACTCCCGAGCTGTGCCATGTGCTATGAACGGCAAAAAAAAAAAAAAAAAAGTGTAAAACTTCAATGCAACAACAGTGAAAGGATTACTAGTATTTGAGTAAGATGAAATTGGTCATGCTGTGTTAGCACGTTGAAGCCATGACAATACCAACGTTAAAATCAGTATAACCTCATTTTGTCAGAAGTTATTGGATTTGAAATTAAAGATTGTGTAAAGAGATTTAAAGAAAATGAAAAAGGATACCCTAGGACACGATATCGCAATCACAATCACAATAACATTATTCTACAAAAAAAAAAAATGTTGTAGAAAAACAAGAATTACTCTATCAGAAACGATGAAAAACCCAAGATTGACTATAGGTTGACCCGTTTCAACTATTTTGGCTCCTCGCCAAAATCAGTGCATGCGACTCTTTCAACAACAACAAAAAAAAAAAAAAAAAAAAAAAAATATATATATATATATATATTACATATAGGGGGAGAATTTTAAACGATGTAAAATTGCCAATTTTCGCACCTTATGACACTCTTTCCCTTAGAACACACCAGGATGATCTAAGAATCCAGTTTCTTTCATGTCATCTTAAAGCCTGGTAAATTTCCTTTCAGGAAATGTATGGGTTGGTTTACTTTTGACTGATATTTTGCATTTTACAAGGACTTAAAGCGCAAAAATACGGTAAAATGTTATTTTCACAATAATTTGTTTTTTTTTCTTTTCAAACCAATGATGTGCCTCTTTAAGGTACGTGACATCTATTATCTGACCGTGTTCTGAATCTGAGATATCATGGGTATGTACCACAAAATTGTAAGAACTCTATGAGCACGTATGAAATTACAGAGAACAATTCAAATATCAAGGTCCTAAACAGACGAACGTCCGTGATGCTTCTATGTCTATCGCTGCTGCAAATTACACCTTGTTGTCCAAACTGTAATGTATACAAAAATTTGGTGTTCCACCTAATGTACATATCCTGCAAAAATTGTACGTCTACTTGCTGTACATGGGGCGTAACATTCTTTTATGTAAGATTATACTCAGTTTTCGTCACGGACGTGCGTCCGCTATTTACTAATAACGATCGTAGCCCATTAAACGTTGTTGACGATATTGTTCTGTGTCGTAATCAACTAAGATCTAGCCACTATATCCACTGGTAATATGTATGGTTTGAGATTTCGTCCATCCCTTATGAAATGCAAACCGAAATTACATTTTTAGACGAACCTCCGAGAAAAAAAGGACGTCCGTGACGATCAAAACGTTATCGAGTGGGGCACCATCTTCCCTTGATGGCACAGGTACATTT